>NC_137890.1:62533893-63090893 GCF_963455335.1 Martes martes
AGCCCTTGTGTTGGGCTCTCTGCTGGGTGGGAAGCCTGCTTCTCCCTCTCCCACTGCTTGTGTTCCCTCTCCTGTTGTGTGTCTCTCTCTGTCAAATAAATAGATAAAATATTTTTAAAAATAAATAAATGAAATAAATTAAAAAAAAACAAAAGTACAACTGATAAAGTTTTCCTCCCAGCCAAAACTAAATATTAGATGGAAGAAAAGAGCTGATAGAGAATTCAAGACATTTCATGTTAGTGCGCCTACGTAATGTACAGTAGTGAAAATGGTGGAGTATTTATGTTACTTTTAAGATATTTTAAAAATCAAACGAGTTCTAAAAGGCTTATAAAAGACTTTTCTTTTTTTCTTTTTTTTTTTTTTTACTTTTCCACTTTTCTTTAAAAAGGGAACCTTTTTTGGCAGACGGATTACTAATATTATGTACCAGTAGGGGGCACTAAAACACTGCTTTTAAACGTTATTAAAAGTACTTTCATCAAAGTGAAAAAGGACTTCATGGCAACTTCTTTGCCTCTTCTCATTCATATCAGAAGATGATGGAGGACACTGGCAAGGGAGAGAAATGTGGTTCAAGGAAAAGATGAAAACTAACAAATAACCATGACTAAATTTGTGGGGAATCATCTTCTGTGTAAAAAAGCAGCGTGACAGCCCACTTTAATATGTTCAGTATTAGAGAAGGGCTCATGAACATAAAACTTCATGCTCATTCCCGGACGCCTCACGACGAACATAGACAATTATGTATGAGGATCCCCCAAACGGAAACAAATGGCAAAAATTAATTGCACATGGCCTGTTGCACATTTTGGTGGTCTAGAATAAGCCACTTTGGAAAATACTAGATTGTAATAGCCTTCAGATAGATGACAGCTTAGGCTTGGAACATTTAGCTGTCCACTTGATGTGTGGCAAGAGTCCATGGTGTAGAATGGCCAGATGGCCTTCTTGGGTGGGGTGTCATATTCACCTGGGAAGGCTGGGCTGCTGGGGGCCTTGACTACTGGCTCAGACAACCAACAGTGGGAGGTAAATGAACATTAGATCTCTAAACGGTGAGTGAAACACTCAGCTTCTTGGAGTGTTTATTTCCATGAGAACAGAGGGAAAAGTAAGCCCATGCACTTCCCTTTGGCTGTGCCACACAGCTAGAGAATGTGCACGGCATTTAGCCCAGCCTGTGGCATTTTTGCCCTTTGTTTTGCAAATTTTTGTAGTATAGAAAGAAGCCAAGGGCACAGGAAAAAAAAATCCGATGGCTCTGAATATGTCAAGATTTATCTTCAATAGGGGCCCCAGCCCAGCTAGTCTCTTGTGGGGTAAGCTTGATGCTCTGTCCCTGCCAAGATGTACAGAGCTTTCTCCGCAAGGTTAATTAGCTGTTCTGCACATGGGATGAGCTGGGTTTGGATCCTGACATGGGAGCAGCAGCAGGAATGGAGCTGAGGGGAATGCAAGCTTCCCTGGGGAGTGTCGATTTCAAAAGCCGGTTCTTGAAAGAGTCTTTCTCTTCCCATCCTGAGGCTTGTGCTAAGATCAAGAGTAGGCAGGGAATTAATTAAATGTTGTCATTTAATTAATTATTGCACCCCAACAGGTGCATGGCAAGGCATGGACAATGCTGCCGAGGCTGTGTCAGAGATGGGGGTGACTGACAACTTACAAAGTGTGATTCCAGAAGGCCCAAGCTGTGGGGGGCCCTGGGAGGAAGCGACAGGCGTTAACCTGGAGGGCCAGGGTTTACAATTGGGGTGGACCGGGTCTAACACGGACATCTGAGGCCTGTCCCAGGGAAGACTGGTGGCCTTCCCATGCCTCACAGCCACAGGGACCATAGCGGGCAATGAGTGTGAAGGCACTGTGGGCGGCTGGCGGTGGGAGGGAGGAGCTTCGGGTAGGTTTCCCACGTGCCTGCAGGGGGCTGTGGTCAGAGCTGGTCTTGTGTTTGCCTTATTCAATAGGCTGGCTTTCCCTTTCTTTCTTTTTTATTTTTTAAAGAATTTATTTGTTTTTAAAATTTTATTTATTTATTTTTTAGAGAATGAAAGAGAGAGAGAACACAAGCAAGGGGATCAGCGGGTAGGGGGAGAGGGAGAAGCAGATTCCCTGCTGAGCAGGGAGATCAACCCTGGGCTCGATCCCAGGGTCCCAGGATCACGACCTGAGCCAAAGGCAGACGCTCAACTGACTGAGTCACCCGGGCACCCCAATATTTTATTTTTAAATAAATTCTACACCCAATGTGGGGCCCGAGCTCACAACCCCGAGGTCAAGAGTCCTGTGCTCTACTGACTGAGCCAGCCAAGGGCCCAGGCTTCCCTTTCTTTCAGAGCCCTGCTCACATATGTTTTTCATCTAAAGACTCTGCTTGTCCTAAACACGGTGTTTCTAAGGGCTCTGGGAAGACTCAGGGAAGGCAGGAGAGAAGGCTCCAGAGGCTAGGGGAAGTGAGTGGGGATCTCTCTTTCCTCCCATGCTTTCTTGTCCACAGAATGGTTTACAGAAGGCAGGGTTGGAGCTGTGTGGATGGCATTGATTGAGTCCTCACGGACTGTAGATACAAGACCCACTGGGGGCACCTGGCTGGCCCAGTTGGAGGAGCACGTGACTCTTGATCTTGGGGTCCTGAGTTAGAGCCCACGTTGGTTATAGAGATTACTAAAACATAAATAAACTTAAAAAAAAAAAAAAAAGGACCAACCAGTAGGGGATATAAGGCCCTGATGGAACTAAGGCCATGGTAGATTCCCACTCTTCTGAGAACCCCTCTAAATATTTCCAGAAGGGGGGTGCTTGGGTGGCTCAGGGGGTTAAGCCTCTGCCTTTGGCTCAGGTCACGGTCTCAGGGTCCTGGGATCAAGCCCTACATCGGGCTCCCTGCTCAGCGGGAAGGCTGCTTCCTCCTCTCTCTCTGCCTGTCTCTCTGCCTACTTGTGATCTCTCTCTGTGTATCAAATAAACAAATAAAATCCTTTAAAAAAAAAGGACTATAAAAAAAATTTCCAATTTTAAAATTTTAATTTTAAAATGTCTACAATGCCTGGGACTAATTTTGTCTGCAAAGCACCTTTATATGATCATCTCAGTTGGCCCCCACAGTGGATAGGCATTATCAGCCCCATAAGGGGTACCATTATCATTCAGATAAGGAAGCTACCTAGAGGGCTAAGGGGTAGAGTGTGAATTTGAATTCAGGTTTTTTTTTTTTTTAAGATTTTAAAAAATTTATTTATTTGACAAAAAGAGAGATCACAAGTAGGCAGAGTGGCAGGCAAAGGGAGAGGGAGAAGCGGGCAGCTCTCCCAGGATCCTGGGATCAGGACCCGAACTGAAGGCAGATGCTTAACCAACTGAGCCACCCAGGCGCCCCGTGAATTCAGGTCTTTTAACTTCCCCTCTAGAGTTGAGTTGGTGAGGAAGGGTAATAAATAGTAGATTTACTTTTTTTTTTTAATATATTTTTTTAATTAAATTTTTTATTTATTTTCAGCATAACAGTATTCATTGTTTTTTCACCACACCCAGTGCTCCATGCAATCTGTGCCCTCCCTAACACCCACCACCTGGTTCCCCCACCCTCCCACCCCGCCCCTTCAAAACCCTCAGGTTGTTTTTCAGAGTCCATAGTCTCTCATGGTTCACCTCCCCTTCCAATTTCCCTCAACTCCCTTCTCCTCTCCATCTACCCTTGTCCTCTATATTATTTGTTATGCTCCACCAATAAGTGAAACCATATGATACTTGACTTTCTCTGTTTGACTTATTTCACTCAGCATAATCTCCTCCAGTCCTGTCCATGTTGCTACAAAAGTTGGGTATTCGTCCTTTCTGATGGAGGCATAATACTCCATAGTGTATATGGACCACATCTTCCTTATCCATTCATCCGTTGAAGGGCATCTTGGTTCTTTCCACAGTTTGGCGACCGTGGCCATTGCTGCTATAAACATTGGGGTACAGATGGCCCTTCTTTTCCCTACATCTGTATCTTTGGGGTAAATACCCAGCAGTGCAATTGCAGGGTCATAGGGAAGATCTATTTTTAATTTCCTGAGGAATCTCCACACTGTTCTCCAAAGTGGCTGCACCGGTTTGCATTCCCACCAACAGTGTAAGAGGGTTCCCCTTTCTCCACATCCTCTCCAACACACGTTGTTTCCTGTCTTGCTAATTTTGGCCATTCTAACTGGTATAAGGTGGTATCTCAATGTGGTTTTGATTTGAATCTCCCTGATGGCTAGTGATGATGAACATTTTTTCATGTGTCTGGTAGCCATTTGTTTTTTTAATATTTTATATATTTGTCAGAGAGAGAGAGAGAGAGCACATGTGAGCACAAGCAGGAGGAGTGGCAAAGGGAGAGGGAGAAAGCAGGTTCCCTGCTGATCAGGGAGCCCCGTGTGGGACCTAATCCCAGGACCCTAGGATCATGACCTGAGCCAAAGGCAGACACCCAACCGACTGAGCCACCCAGGCGTCCCAAGTAGTAGACTTACTAATTAAGGATGCCGCATGGCTTGATGGTCAAGGGCAAAGACTCTGGACTCCCTCATTTAGTATCCCAGCTCTCACACTTGCTAGCAGGTGGCCTTGTGCAAGTGACTCTACCTTCTGGACTCACCTGTAAGACAGTCAGACCTCCCTGCAAGGCGGTGAAGGTGAAATGAGTTTGTATGGTCCAGTGCTTAGAACAACTCCTGGGGCTTGGTTTCCCTCTAATGCGGACTGTGCCACTTGGTAATGACCCCAGCATTAGCAGATGGGTTCGGATGAGACTCTGGCTCTCAAATTAGTGTTTTATTTGCTTAACTGCCTTTCTGGGTTAGGACCTTTAGTTCCTCAATGGAATATTAAAAATCTAACTTATGCTTTGCATAAACATAGCTGATCATTTAGTCAGTGTATTAGTTTGCTTGGGCTTCCATAACAAAATACCATAGACGGCAGTGGGGGCGTGAGGGGTGTGGGGGTGAATAGGTCCTGGGGAGAGGGCGGGGGGAGGGCTTAAACAGCATTAATTTTCTCATAGATCTGGAGGCTGGAAAGTCCAAGATGATCAAGGTGTCAGCAGGATTGTTTGCATGTTTGTTTGTGTTTGTGTTTTTGTTTTAAGTCCTCTTTCCTTTGCTGGCAGAAGGCCTGCTTCTCTCAGTGTCCTCATATCATATGTCTTTGGGGTCTCTCCTGTGTCCAAATTTCCAATTCTTAGAAGAAAACTAATCAGATTGGATCTGGGCCCACCCTAATGACTGGATTTAACTTAATTGCCTCTTTAAAGACACTATCTCCAAATGCAGTCACATTCTGAGGTTCTGGGGGTTTCAATACATGGGAGAGGGGGGCTCAATTCAGTCCATAATAGATTCCTCAAGCAAAAAAAAAAAAAAAAAGAAAGAAATCCAGATGTGTTAACATCAATCAAAGAATGCAACAGGTGTCATTTAAAGAGAGAAGTTGAGAGCTTGGGAGCTGATGGTTGGTGAATGCTAGCAGGAGTACTGTCCCATGACCAGGAGAATGTTCAGGCATCAAAGTAGACTCCAGATTGTAGACTAAGTAGGATATCATGATTTAGAATTTTTCCCTAGCTTCTCTCTCCTCTCTCTCTCAGCTGGCTACCAGAAGCAAAGTGGTCAGGGATAGCAGAGGGAAATTAGTGATGACTGAGGAGAGACTTCAGGAAAACTGATGTCCTGTCCTTGTCACCACCCGCCCCCCAACGCACACACATCTGTCCTACTCAAGAAAGGCCTGGGACTTACTGAGAGATAAGGGAGAGTGCTTTACCCATTATTACTATTTTTTAAAAGATTTTATTTTTAAGCAATCTCTATACCTATCATGGGGCTCAAACTCACAACCCCGAGGTTAAGAATTGCACACTTAAACCATTGAGCCAGCCAGGCACCCCTACCTGGGGTATTAAAATTACTATTTTAATAATTCCTCCATCATGACCCATTTAAAAATAATTTTTCCATTATGACCATAAGAATTTATTAGCAAAGGCCCTTGCTAATAAAAAACGTCCACATCTTTAAATGTTTTGGGGTAACATTCTTACCTTGACTGCTTAATTTTCTCAAAAAAAATTTTTTTTTTGTCTTTCAGGTCCACCTGATTTCTAAGTTAAGAGGTTTCCATGGTTCTCATCAACTTTTATTAGTGACTACATTTGCTGTAAGTTTTCATTGGACTGTAAAAATAAGGTGGCGATTTGTGATCTTTTAATAGAATCCTGGTGTGTACACATAGGAACGTGCGTGCGCACACACACTAGTACACACACACACACATTGACACGTGATTTTACAGCACAGCTGCCAAGAATAACTTATCTAGGAATAACTGCAAAATCTCATAATACAGGTGGTGTTTCTTGTTAGAAATAATTTGTCTACATGAACAGACATGAGTCCTTTTTAATTTTAAAAGTGAATATTAGAGTTAAGCTACTGACTCCTTCCTCAATAAACTATGTAAATAGTCTTAAAAAAAAAATCATACCTTACAAAAAAAAAATCCAAAAAAAAAAAAAATCCAGGACTTAGAAGCCGCTATATTCTATTTCCATTTAAGTAGAATTAAGTAGATACTTAAGTATTCCATTAAGTAGAATACTTAAATGTCACTCTTGTTCTGTAGGATTCCTTTTCTTTTTTTGAGAGAGGTAATTTTGTAGGATTTTTTTGTTTGTTTGTTTTCTCTTCATGAGAAAGTCACTTGTCTTCAGTTTCTATGTTTCTTAGAAGCACATCTACCTGTTATAAAATATGTTGGAATGTCTGAGTGGGTTTCATTTTTAAGAATTTTACCCTAGGGTGCCTGGGTGGCTCAATGGGTTAAGCCTCTGCCTTCGGCTCAGGTCATGATCTCAGGGTCCTGGGATCTAGCCCCGCATCCATCAGGCTCTCTGCTCCACAGGGAGCCTGCTTCCCCCTCTCTCTCTGCCTGCCTCTCTGCCTACTTGTGATCTCTGTCTGTCAAATAAATAAATAAAATCTTAAAAAAAAAAAAAGAATTTTACCCTAAAGAACCACAGAAAACCAAAGAATACATTGTATCAGTTCTCTGTTGAAATTATTTTAGAGAAATTTTCTCTATTGTTAAGTTGGACTGCCTTCTGTGATAACATTATCTGTTGAAGTTGAAGCTGCCAGTAACATCATCAACTAAACTCCGCGAATGAGTCAGCTAACTTTATTTTTAACTGCTTTTTAATAGTCTATTGAGACTGTCAAGAATAATAGGATTTTTAAGGTCTTTATAGCAAAGTTTTGATATTATCAGACCATATGAAAAGGTGGATCAAAGGTTTAGAATTCTCAAGTCCTTTTTATGTACTGCCATAGGCCATTGATAGGTAGTAAAGATCCCTAATTTGAGACTTCTCCTAAATGCTTGCTATGATATTCCATGGATATTACACACATTACTTCTGAATTCACAAAGAATCAGCTGGAATTGGCAAGCGATGTTCATAACGCTTGAATACGAAGGAGCCATGGTAGGATTTAGTGATTTAGAAATCATATGTTTACCTTCCTTAAAGTAATTCATAGCGTAACAAAAACCTACCCACGAGGTTGTACCAATGTCAAAGAACAAACATTTCATCCCTGCTTCAAAGCGTTTTAAGACATTATTTTAATCCTTATAATACCTTATTGAGGTATGTAGGTGGCAAGTCATACCAAGATAAAAATTCATAATGCAGAATAAATTGAACATTGCATAGGGAAGAAAAGAGCTCCTAGTTGATCATGCCTTGTTGATTTTCAGCTTTTCTTGGAAGATCCATTGGTGATTTCCCTTTATCATATTTTGCATGTAGGGCCAACAAACATCAGGGCGGCATTCTTGATAAAAAGGCTGTCAAATCCATGTCTCTGCGGTTTCCTACTCCCTCAAGCCCTGGCTGGAAACAACCCCAGGGACACAGTGGGGTCGGCTTTCCGATTCAAGAGGAGGCATTCTGCTCCTTGCTCCCCCTGAAATGTTTCCCCAGGCCCTGTCAGCCTTCTCATACGGCCCTGTCTATAATGAAAAGTGAAAACTCAGACCAAAACTCAGATATATGGCTATTAAAGAAAAGAGATGATATATTTGGATGATTGACTGACCTAACTTGATTATCACACAAAGGCTGGCCTTCTTCAAACTTGCAGACTCCTACAGCGACTGGATGGATTGGGACAGTTCAGTGGGTGACTAAAATGCGGCCATCTCCTGGAGATTAGAAAGCACTGAGGAGTGATTTTCCCTTTTGTGATTCATTGGCAATTGAAATGGTTCCTGGCTGAAAGGAAGGTAGCCACAGATAAGTTCTTTTAACTAATACTGACCGGTAGTCTGTGGTTTGTAGAGGTTGCCTATACTTCCTTGGGTTGTGAGTCAAGGGTGTGCAAGAGAACACACCCTAAACCCTTAGCTGAAGAGAACTGGGGGGATGAAGATATGCCCCTGTACATTTCCACAGTCATTTTCTTTTTTTTAAGATTTTATTTATTTGACAGACAGAAATCACAAATAGGCAGAGAAGCAGGCAGAGGGAGAGAGGGACGCAGGCTCCCTGCTGAGCAGAGAGCCCGATGCAGGACTCGATCCCAAGACCCCGGGATCATGACCTGAGCGGAAGGCAGAGGCTTAACCCTCTGAGCCACCCAGGTGCTCCTCCACAGTCGTTTTCTAAAGGTGCTTTAAAAATGTGTCTGATAGCAGAGGTAGCACCTTCCGATTCCTTTTGAGGTTGACTTTAAAATAGAAGGGAACCCAAGGATTTTATTTGTTTGACTTGTAATTTTGTTTATTGTCTCCAGAAAGGAGACCTGAAGGCTCTCACCAGCCCCCAGCAGGTTCAGCAATAGAGCTGGGTTTTAAATACTATAGGAGTAAGGCCTCCTTGAACTGTAAATGTGTTCTTATCTAACCCCAAGCTTCTGAAACTCATATGAAGGAAGGCTTTTAGGTAAAAATCCAATGCCAATAAACTTTGGTGGGGAGAGAGCTCAAGCTAGCCGTTCAATTTGTCTTCGTGTGCTTTTCTTCAGCATACAACGAGCTGTGGAAAGAGTTCAGATAAGCCAACCATTCCAGAAGGGCAGGTTGCTCTTATTGTATATGGTTGGTTCAAATAAGCAAGTGTTAATGGCTTGACATCCCCCACATCATTTGCGTTATACAAATGCAAATATCAGCATTATTATTGTTATTTATGGTCTATCTCTAGGCTTCTTCTTTAACATAAACTAAACTGGTTTCAGGCAGAGCCGGCTGCAGGTAACCCCCCCCACCACCACCAGAAAAAGTCCAAAAGTCAATTTTCTGGGGGAAAAAAAAACCGGAATCATCGAATTAATCGCTGGTTAATTTCTATTTCTCTTTTTAAAAACTCCAACATTTTATGGAGGCAGAAAGTTAGTGTTGAACAGGAGACAAACTCTGGATTTTGATAATGGTAGGCTCAAGTCTGCCCATAAGTGGATAAACTTGTAAGGTAAGCCCTTGGGTCAATTGCTTAGGTCTTTGTACCTCAGTTTCAATTTCTGTAAAATGCGAATCATACTATCTCCTACCTTATTTGGGTGGTTTGAGGGCTAATTCAGATGATAGCCATAAAATGCTTAGTCCATAATAGTTGAAAAAATAGTTGTTTTTATTAATCCTGGGGCACAAAGAAAATAACTTTCACGTATATGTTTGATTCTGGGTAAATAGTGACCTATGGTTTATAACTAAAAACATTTTGAAATAAGAAGTATATACTTACATTTGTCAATTTATGTAACATCTTGTTTCAGATCATATATAAATCTGAAAAACAGGAGGAAGGGAATTCACCAAGCCTAGTCTTGGACTGTGAAAAGAGTTTTTCCAGGTTGGGTTCTTCCAGAGTGCAGGCATGCAATATAGCTGTCAAATGTTCTGTTTTTAGTTTGTTGTTCAAACACAAAATTATTTAAAGCACACATGGCATCCTATGAGACAAATCAATTTTTCCTCCAGCATGACATCAGCGATCAGCTAATTAGAAATTCCATTTTTAAATGTTAAACCTTAGAATATAGGATATTTCAGTGTGTTTTAAAAGGCTGTATTTACCACCAAATAGAAACCTGATTTCCTGCAGAAATATTCACTATCCATCTATGTTTACTCTTTGGCACAGCCTACTTTGCATATGGGTGGGCCCTGTGAGTCAGCCAAATCTGAAATTTGATAAAACTCTTACCTCCTGTTTTCACACCGTAACTGACACAGTCGGTGACTATACGTATCATTAAAAGCACATGTACTCTACACAGTCATTACCTCTTGTTATTGATTTTTATCAACCAATGACAAGCAACATGGTTATTTACCATAAAATGCAAACAGTTTCTTCTTCATTCTTTTATTGCTGTCGCAACTCTCTTGGGGGTTGCTTTCCAATCACATTTGACTCCCTTTCCTTACTAATGGTATGGAAATAGGGATTTGGGAAAAAAAATTGTTGTAAAACAGCAATTAATTCTTACTGCTTAACTTGAACATTCATACATATTAGTTTTCCAAGTAAATAAGTAAAATGCCTCGTTAAACTTCCTTTCTGCCAAAAATGTACTACCATCTGTGCTCTACATGGCAGCATTTTCTTATTTAATACATATGTCCCCCCTTTTTTGGAAGCATGTTCAGAGTTTTAATATGACATGAAACAGAAATAAAATAGTGAAAACACATAGTGTTTAAGCAGGGATGCAAAATTGAGATTTGTGACATTCAAAGAATTTGGGATTTCATGTGCCATCCATGAATTTTATGGCAATTCCATGAGTTCTTCATGTCAGAAAAAATTTTAATGGTAACATTCGTACAGTTTGGAGTTTGGGAGAGTTATTTTATAGTCTCAAAGATAAAGACCTAGTGTTTAAAACAGGTTGAATTTGAGGGGCAGTTGGCTCAGTTGGTAAAGCATGCAACTCTTGATCTCTGGGTGGTCAGTTCAAGCCCCACATTGGGCATAGAGCTTACTTAAAAAAAAAAAAAAAAGTTGATTCGAAATAAGTAAATAAATAAAATAAAGTAGGTTGAATGTCATCAAGTAGTCTGAAAGTCCCAGTTAGGAAAGGTACTGTCATGAGAAGCAATGCGATAGACCTCAGTTATGGCCCGAATGTTAATACGTCCGCATTCTGCTCCCAGTGCTTCATTAACTGTACAGCCTTGGGCCAGTTATTTAAGTTCTTAGTGTCTCTGTTTTCTGACCTGTAAAAGGAAGAGTTTGTGTTAGACCAGTAATGATCACCTATAAATCCATCACCCAGATACAACTGCTAACATTTTTAGCTGACAGGAGTACCTTCTAATCTTTTAAATATTGTTATCATCAGCATCGTTGCAATGTCGTTACAAATGCTTTGTCCACTTTATTTGAAATGATCCCCTAAGTTTCTACCTTACAGATAAGTCATTATTTATTTAACCATTCTCTATTGTTGGTCA
Organism: Martes martes; assembly: GCF_963455335.1. NCBI lineage: Eukaryota > Metazoa > Chordata > Mammalia > Carnivora > Mustelidae > Martes > Martes martes. The sequence continues at coordinate 62,545,387 of NC_137890.1, forward strand.
TTTGAATTACCTACAAATATATTTCACTATTCCTGTAGAGACCCACAAGCAGTCTCTTACTAACACTTCAAGTGAGGGAACAGAATTTGTGGAAGGAGACAAACGTTGGCTCTTTGCTGGGGTGCCTTGGTGGCTCAATGGGTTAAGCCTCTGCCTTCGGCTCAGGTCATGATCTCAGGGTCCTGGGATCAAGCCCCACATCAGGCTCTCTGCTTAGTGGGGAGCCTGCCTCCCCCACCCCCACCTGCCTCCCCCACCCCCGCCTGCCTCTCTGCCTTCGTGTGATCTCTGTCTGTCAAATAAATAAATAAAATCTTTAAAAAAAATTGGCTCTTTGTAACTGAAAATATTGATCATCTGGTTCATGACTGGCCCAATGCCTCTCTCTCCAGTTACAGATTAGTAAGCATTGGCTTTCTTTGCGATAGGCAAATAAACTAATGTAGTTTGTGTCTTTTGTCCATCTGAAGCAAGATCATCTAAACTCCAAGGGCTGGTAGCCAGAGCTCATACTCCCAATGCCTGTGAATTGCACATTTATTTAGCTTTTCTACTTCACCTTATCATTTTTCTTCAAAATTGGTAATATTCCAGTTTTTTCCTGACTTAGCATTTTTTGTACCAAATGCTCTGTGTGTGTGTGTGTGTGTGATTCCTCCAAATAAATATTGTTAATATGCATTGGTTATTTAAGAGTATCACTGGCCCCGGGGCGCCAGGGTGGTTCAGTCCTTGGGTCTCTGCCCTCAGCTCATGTCATGATCCCCGAGTCCTGGGATCGAGTCCTACATTTGGCTCTCTGCTCAGTGGGAAGCCTGCTTCTCCCTCTCCCACTCTCCCTGCTTGTGTTTCCTCTCTCCCTGCCTCTGTCTTTCTGTCAAATAAATAAATAAATGAATAAAAAATAAGAGTATCATCATCCTAACTCTGACATCAAAATCATATACAGGAAAGTAAAAAAAAAAAAAAGTCATTTGTGAACTCAAGCAATTTGCCATCAAAACTAAGTACCCTGAGAAGCACAATACCTGGCATATGTATAACAGGTGCTCTATACATTTTTGTTGAAAGGATAACCAAACCAAAAGGAACTTATCCCTCAAGAAAAATGAGTGACTCCTTCTACTATTGCTAGAGCTACCACTTAATATGTCAGGTTTCCAGATATTGGCTTAAGAACCTGAAGCTGTGGTTTTTCAGATTATTTTCTAGGGGCAAAGTAAAGAAAGGCCAATTTAGGCTGATAGCAGTACCTCATAATAATTCAGACAGAATATCAGAAATGGGCAGTTGTTAGGGAAAGGGAAGGCAAAGTATGAAGCGAAGTGTCATAACTGAAAAATATACGTCCAGACTTTTCACTTACTCATTAAATTGGAGTTAAGGGGGAGCCTGGGTGGCTCAGTGGGTTAAAGCCTCTGCCTTTGGCTCAGATCATGATCCCAGGATCCTGGGATTAAGCCCCGTGTGGGGCTCTCTGCTCAGCAGGGAGCCTGCTTCCTCCTCTCTGCCTACTTGTGATCTCTGTCAAATAAGTGGGTAAAATCTTTTTTTTTTTTTTAAGATTTTATTTATTTATTTGACAGACAGAGATCACAAGCAGGCAGAGAGGCAGGCAGAGAGAGAGAGAGAGAGAGAAGGAAGCAGGCTCCCCGCTGAGCAGAGAGCCCGATGCGGGGCTTGATACTAGGACCCTGGGATCATGACCTGAGCCGAAGGCAGAGGCTTTAACCCACTGAGCCACCCAGGCGCCCCATAAATGGGTAAAACCTTAAAAAAATTAATAAATTAAACAAGTTGGACTTAAGTTACCTATTTTGACAAGTAAGAACTTAAACCAGAGATCGGTATACTGGTAGTGAGGGGCAAATGCAGAAGTTTCTGCCAAGGAACTGATGGAAAGGAATCATCCCTCAGTCTTCCTGTCAAGGGTGGTGTGATAACCACTCCAAAAACCAGGCAGAGGAAAGAACACCATATAGGTTTGTGAGATGGACTCTGTGAAGATAAATTTCCTCTTTCAGTTTAATTGTTCTTACCTGACATGAAACATTTTTCTTCCCATTTGGGATATATGCACCAGCTAGTAAGCGATAATCATTAGAATCAGCCTTCCAAGCAAACAGCTACCACAAAAAATACTAAAGAAATGAACTTTTTTCTCTTAAGCAGAGCAAGTGCCAATCTAAATACTTTGGCATCCTTTAAAGAGAGAAAACGTTTGTATTCTTGACTAAAAAAACCCAAATCACTTCTTTTGTAATCTTTTTTCTTTCATTTTCTTACTGTCGCTTTCATCTTTTTTGTGTCTGCTTTTTCAGTCTCCCAAATCCAAACTTCGATTAGTTCAGTGGAGTTCATCCAACTAAAATTACTAAAATCTGTGTGGTGGCCTGGAAGGAAATATACTATATAATATTAGAGTGGTTATCACTATATAGGAATAGCAGATATTTCTTATTTTCTGTTTGTGTTTTGAAGCGATTATTGATGGGAAAGCAGAAAATTCCAGCCACGGCAGCTGCACTCGCTTCTGTGTGACGTTGGGCAAATCAGCTTCTCTGTGCTTCGATTTCCTTATGGAGAAATTAAAGGAGGCCACCAAGGTGATCTCTGTCTACTTTCGATTTTAACATTCTGTGGATCTAGCCGAAAAGAATCTTTAGCGTTTAGCTTGATACAACTCTTATGGAATGCAATATGACAGTGTGTCTCAAAATTGCAAATGCATTTAACTGCTGACCCAGTGATCTCTTTTCTGGAAATTCCTCCTGTGTATAGACTTACACAGATGCGAAATGAGTTATGTATGGTTATTCATTACAGAATAGCTTGTGCAAGCTGAAGATTGGAAACAGGCCAAATGCTCACCAGCATCCTAAGGTTCAGTAAGTAGAGTAGGCAGCTGGAAGCTAGAAACACCTTAAACATACGTTCAGCGTTTTTGGAACTGTTGTGTCAGGGACGTTGGCCTTCTAGGTACTCTGTGCCTACTTCAAGTCAAATTTCATAACAAGGCCAAAGAAAAGCAAACTACAACACTTAAAACAATTAGGCAGGACAGCTCAGATTTCAAGGACCTGAGGAAATTCTGTAAGAAAACTCCCTTAACCAAGTACTGTCCTTTCATTGAAGCCATGAAAAACCGGAATTGAAAGGAAGGCAAAACCAAATTTGCAGCTGGTTTCCTTTGCCAAGAATGATCCACTAGGGCACCGCCTATTTGCAGGGTGCGGCCATCTGAATGGGGGCTGCCTCTGCCGAGCTTGATTGGCGAGGTTGAGGGTATCAACAGTTCCACATTAACCTCCTTCCTCTGAGCTCATCATCTGGGTTACTGAGGTCCCCTAGCGGCTGGCAGAGGAGGCCCAAACTGTCCAAGTTTGATAGTAGATACAGAGACCACAAGTGGAGGAGGGTGGGAACTAACCCTATCCTTCATCCATCAGGCTCACGACCTTCTCCCCCAAGCCCCCATTATCCGTGGGAAGCTCTTGCGATAAGTGGATTATGAAGAAATGGGGGTCTGAACTAGGGAGATGATAGTGAGAATGTAAAGGAAGAAATAAATCTCTAAGTCCTTTCAAACTTTTGTAAAGGAGGCCCAAGTTTCTTTAGACACCACTTTTTTTTTTTTTAGATTTATTTATTTATTTATTCAACAGAGAGAGAGATCACAAGTAGGCAGAGAATCAGGCAGAGAGAGGGGGAAGCAGGCAGGGGAGGGGGGGGGAAGCAGGCTCCCTGCTGAGCAGAGAGCCAGATGCGGGGCTCGATCCCAGGACCCTGAGATCATGACCGGAGCTGAAGGCAGAGGCTTAAACCACTGAGCCACCCAGGTGCCCCTAGACACCACTTTTTTTAATTGACGAATTAAACCTGTAAGGAAAAGGGGATTTTTAAAGTAATCGGGAGCTGTCATTTTGCTTTTCTTTCTTTCTTTCTTTCTTTCTTTCTTTTTTTTAAAGACTTTATTTATTTATTTGACAGAGAGAGAGATCACAAGTAGGCAAAGAGGCAGGCAGAGGGAGAGCGGGAAGCAGGCTCCCTGTCTAGCAGAAAGCCCAAAATCAGACTCCATCCCATGACCCTAAGACCATGACCCCAGCGGAAGGCAGAGGCTTAATCCACTGAGCCGTCATTTTGGACAAGATATTTAAGACTCTGTCAATCTTCCAACCTGAGTGATCCCATCCCTATGAAAGGAAATGCCTTCCATATTCCTCCTAAAAAATCAAACCAAAACAAACAAACAAAAAAACCCTGTTTCTTGAGAACTGCTTCTTTTGCTTCCTAACACACAAGGACCATTGTCTTCCTACCTTTGGCCCCACTGATCTCGACAGGACCTGGAGCCCAGATGGAAAAACGTGGGGTGGGGTGGGTGAGGGGTTTACTGACACTCGAGGCAAACAGTTTATTGGAACCTGGGTTTGGGGAAGGGCTGAGCCCCAAGGCTTTCGTCTTACCCTTCGGGCGCTTTTACTTCTCGACACCTTGCCACTTCCATCCTCGACAGCAAGGAAATAACAAGCAAATAGTGGAAGTGTATTAGGGGTAAGTAATAAAGTGACAAGGTTCTGTCTACATGCTCTTCTCTGATCCCTTCCCCGCCGCCCCTGGATTATTAGAGTCTGAGGTTCCCGCCGAGGGGAAGATGTTCCCACAGAGGGCATGAGGTCTAGGATGCTTTTGAGTCTGGGTGTGCGTGTGAAATAGGATTGTCTTCGGCCCGCGCTGAGTCCTCTTTTCCTCATTTCTAGCCTTTTAGGTCAAGAATGGAGTGAACCCAGCTGGTGGGCTGGACGCCTGGCCCCCGGCGAGAGGGAACCGCAGAGGCTCAGCTTAGGGGTGCGGATAGGTGGGTTCCGGGCTCGGGGGCTTAGGGAGGGCGGCCACCGCGCGGACTCCACCGCCGGGACCCAGGTGGGGGGGGGCGGTTTGCTGTGCAGCCCGCGTGGGGGGCTGTAGAACTTGACAGATCGCAGAGAAAGAGAACAAAAAACAAATACAAAACCCACCGACTTCCCCACGTTTCTCCGCAAAAAAATCGTGGGTGGAGCTGAGAAGGGGGGGCGATTGAGTAGAATTCCGCGAGGCCGCCTCCGCCGCCCACCTAGCGCCTGAGGAGGGAGGAGCGGTTCCCCGGCCCCCGCCCCTCCCCACTCTGGGCCCCGAGCGGAGGTCGAGGGGAAGCAAGAGACTCGTTCCACTCGAGCTTCCCGAGTACTCGGCTTTGCTCCTCAGTAGTAAACAAAGTGTCGCCGCCGCCTCCACGCTTGGTTTGCCTCCTAGCAATCAAAACACTGAGAGGGCGAGAGACTCACAGAAACACTTGAGAATTACCAGAAAATAATAACAAAGATCCAAAAAAAAAAAAAGAGAGAGAGAGAGGAGAGAGAGAGAGAGAGAGAGTGTGAAAGAGAAAAACACCCCACTACGCCCCACCAAACCACTGCCGCCTCCCGGTGGAAAACCGGCCCCCGCCCAGGCGGGCGACCACTGGCTGCCTGGGCGGCGGCGCCGCGCGCTCATTGGTCGCGCGCGCTGTCCGTCAGGGGCGGGCCGGCGCACGCGCCGCCGCGGGCGGGGGGGCGGCGGCAGATCCCGGAAGTCGGGCGGCAGCGTAGTCGCTGCAGCCGCCGCCGCCGCCGCCCCCGCCACATTCAACAGGCAGCAGCGCCGCGGTCGCGCCGCGGGGAGAGCGAGCGGCCCGCTGCGTCCGTCCGTCCTTCTGTCTGCGGGCCCTGTCAGCAGGAGTACGACGCCGACCGCTGTCCGGCCCGGTGACTCTGGCCTGCAGTCTTGCCCGTGCAGCGGACCTGGAAGAGCCTAGATGTTGATGGACCCGCGAAGTTAAGTTCTGGGCTCGCGCTTCCACTCCGCCGCGCCTTCCTCCCGGTTTTCGTCGGCTCGAGGCACGGACCTCGCCCCCCCAAATCTCGGACCGGCTCTTCGCACCCCCCCCCTCGGCCCCGTGTGGTGCGCTAGACCCCTTGGCTCTCCCGCGGCTGGGGGAGGGGTGGGGGACACCATGGCCGAAGCGCCCCAGGTGGTGGAGATCGACCCGGACTTCGCGCCGCTGCCGCGGCCGCGCTCGTGCACCTGGCCGCTGCCCAGGCCGGAGTTTAGCCAGTCCAACTCGGCCACCTCCAGCCCGGCGCCGTCGGGCGGCGCGGCCGCGAACCCCGACGCCGCCGCGGGCCTGCCCTCGGCCTCTGCGGCCGCTGTCAACGCCGACTTCATGAGCAACCTGACCTGCTGGAGGAGCCCGGGGACTTCCCGCAGGCGCCCGGCTCCGGGGGTCTGTGCGGGGACTTCCAGAGCCCGGAGGCGGGCTGCCTGCACCCGGCGCCGCCGCAGCCTCCGCCGCCCGGGCCGCTGTCTCAGCACCCGCCGGTGCCCCCAGCCGCCGCCGGGCCGCTCGCCGGACAGCCGCGAAAGAGCAGCTGGTCCCCCCGCAACGCGTGGGGCAACCTGTCCTACGCCGACCTCATCACCAAGGCCATCGAGAGCTCAGGGGAGAAGCGGCTCACGCTGTCGCAGATCTACGAGTGGATGGTCAAGAGCGTGCCCTACTTCAAGGATAAGGGTGACAGCAACAGCTCGGCGGGCTGGAAGGTGAGTGGCCTCGGGGCGCAAGGCTGGACAGGGAGGGGGGGCGCGGGGACCCCTGCCTCCACCCGAGGTCGTGGTGGGGCACATGAGGGGGCGACTGTGGAAGTTTGCTTGCCCTGAAAGTGCAGGGCATGCGGGCGGCGCGTGCAGAGAGAGCGCGAGAAGTGGCAGACGTGAGTGGTGGGCTTGCCCGGGACCTGTCGGGGGACAGGAATAAGTGTGTGTGAGCGCGCTCAAGTGAGAGTTCGAGCGGGACGGGGAAGGGGGCTCACTTGGGAATTGGTGAAAAAAGTACGGCAAGAAGTGGACATCAGAGAAGGCAGAAAAGTTCGCCAGTGAGGGGAGGAAGGGGTTTACTGGGGTCTGCTCCCCCACGACTGGAGGGGACTCGTGCCACTGCTCCTTTTCCTCCAGGACCTTGGGGGTGAGGGCGGCTCCTCTCGGTCTCCTGCGGTGCGCGCGTCCCACCAGCTTTGGACTGCACAGCAGAGCAGTTTCCGCCGCGCTGGGCGGAGGAGGGCGCGGCGGGGCTCTTCTGGGCCCCGCCGACCGAGCACCGAGCTGTAGGTGGAGGGGACAGACAGGTCGCCAGCCGGACCCTGAGGGCAGGCAGCGCAGTTTTTGGAGGCCGGTGTGCATTTTGCTTTGTTTTGATTTTATCCGAAGTGGCCTCGAGTGCAGGGGGCCGGGCGACCCGAGCCGGAGGTAGTGCGACCGACACGTGCGAAGAGGCGGCCACCGCTTGCGGAGCGCGGGCGCTGGGCCGCGCGGGGCGAGCTAAAGTTCAAGTGTGACCCTCGGCGGAGGCGGGGGCGGGAGCAGGAGCTGCGACGGCGAGGGAGGGGCCGCAGGCGTAGGAAGAGAGCGCCTTTAAAGGGCCAGCGCGCCGGGGCGGTGCGCAGCTCCCGGCCCCGCCGCGGGGCTGCGAGGCCAGCGCTTCTCTGCGCAGGGAAATGCCCCCAAACTTGGCCTCGCCCATGGTCCGAGGCCTTTAATTAGGCATGGAGAAGCTGCTCTGGGTGACGAGAGTTGGAGATGTGTGTTCCTTCTTTCTCGCTTTGCCACCTCATTGTTACCGAGCGTGGAAGTACAGACGAGGCAGGGGTCTTTGTGACAAGTGTTTCGGGGGAGTGGGAGTGGAGGTGCGCATGAAAGGAACGTGTGGGGACGTCCTGCTTCAATAGAGGACTGTAGATGAGGCGCCTCTGGTCCTTTTTTGGTTTTCAGAGAGAGGAGACTCAGAGGGACTCAGGGCCGGGACAGGTACTTCCCTACTTGGCCGGTCGAAAAGACCCGGGGGCTCTCAGGACAGGCTGTGGGCAGGCTTACCGGGGGTCCGTTCGCCGTGTGGCCTTCTGAAGCTGACGGTTTCTCACTGTCACAGGTGGAGGGATCCATACGAAAGTTAAGTTGAGAACTTCTTCCTCATCCCTTATCCTGACTGTATAGCATAATAAAGATTGATCTTTGCTGCGCCGTTGGTTACACCACGGTGGTTTTACATACGCTGTCATGTTTGTGGTTAATGTGTGTCAAAAAAGGTTAAGTTACTCATATCTTATTGAAGTTCCTGGAGAAGGAGCCAGGATTTTATTTTTTCCAACGCATGTTTTAGAGTAAAAATACCATTTACAATCTCATTCCTAGGCATTACGTGCAGTTTTACTGTTTCAAAAAGCTTGGTATGTATTCTTTTAAGTCACAAAATCCAGATCCAGTTTTCTTAACATTTGAGTTTAAGTGCTTGACTTGCTCATCTGTCAACCCTGCTTGAGCTATTTATTATAAAGTATTTGCCATTAAAATTTTTTTTTCTTTTTTTTGGACATTGAAAGTACCGTGTGTACTTACACCATCTTTTATGTCCTTGGAAATGGATACAATCTACTTCAGTTTGCTGGAGTGCTTTTCTTCAAAGATGGAGAAGGGCAGTGTTTGGGGATTATATTTAGTTTTGCCTCTCATAAGGCCTTAAATCAGAGTATTCTTCTTAAACTAGGAGTATAACCTAGACTTTTAAGATTAAGTGCTTTAAAAAAAAAAAGATATTAATGGCAAATTAAACCCCCAAACTTTTTTTATTAGGTTCTTTCTTGTTATAATTTTTTTTTACCTAAATGGAATTAAAATTTTTTCTTTAAAAATATACTTATTGTAGCTAGAAGATCCATTAAGTGATGGTAAGAATTGTTACTATCTGTTCAGAATTGGAGGCCCAGTGACAGCTCCCAGTGGAAACCAAGTGGGGCTTTGGGAGGGAGCAGACTGCTGTTCTCAAGTGAGTAAATGTTTCAGGTGTAATGAGAGTCCGTTGGTGCAAGTCAGATTACAGCAAGTGCATTTTCACTTTGAGTAAAAGGATATTTTAAGAAGAAAAGAAACAACCTTAAGTGTTCTAACTCATAACTAGTCTTCTGGTTAGAGTTTTCATAAAAATGAGTTACTTGTTAAAACCGAGTTTCTCAGATTTGAGAGACTCATCTGTTTTTAAAGATTCATAAAAGGGACACATTTTACTATGATTTTTAGCTTAAAAAAGAAATCGAATTCTAAAATGCAAATCAACCCAAACCTAACTTTTAGAACTGAGGAGAGGCTGGTTTGGAACTAAATATTTCCTGTGATTTACTACTGGGAATTAGACTGAATCTTTAATTAAATACAGTTTCTTGTGCTTTAACTTCCTGGGGCCTGCCAGAGATTTTGAAAGTCATTTGCATAGGACAATAGTTGAAAAGCTGATAAAGAGTTCATCAACTGCTAGTTCCTTAGACACTAGTTTTATTTGTGGGATGTGCATTTTGTGTTTGTAGGGATGGTATGTTACATCTGTTTTACACTTGCTTTGTTATTGGCCATAACTGTCATAAGGTTACACTCAAAGTGGAAGCTAAGACTTTTGGAAAACCCGGGATCTTTTAAACCATGTACAGTATTTATAAATAGTGAAACTTCATTTCCATGACCTGTCCCCCTCCCCCGCCCTCCCACCCATAGAAAGCTTTCTAGAGCTTGGGAAGTAGTATTGTGAGCTCTGGTTCCACTTCCCCTCCCCCCTTTTAATGGCAGTTTTAGGTTGACTCTTGTTTTTTGTTTTGACATTATTTGGAACACCTGGGTTAAAAGAATGCTTCAACAATAAGACTTGATACTTAAAGAAAATTTTAAATTGTTTTATATATCTCAGATATTTGGTTTGGAATGACTTTTTTTAATTTGGCCTATGAACTGACAGTACTTTAAAAAATTTTTTTATTTTAAAATTCACATTTTGGAGGTGAGTGATTTAAATCCTACAGAGTCCTTGGCACAGGGATGACAGATGTTTTCTTGCCGCATACTCACATTTGACTTAAAGAATGGCCTCTTGGTGAGGCTAATTCCAGTTTGTTACTGAAATTACCTTTAAGAAAACCTTGTTTTACAAAATTTCCATGTATGTATTTGGGGAAGGGAGCATGAGGTAAGAGAATTAAAAATGAGTAGGGGAATTAATGCCGCAAAATTGATAAGCATATTTGCTGAAGACTGAAAAAGGTGTGTGGGACTAATGGGACAGTTCTTATGGCTGGTACTTTTTCTTCAGAAATTCCAAAATCTATGTCGGTGTCAAGTATGAATCCCTTCATTGGTGATGAGGGAGCAGGAGGCTGGCTGAGGACAAAGCAAAAGCTGGCACCTTGCACCCCCTCTCCACCCACTCCCCTGGGAAATGTGTGTGACATTCCTCAGGCACCCCTGACTGCCATAAATGAGAAACAAATCGTTAACTTGCAGAGATCACAATCCTGCAAGGCAGGAGTCTCCCTTGGTTTACAAATGTCCTTGAGATTTACAACAAAGAAGTTACCTTATCAATAGCACAATTTCCAGAGGCAAATAACTCAGTTCCTCAAGCCCTAAATAAAGTTAAATTTCTTCTAAACCCAAATCTCACTAACAAGGACACTTGATAGGAGAAATGTGAAACCTTATCTCTAGATCTCAAGATAGTGTCGAATCATTCCCAAGCATATGGCCCACTGATACACATCTAAAGGGTCTCACAAGAAGATTTTTACTACTAGTAATAAATAACCTTTCTCCCAACAATAGCTAGCCCCTCAAGGTCCTGGAGACCTTGCTTCCAAAATTCCTTAGAGACTAACATCATCCCCTTTGTCCTCACCTACCTAACTCCTGTGTATATAACCAACCGCTCCTCACATCCCCGGGGCAGCTGCATCTCTGCCTGCCCACGGGTCCTGTCCCCGTGCTTTAATAAACCACCATTTTGCACCAAAGATGTCTCAAGAATTCTTTCTTGGTCATCGGCTCCGGACCTCAGCCCACCGAACCTCACCCAGGTTCTAGAACTTCATCATATGGCGCCCAACGTGGGGCTGTGAGTCTTTACATTTGGACTCTGAGCTTCGGTGCAAAATTGGTGAGTACTTTCTCTCTCCTTTTCCTTTAGTCTCATTTCAGGGGCTTTTCAAGGAGTATGGTCTTATTGGAACACTTGCATGTCAGTTGCTCAGGCTGTAATCCTCTAGCCCGTGGCTGCTCTACGGGGAGGAGAGCGTCTGCCTTTTGGCTGCAAGTTAGTACCCCGGCCGGAATGGCAATAAGACCCAGAAACTTGATGCCCTCTCTTTATTCCTGTTCTTATATAAAGTTGTCTCTTTTGGGCACGGGACAGCCACCTAAGTCACCAGGACGGCTGCCAATCTTAAGACTCCCGTGTGAGGTTTCCTCCTGATTGATCTAATGTGATCCCCTCCACATCCCTGGTCTAGCCACTTCTGGCCGAGAGACCTCCACTGGGAGCCGGCCGAAACCAGTACCTGATTGAATTAAAATGCAACCGGGGACCGTTTCCTTGGGAAGTTGGCTGTAAGGACCACATGTGTTGGAATGTCGCATAGACCATGATGGATTTCAGTCTTTACTGTTTCTTGTCAGTATCTTCTACAGACTACTTAAAGCTATGAAATTGGCTAATTTCCCCTTGCCAAACTTTTCTAGTATTTCCATGGGTTAAAATGGCAAAACAGTATGCAGTTTTCAGTACAGACAATGGCATGGCATGGCACAGTATTTTGGTTCATTCACCAGGCACCCATCAGCAGCCTAGGATGCGCTGGGGAAGAGGAGGGACGCCGGCAACCCTCCAGGGCCTTTAACGGCAGGAATGCCTTCCCGGGGAAGGCAGGATGGTGATCAATAGCGATATCTTGAGGGACGCCTCTGGTCGCTTTTGACACACGAGAACCTCTGACATATTCTGCGTGGGACGCCACCCAGGAGTCAGGGGGGATTTGGTAATGGACCTTCTTTACGTTTCTGGGAGCATGGCCTCAGTAGGCTTCTTCAGTTCCCAAGGACTCTACCTTGGGGTGCCTTTTAACCCACTGGAAATAATTTGGATTGCAAAACTTAGAAAAGGACTGAGCTCCTGTAACACTGCATGGCCTCAGTGGAAACTATCAGATCTCCTCTGCAGGAGGAGATGGACCTAGGATACCTTCATTGCTCATACCTAGGCCTTCATTGCTCTGCACCAGGACCCCAAACTAAGGGGCTTTTGCGGAATGTGTTTGCCCGAATGAGTCAGCTAGTAAACTTCCTCCTGACATATTGGATGATAATTACGTTAATAAGCCTCCTTCTAGTAAACCCAGGTTGCTGGGTCATCCCTAGCAAAGGGGACTCTGTTTTTCTCTATGTTTCTCCTAATAGATGTGGGGGCTTCTCCCTCACTCATTTCCCGTGTTAATGGCTATAACTGGAGCCAACTGGGGTTAGTCTTAACTCGAGACAGAGACCTTAAGGAATATTCCCAAGCAGCTGCCGAAACTCTCTTTGTTTCGGGGAAATTCCCTGTTTTCTCTGGCCTGACTTGGACTGCTTAACCCCTTCCCCCCGCTGGTGGGAAAACATGGTGTCTGCTCCGCTGTTGGGGCTGATGAGCTCTAAAACCGGGAATCCTTTCTCTGCCTCCTGGCAGCACTTTATTTCCTCTGTTTCCCCCTTCTCGTGTTTCTGCACCAATGTGCGTGCAGACTGCATGACTAGCCTCTAGATCATGCACCACGGCTCCTTCTCTCCTCACTGTCAAGGAGCAAGAAGATCATCCCCTGGACCTAACACTCCCCACTCCAGATCTCCCCACTCGTGTCTCAGGTAAACATTCAAAGTGGAGTGGGCCCAGGTGGAATGTAAATCAGTATTGGAACTAAGTTAAGTTTATTGGTTTAATTAAGATAGACATGTCTTTTAAGTTATCAGCAGTAAATGGGAAACTTCCGAAGTTTACTGAAGATCAAATGAGCTTGTGTTATTTGTTTAAATTTGTTAGCAAAAAATGACTAAACTGATGGTTAATCGTCTGTCTCAAAGTTTTAATGGGTAATTGCTGAAGTAGCTTTCAAAGTCTTTGGTAACCTGAAACTTTAAAGTTTTGGTTGGATGACAAATGGAATTAAATTATGGACATCTAGGTCTTAACCAAACAGGATAAAATGCTAAGTCATTAATTACTGGATGTAGGTTTGTGCTTTTGACTTCTTACTGCAAAGAAACTAAGAGTACTTAAATCTGTTGGTAACTGATTAAGGTGTTTTGAAGAGTACAAAATGCTAAGTGTAACTAAGACTGATGGAAAATAAGGGAAACAACTCTGTGGAAAAGTAGATGATATGTAAGAAAGATTTAAGGAATGGAAATGCATTTTATTAAAGGTAAAAGGTAAACTTGTCCTAAATAAGATGGTTGTTTGGAAGGAAATGACTTGGGACAAAACCTGAATGCAAAGGAAAGTTGTAGAAGGTTTGTGAAGGGAAATCTTCAGAAAAGGAATTTTAGCTATGGTCAGGACAGACTAAGATTGAAATGAATGTGTTTTATTAAAGGTACACATTGGTGTAAGACTGAAATTCTCTCTGTTCAAAAAGGATTAAGTTTTCTTAGATTAATTGATCTGCTGTTAAGAAAATGTAAATGGTTTTCTCTTTGCCTGCCCAGAAAACCCAGTTTCTATGTTTTGTCTATGTTTTGTCTTATCAGGTGTTTAACATCCCTAATTATATTTAGGCATGTGCTTTAAAACTTTGTAAGATTTTAGCAAATGTTGACAAGATTTAAGTTGTAAATCTCTTTAACTCAGGCTTTTCCTTAGTATGCTAAGTTACTCATGAAGTACTGCTAAACCAATGATAAACCTTGGGTCACCTTTGGGAAAATGCTATAACTATTCTGGAGATTCTATGCATTTCCTAAAGTTTTTAATGTTTTGAGAGATCATCACTTGATATTGTAATTATAGAAAGGTTATGTGTCACAGAAATAACCTGATTTCCTTGCCAGCTAAAGTGTAAACTCTCGTCTCATCAGCTCTAACCATATCCATTCTGAGTTTTTGTCATTTATAATTGTTTTAATTCTCTTGTAAAATGAGTTTTATCTTAAAGGAGATTCATATAAAGGACTTTCAGGACAAATATAGATACTTGATATACTTGAAAATCCTAAAACTGAAATGGGTAAGATTTTCTATAACTAAAGCTGCATTCACCAGATTTAGTAACATGGGACTAAATGAACTAAAAGATTATAGTGTTGTGTCTCTTAATGTTTTGTCTTGTTTTAGACATTGCTGGTTTTTTAATGTTTGCTCTTCCAGACTAAGGAAACTTTTTTCTTAAGTTATCTGTAACTTACAGAGCTGTGAAAGTACTCATTTGTAAAGGAATCAAAGCATTCAACTTTTCTCTCTATCTGAACCCTCTGAAACCAAAAGGTCTCAATAAGTAGTCATTTGCATAAGTTCAATAAGAATCTGTTCTCCTTGTAACAGGACAGCATTGGAAACTGGTTATTTTACCAAGGCTTTGACTGGAATGTCATATTTGAAAAGACTCAGATATGACCAGACAGCTTAAAGGAACTAAGGTTGACTTTGTGAAACCTGGAGCCGTAAAGCCCCTTGGAACTGTTGGCCTGATACCTTGCTTACAGAGTTCCCAGCAGCCTCACCAGGTGAGTAAAGAATGTCACTCCCTGGTAGGATACTTTGGGAAGCTCAGAAGAGGCATTTGCCCAAATCAACAGGTATTGCAGGCATGTGTGATGGTGCAGGCGTGTCGGATGGCAAGTACGTGGCTTGGCTTCTGGCCCGGAGAGGCTACTAAAAGTTCAACCTAGAGATTCCTTATAAGAAGTTCCAGCAAAGCAGATTCTAAAAGATCTATATGATCACACTCACTGTTCTTGCTGAGCTTATGTAAATAATAGGTCAAGTTTGTTAAAACTGGACTTGTTTTTCAAGTAAGTCAGTCCTGATTTGGCTATCCCTGGAGATGAGGGTTATTTTAGAGAGAAAAATTATGTTTTAATAACCCACCTTTATGGATGTTAAATTCTAGATCTAATTGTCCTTAAATGTTTGTTTACCTAAGCTAGACAATTTGAGGTAAACTTCAGAGAAGTTGCACATAGCTCATTTAGACTATCTTCTTGTTTTTTTATTCTGTGGAGATATTAGCAGAACCCCATGGCACATGATTAAACAACTAGAAAATGGGATTGATTCCCTAACAGTTGTATAACTTAACTATCACCTTGTGTGTGGCTGGAATAATGAAATTGCCTAAAAGCCATCATACCGCACTCCATAGGATTAACTATGGACTTGTGGAGATAATGGATGAACTCACTTTCTTTATGATTGGATTGGATGATGCATGGGGAACTCCCCTTATCTCTTGACAAGTTTTCTCCCACTTGCCAGTGATCCTTTGTAATTAGGATATTGTTAAGGCTGGACCACTCAAAGGGCTTCTTAATGGTTTCATCCCTTAGTCATATTTATTCTAGAAGCCACTTCTGTTGAGGTACAATTGCAAACAGTTATTTTAGCCAAGCATAGAACAACCCTCCTCATAAAAAGAGCCTCAAAGCTCACTATGGGACAGTCCCTGACTGTAATGACTTCACATCAGGTCCAGATTTGTCTTAGAAACCAAAGGCCACCAATGGATGATGGAGGCCGACTTATTAAATACTGGGCTATACTTACAGATATGCCAAAAATAATACTTAAAAGTTGTCAAATTTTAAACCTAGTTACCTGTATGCCTGAACCTGACCATTGTACTTCTCTATAGAGCCCAGATTTAAGATGCTCCTGTTAAAAATACAAATGACAGTTGGTTTACTGATGACAATACTTTTCATAGAAAGAATAAGAAAAGCTAGGTATGTCATAGTGCTCACTAGCACTTTGCAATTGCCAAAGCCTAAAAATCAACAACACTGACTCCAAATATGCCTTCCTGGTACTACATGCCCATGGAGCTATTTGGAAGGAAAGGGGATTGCTGTCAAGCCATAACTCCCCAATCAAATATGGGCCTAAGTTACAAAACCCTCCTTTTTGCTATACTAAGGATGGTATATATCAAATCTGGGATACGTATTTGTGGCTCACACCCACGATTGGACGGCTCAGTCAAAAGGCAGCTTTATGCTGGGAACAAAGAAATTATACATATGACACTTGGGCAAATAACACACGATATCTAGGATGGATATCATTAGAAATGTGTTCCCAAGTGATAGTACTCCAGGAGACTGACTGGTTTGCTACTGATTGGGCGAGGCGACCTGGCATTAGATGGTTAGCTCCAAACGGAACCCACTGGATATGTGGAACTAACCTGTGGCCCTGGCTTCCTCCAGGATGGATAGGTCGCTGTACTTTAG
Organism: Martes martes; assembly: GCF_963455335.1. NCBI lineage: Eukaryota > Metazoa > Chordata > Mammalia > Carnivora > Mustelidae > Martes > Martes martes. The sequence goes on from NC_137890.1 coordinate 62,561,749, forward strand.
GATTTGCCTGGATTCATGGGCGCATTACTAAAACCATCACCACTCCCCAATTTAAAATCTCCCCAATTTAAAACAAAGATGGACGCGTTCTGTTTTTAAATGGTATGATCACTTGGCATCCATTTTTGTTCCATCTGTGGGACTAGAGGATGTCATGTACCATGTAGACGCCCTTAATAAATATACTACAAAGGCACTCAACGATTCACTACATAGCATCTCCCTACTTAATACTGAAGTCTCACAGATACGCAAGGCAGTCCTACAAAATAGGATGGCCTTAGATGTCCTGACAGCAGCACAGGGTGGCACTTGTGCAATTATCAAAACAGAATGTTGCGTATACATCCCAGACTACCACAAAAATGTCTCAGGACTAATAAAAGATATGAATGCCCAGATTAAGGCTCTACAAGATCCCTCTCTCTCTCTTGGTGATTGGTTAGCTTCCTGGTTTGAGGGAGGGCTATGGCCAACATTTAAAAATCTCCTTTTTGGGCTTCTCATTCTTATCGCCTTATTAATCTTAATGTGTTGCTTTGTTCAATGTTTCTCTACTTGGTGCCGAGACTCCATTACTGCAATAACTTCACGACGACAGATGATCCTTACCACACGCAAAGACACTTCTTCACTGTCAGCGCTGGATTCAGCTGCCTCCGCCTTTCGTAACTCCCTTCTACGTTCCTCCACCGATCAATATTGACCCGAGTAGGTAGGGACAGCTCTACGCCCCTATTCAGCAGGAAGAAGTTACAGAAGATGAGACCTTCCACCTTCAACTACCTTAAAGATTTAAGGGTCAAAATTGTTCAGGGGGGAATGATGAGGGAGCAGGAGGCTGGCTGAGGACAAAGCAAAAGCTGGCACCTTGCACCCCCTCTCCACCCACTCCCCTGGGAAATGTGTGTGACATTCCTCAGGCACCCCTGACTGCCATAAATGAGAAACAAATCGTTAACTTGCAGAGATCACAATCCTGCAAGGCAGGAGTCTCCCTTGGTTTACAAATGTCCTTGAGATTTACAACAAAGAAGTTACCTTATCAATAGCACAATTTCCAGAAGCAAATAACTCAGTTCCTCAAGCCCTAAATAAAGTTAAATTTCTTCTAAACCCAAATCTCACTAACAAGGACACTTGATAGGAGAAATGTGAAACCTTATCTCTAGATCTCAAGATAGTGTCGAATCATTCCCAAGCATATGGCCCACTGATATACATCTAAAGGGTCTCACAAGAAGATTTTTACTACTAGTAATAAATAACCTTTCTCCCAACGATAGCTAGCCCCTCAAGGTCCTGGAGACCTTGCTTCCAAAATTCCTTAGAGACTAACATCATCCCCTTTGTCCTCACCTACCTAACTCCTGTGTATATAACCAACCGCTCCTCACATCCCCGGGGCAGCTGCATCTCTGCCTGCCCACGGGTCCTGTCCCCGTGCTTTAATAAACCACCATTTTGCACCAAAGATGTCTCAAGAATTCTTTCTTGGTCATCGGCTCCGGACCTCAGCCCACCGAACCTCACCCAGGTTCTAGAACTTCATCATTGGTGATTATCAGAATTTTATTTTTATTTTTATTTTACCTATGTTTTTGTGGCTGGTCCTTGGGAGAGATGTGGCCAGAGTGGCAACTTCTATTTTTGTTTGTTGGTTTTTTTTCCCCCCAGGTTTTATTTTCTCAGAGTGGCAAATATTTGGATACTGGAAAGAAGACATTTTAAATTCTCATGTAAATTTTAAAAAAAGGTTAAAGTCCTTTGAGACCCTCTCCCCCCTGCCCCACAATTATTTAGAAGCTATTACATTGGCAATGGGCACAAATATGGCTAGATATCATATACTGCACGGAGAATCTTTTAAGGAGACATATAAAACGGGAGGTGGGAATAGAATACTCAGTGGTGAGTTAGAATCCCTGATAGGTTCAAAGTGTTTTGCCTGTTTTTGTGCATTTCCATCCGAGCTCCCTAAACTACTGTTCTGTATGATTTTCTAAGCAGCAGCTGTCTGTATTTGCCTGGAATTTCTTTGGAGAGCCTGAATTATTTGCATTTTTCTAGAACACTCTGCCCTTGGAAACTACCCAGTACCCTGGCATCATGGGAATTTAATCGGCTGTTTTTTTTTCCTCCCCCCTGCATGTGCCATAACTTTGGGGCTTCCTGGAATCCTTTTGGAGAAGCACTATAAACCCAGTGGTGATTGGAGAGAGCAAAGGAGTGTTTAGTTGTACAGAGCATTGGAACATTGAGTAGAGTGGATCTAGCCTTGCTCCTTCAACATTTGCCTTGGCCTTCATAATAACAACTTGTAGAGACTTGCCCTTGGCCCAGCCTCCAGGACCTCCCTTGGGTCAGATAACTACCTTTTCTTGGTGTGTACAAGATTCTGAAGTTAGTATGGGTTCCTTCTCAGTTGTCAAACAGAGGATTGGATGAACTTCAGAGTTTATATTTTGATGTCTAAGGGGTGAGGGCTTGTGTTCCAATGAATATGCTGTATATAAATGCACTAAAGTTTGGAAGAATTCACCCTTTTGGCTAAATTCCTGGTAAGGGCTAACAGAACTCATGTCAGTGGTGCAGAAATTCTTTGCAGAGAATTACTGCTTGTTATCTGTGGTCTTCTAAGGAACATATGAAATGTGAAAATGGATTTTTATATATTAGTGATTTCACATGGTTCAGGTTTTTAAAAAACCACCCTCCTCATGGCATCCCACTTTATTCCACTCAGTCTATGTATGGTTTATAAATTTGTGGGGTAAGCACTGCAGTTACTGAGACTTGGTTTGAATTATTCTTGCCACTTGGGAGGCTTTTTTGGGGGATGCTTTCCCTCCCCCCCTCTTTTTCTTTTTTATTCATCCTCGTATAGCTTTGACATAAGCTATTAAAAAGAGCCAACTAGTTTTGATATTATGCCAAATAAGATTAGAAAGCTAAATTTGCAGTCCCTTTCCAGTTTATTATGTAGTGAATTTTCACCTTAATGCATTACTTTAAATAAAGACAGAAATTCAACAAGTGTCCTCTATTTCAGGCTGTATTTATTACATAAAAAAAGTGAGGTGGAGCTGTGTGATGAGCTTCTGTAGCCCCCAGTTTTTGGTTTCTGATGATTGCTCAAGCTTGCCATCTTTATGGTCAGATGTCACTAAGGCTGACGGGCGCGTCCAAGTCTTCCCCTTTTGCAGTTTTCCGTTGACCACCCAGTCCATTCTGACTGGGCACTCAGCTGTATGGACAGTCTGGCTTCTCTTTCAGTTGGTTCACTTATTTATCATTTTTTTCTTCTATGCTCAAACCTAAAGATGCCTCAGGACAAGTTGCGGACTTTTTCTCTCTCTCTCTTTTTTTTCCCTAGATGATTTAACCCCTCTATTGTCCTGGTCTCCAGTTACTTAAAGGCCATAAGTGTCCCACTTTCACCTCAAATTGAACACATTTAAACCCAAGCATGCTGTATTTCCTCTTACTCTGAGATGAGGTTCCCATCTTGAGTTTCCTGATTTGGTTAGTGGTCTAGTTAGTTAACCATTTACCTAGTTTTCAGACTTGGATGTCCTCTTCAGCACACTCTTTTTCTTTCTGTTCAGTGCCTGGAGTTTCTCAGCTCTTCTTTCTCAGTCTGCTGAGACATTGACTTCCTGACCCCTACCTGTTCTAGGTTAGGTCTCTTCTTTAAGTTCCAAACCATCCTGTCCCCAGGACTTGGATCATCTTGTGCCTTTACTGGAGGTTTTGAAAATTTTGCTTAGTATGCAAAGCTCACACATCTGTTTGCCAACTTCCAGTCTTGGTTCCTGCCTGAAGGCATTTTTGCCTTCTCTTAGTGAATGCCTGATGATCTCTTAATTTCATGCTGCTTTGTATTATAACTTAACTTTAATGCCTGCAGTTATATTGTAAATATATGGTTGGGAAGAGTTTTTCTTGAATTATGGATCTTTTATATTTTAGCTTTCTGTGTGTTCACAATATGATAATGTTTATATTAGTATAACAATAAAGATCTGTGATGGTTTTATTTTCTGGAGATGGTTACAGTATCTTATTTTTTCTCCATTTGTTGAATGATTATTGGATTATTGGTGTAACGAAAGTTTACAGGATGTTGTATTAGATGTATCTGAATGATGGAAAAATGATTCAAACATGGATCCTGTAGGGAGATGAGGTATGACAAGTAAAAAACTGTATAATACACTGTAGAAAGGGTTATGTGCCTGCAAGAAAAATTGAGTTCTGTGTTAGCTATTGAGATGGACCTTGAAAATGGGATGTTAGTCTCCCAAGATTTCATTATAAAATTTTCAGATGTTAAGCAAAGTTGAAAGAATTCTACATTGAACACCTGTATACCTGCCATCTAGTTTCTACTACTAACATTTTATTGTACTTGCTTCACTGTGTATCTGTTTTTGGCACATCCATTTTTCTATCCATCATATTATTATGCTTTTAAAGATTCTATTTATTTATTAGAGCACAAGAAGAGGGAGAAGCAGGCTTGCCAGTGAGTGGGGAGCCCTATGTGGGGCTTAGTCCCAGGTCTCTGGGACCATGACCTGAGCTGAAGGCAGATACTTAGCTGACGGAGCCACCTGGGTGCCTCCCATCAGATTATTTTTTAAATTGATTTTCTAAATGATGGTTTGGCATTCATAAAAGCATGCAAATAGGAGCATCAGTTTTTCTGAGTGATACGTAAAACCTAGGAAGTTTGAAAAAGTATAGGTAGACTATTGTCAGATTGAAATTGGACTTGGTATATAGTATGAAAGTAATGTTACAGGGGTGCCTGGATGGCTCAGTCATTAAGTGTCTGCCTTTGCCTCAGGTTGTGATCCCAGGGTCCTGGGATCGAGCCCCACATCGGAGCCCTGCATTGGGCTCCCTGCTGAGCGGGAAGCCTGCTTCTCCCTCTCCTACTCTCCCTGCTTGTGTTCCCTCTCTCACCATGTCTTCTATCAAATAAATAAAATCTTAAAAAAAAATCCTCTTAAAAAAAGTTATAGATTAAATTTTTCTATGAAATTATATTTTTTAATAAAATAAGAAATTATGAAAATGTGGTCACAGTTTTAGTTCTTAAAATTCAATTTCTTTGGGGGCACCTGGGCGGCTCAGTCGTTAAGTGTCTGCTTCAGCTCGGGTCATGATTCCAGAGTCCTGGGATCAAGCCCTGCATCTGGCTCCCTACTAGAAGGAAGCGTGCTTCTCCCTCTCCCGCTCCCCCCGTTTTGTGTTCCTTCTCTTGTTGTGTCTATTTCTGTCAAATAAATAAATAAAAACTTTTAAAAAATCAAATTTCTTAGAGATGCTCATATAAATATAGAAACCCATGGATTGCAAATAAAGCCAAGGTACTACATTTGGTTTAAAAGTCATACATAGAATTTGGTAATGGAACACATTATATAATTAATTTAATATGAATAGGAGGCATGGGGCTCCTGGGTGGTACAGTTAGTTAAGTGTCTGACTCTTGTTTTTGTTTTTTGTTTTTTTTTTTAAAGATTTTATTTCTTTATTTCACAGAGAGAGACTGCGAGAGAGGGAACACAAGCAGGGGGTGAGGGCAAGGGAGAAGCAGATTGGTGGTGGAGCAGGGAGCTCAGCGCCAGGCTCGATCCCAGGATCCTGGATCACGACCTGAGACAAAGACAGATGCTTAACAACTGAGCCACCCAGGTGCCCCAAGTGTCTGACTCTTGAAACGGACTCTTGGTTTCAGCTGGGTTCATAATCTGAGGAGAGATCTTAGGCTCTCAGGATCGTGTCTGGCTCTGTGCTTAGGGCAGAGTCTGTTTGGGATTCTCTTCTTCTGTACCCCTTCCCTGTGCCCCCCCTAAAAAATTAAGAAAAGTATATGAATATAGACATTTACATAATATTTAGCTTTTTGTTTGGTCTGCTCTTTAAAACTAATATTTAGGGGCTGCCTGGCTGGCTCAGTATGGTTGGAGCATGTAATTCTTGATCTCATGGTGGTGAATTTGAGCAGTTTATTTAAAACAAAAACAAAAACTTAACCTTCATACTTTTGTGTCCTGGGAGAGTGATTTAAACAAGGAAAGCTCATTGTTGTTGGTTTTATCTTTTTAAAAATATTTTATTTACTTATTAGAGAGAGTGAGAGAGAGAGAACGCGAGCAGTGGCAAAGGCAGAGGGAGAAGCAGATTCCCAGGTCCTGGGATCATGACCGGAGCCAAAGGCAGATGCCCAGCTGATTGAGCCACTTAGGCACACCGCACCCCCCCACACACCCCTTTTTTAAAGATTTTACTCATCCATTTCAGAGAGAGCAAGAACGAGGAGGGGGGAAGGGGTAGAGAGAGAGAGAAGCATACACCCCCCCACCCCCCACCTTGTGCTGAGCAGGAAGCCCAACACAGGCCTCAGGCCTCACCCCACCCTGATCCCAGGACCCAGAGATAATCATCTGAGCTGAAGGCAGATGCCCAACAGACTGAGCCACCCAGGTGCCCCAGAATGCTCATTGTTAATACTTTTTTTTTTTTTTTTTTTTTAAATGAGAAATCCTAAAGCTGGAGTTAGCAATCTCAAAATATACTTAGGGCAATTGTGAGGCAAAGTTATATTGGCTTAAAAAGATGCTTTAAAATTTACATCAGTTCTAGTATTGCATTAGTGAAATATTAGAAATTCTTGATAGCTTTCTCATTTTAATATGTTTTTACCCGGGGCGCCTGGGTGGCTCAGTGGATTAAAGCTTTGCTTTTGGCTCAGGTAGTGATCCCAGGGTCCTGGGATCGAGCCCCGCATCTGGCTCTCTGCTCGGCAGGGAGCCTGCTTCCTCCTCTCTCTCTGCCTGCCTCTCTGCCTACTTGTGATCTCTGTCTGTCAAATAAATAAATAAAATCTTTAAAAAAAAAAAATATGTCCTTACCCACTGACCTTAGAGTAGGAATGAAGGTTATAATGAGATACTTCAGTGGATCCAAAGGGAGTTAAATTTTGATGTGCTAAACCTAAAAGTGATATCAGGCAGACAGACATGGAACTGAGTGCATCCCGAATCCTTGTGTGAGTGAGCTTGGCTAGCTCATGGAGAACTTAAAGATCTATGCAATATAAAATGTATTTGGGTATAGCAAAAGGCACAAATTCTCACCTATTAGAACTTATTAGCCATGTTAGAAATAACAAGTGGTGGGGAAATGTAGAAAGCTATTTTAGTATTATATACATACCTATAGTAGCAGACAGCATATCATTTAAAAGGTACCTTGCTTTGGGGAGAGAGGGACAGGGAATCAAAAACAAATAAGGAGCTCACTACTATGAGGTTTTATTAAATGTGTAAGTTACATTCCATGTGGACAAAATAGCTTTCATAGTACACCAGGATACACTTGTGAGATCAAGTGAGGTTCAGAATTGTTGCTCATCTTTGTTCTTTTCATTCTGTAAGTAGAGAGAGATGTAAAACATCTTCATCCTTTAACTTGTGTCTTGTCTTAGTTGTGATCTTGAAGGACAGCGGTGTGGGGTCTTAGCTCCTAGGAGGAGAGGCAGAGTCAATTTGTAGATCTGTGGGAGGGCAGGTCATTTTTTTCCAAGGTAGCTTGTCCCTACTGACACTAAGTCACAGGAGTTCTTGAATTCTTAGGGATGGTGGATGGCACATCTCTCCAGAAGAGAATTCCAGCCACTTCTAAAGCCTGTGGTTCATTGGTGTGCACTGTAGTGCCTGTGACCTGGGATGTGTGCTCTTATCTCCTACAACCCATGCTCCTTGTACACTCTCCTGTTGGCTGCATATGTGGGAGTCCCCAGGCTGCCACCTTTGTGAGTGTGGCTGGTTCCCACATCTCTGTGTGGATTTTTGAGACCTGAAAACAGAATCTTTTCCAGCCTTGACTACCTTCTCCCCCTAGATGATACTGGTTTTAATTACAGTGTGTCACTTTGTGTGGCTTAAGTTAGGAACTGATCCTGATGCTAAATCCTGTGACCTTAGTGGCTGTGGAGATGCTGCTCATCTCCTCTGATTAAAGGAGAGCTGTTACTCGAAAGAGGGTGGGAAGAAGGGGTGGCCTGTTTTCTTTTGTTGGATTAAACACATTTCTTGGATAAACAGATTTTTCTCAATTGCCATTCCTCATGAATCTGGAAAATGGGTCATGGTTTCCTGAATCTCTTCTTTTATTGTACCAGGGATCTGATAAACATCAGAGTTGAGAAAAAATGTTTTTCTCCTGATAATGGGGATCCTGAAGTTGTTACAGAACTGTGTGTGCACTGCTGGTGAGAGGCCTCCAATTACTGGTATGCTGAGTTAACAGTCTGAAAGTAGCTAAAGGAACCTGACTTCAGGAAGGGGAGGGGACCTCAGTGGTTGCATTTTATAACTGCAGGAGAAAAGTCTCATAGAGCGAAGAGCAGGATTAACCCTCTCAGTCTTACTTGGACTCTAGCTAAGAGAGAGGCCTAATGAAGGAAGGAGGAAGAGGAGAACCAGCTTGGATTCTGTGGGCAGATAAAGATCTTTTCATTTCAGTATCTCCCAAATGGTTATCTGAGGCCGGGAGGCACTTAACCTTTTAGCTTTGCTTCCTCTGTTCCTCCCTGTGCACCACCCTCCTCCCCACAACAGTTTTGCTTTTTTTTTTTTTTTTTTTTTTTTTTTTTGTGGTCTCTGTGCCCACCATGGATGGGGTTTGGGCTCACAAACCCTAGTTCAAGAGTCGCATCCTCTACTGACTGAGCCACCCAGGCACCTCCAGTTTTCCTTTTTTAATCTAAAAAATTAGTGCTTTTCTCTACCATTTTCATGCTGCAGAAAGCCTGCCATGAAGGTGTCGTGAGAAAGGACACATCATGTTGTCTAGGTGAGAAATCCCTGCATACAGAATGGGAGGGTCTTTATCTTTTTGTTGGCTGGGAGGGTGAATGAAGAGGGCTCACCCGATTTCAAATCCAGTTTGGATAGAGAAATTATAATGAATTGCATAATTCCTAGGGTTGTAAATATTGTGTCCTTCAAAGCTTGAAAACAAAATAACCACATATGTATTTGGGAATGGTCTATACAAGTAAATATCAAATACCTTAGACAGTTTGGTTGCTTGGAAGCAAGGTCAAAGCATGTGGTTTAGCTAGAGGCTCTTATTTTGGCAGATTCTTGAGGTAGTGATAAGTCAAAATGTGGATTTTATTGTACTATTTTGACATGAAAGGAATTTTTTTTCCTGTTGTTCTCATATAACCTTAAATGTAGGGTTGTATCAGGATAAATCAGTCACTCTAATTTTGTTTCAGAGATGATGTAGTTTCTGGAATTTGTGACTTGTAATTTGCAGAATCATCAATTTGTCACACCAGTGAAGTTTCAATGTCAGGTTCAGCCCACCATACTGTGATTTGAATGTAGGAGAAACCCACCTACCTTAAGGCAAGTGTTACATCACCTGTCTGCATCTGGGACCTCTCTGTCTCTCAGTCTGAGGGGCCAGCTCTGAAGTGGGGGGAGGGGAACTTGCCAAACTTGTAAATATCACCTAAGGTTGTTGTGTACTGGGTACCAAGCTGGTTGCATCTCTCTAAATTTGAATGTAAACCTTTTCTCTCTGGATGGGTAGATATGCATGCCATCTTGAAATTTACATGCAGTGAATGTGAAGGCTTCCTGTGGACCATCCTGCTGACTTTTATGTAATCTGTGGGGCTGAATTGGTTTCTCCTTTCTTTTTAGTGTCCCATTATAACATTTGCATATACTGAATGTGAAAGATTCCTACACCTCTGTTACTGGTATGTCTTAAATGGTTTCTTAAACCTCTTAGAATTCATAAAATAGAATTGATTATATAGCGCCTAGATTTATGTCTATTATATATATTTGTATTAACAGGCAAATTTGTATATTTGGCGGGGAGGGGGGGATGGTATGTATATAACACTGATTTCAAACACAGTATTTGATGGCTCTACATTTTAGAAGAGATCACCAAATGGTTTTTATTGCTATTTTCTCTTCTGAAGTATTGGGGAAAGTTAAAAAATAAATACTAAGGAAAGGTGTTAGGGTCAAAAATTCCTGTAATTAGGTGTGTTTAGATGTGATTTACATCATCTTTTTTGGTTCTGTAATTGGTACTTCCCCAACTGTGATCACAGTGCTTTGTAGTAGCACTGTAATACTATATCCTAGTATTCCTGGATATTTCTTTAAGGTGCTTTGTATTTCTTGAAATGCCATTTGATATCTTTGAATAGTTATATAGAGGACGTTCTAAAAACAAACAAACAAACCCCCCACAAAACCCCCAGAACACAAGAAAGCAGATTTAGAATTACCAAAATAGAAATTTAGAATCATGGTTGCCACAGCTTTCTTAATTTCCCTGCTTACACTTTGGTGCTTAGATGGGTCCTGTGTATTTGGGGGCTAGTCCCCACACTGTCTGTTTCCACTTTTTCAGAGACAGACCTTCTGTATGATCCTTTTAGCCTGTGGTGTCTAACTCAGAAGTAAATATTCTGGAGTTATCTTTCCAGGTTAGTTGGGTTTCGAGCCATTTAATAAGTAGTTTGAATATTGAAGTTTGTGTCATTGCATTCCTTAGTGTGATTGCTTTATTTTTGCTTTATTTTGAGCTAAAGGTAGAGGATGTGGGAGAGAGATACAGGATAAAATGGAGAGAATATTATATCGATACATATGTAGCTCACATTTACTTGTTCATTCTGCTCAGCAAACTAAGGGAGGGTGCATGTTTGCAAGTCAGTTTCAGAATTCATTACCATTGGATTGCATGGCTTATAAATTATATTTCTAGGAAATATAAAATTATATTAAAAAAACTAAAATAATGGCTGTTGTGCCTTGTGATTCTGTTGAACAATGTAAATGATCTTGGGTTATATCATTTGCTGAATGCATTCGTAGAAAGACCCTACTTAATTTTTTTTGCGATGAAATTATGGAGACATTTTAATCAAAGACAAGCTGTTGATGGCTATGGTTCTTAGACTAACCATGACTTCCGCCTGTGTTTGTATAAAAGGAAAGAAGAGAAAAAAGGAAAACACATGCAGTCACGGAAGTCAAGAGCTGAGGTCATTCTCCTTCGATTGACAGCTCAGGGCCTCCAGTTAAGCTCTTTCACACTTCCCACCCCCATTTGTGTTTCAAATAACTTTTAAAGAAGACTGGGAGAAAGAAGTAAAGATGTCAGAGGCATAAAGTGAGAACTTTAAACATCTCAGATTCTAAGGTACTGCATCAGAGGGGTTTCTTTCCTGATAAAATTCTTTTTGTGATCCTTAACTGTGAATATTACATCTGGGATTTGAAATGGAGAGCCCTCCTTTAGTTACATGCCCTATTAAGCTGAGACTGTTTCAGGGACTCACCTAAATAAAAAAAGACATTGAATTTTATTAAGCAAACTTTGGAGTCTTGTACTTGCCTTTTTTTTTTTTTTTAAGATTTTATTTATTTATTTGACAGACAGATCACAAGTAGGCAGAGAGGCAGGCAGAGAGAGAGAGAGAGGGAAGCAGGCTCCCTGCTGAGCAGAGAGCGCACTGCGGGGCTCGATCCCGGTACCCTGGGATCATGACCTGAGCCGAAGGCAGCGGTTTAACCCACTGAGCCACCCAGGCGTCCCCTTGTCCTTGCCTTTTGCACAAAGCGCATCTCTCCTGGTGAGGTCGGCCTGCTCCCTCAGGCTACTTTGTTACTCTGGCTTGAAACAAGTGAGCAGTGGCTTTCCTGCAGACCTTGGCAGGGCTCGTCCGTCAGGGGTGCACTGATAAGAGCTTAATGACTAGTTAGACTGTATTTATTTTGCAGATGAACTTGGATGTCACCAGGACAGCACACGCGTGTAGGCTTAAAAACTTCTGAATTTAATGCCTCTTCCATCTTTCATCAGGTTATAGCTTTTGAATTTATAGTTATTCGTTCTAGCTATAAATACATTAATAGTATTTTTCTTTGGCCACATATGGGGTATGACCTTTGACATCCTGCTTGGCTGTGCCTGGGAATTTAACATCCTTCAGTTTAGATGGAATTCCCTTGCTTTGTTTCCTGTGATAGTGTGGGGAATACACATTTTGGCTCTTTCAACCAGTGGTGGAGGAAGACAGGAAAAAAATAAAAATTGAACCACACAGAGAGGGTCTTAATTATTTCTGCTGGGTGTGGTTCAAAAACAAACGTGCTCTTTATAGGAGTCTGAGCCTACAAAATTATTTAGTGCAGAATATTAGGAAAATATTATAATGATATTTAGTTGTTTTTTTTTTTTAATCTGGGTTTAATTTTTTGACTAGTTAGATATTTTAGGGTCTTTGAACTCTTGTATTTATAGTAGATAGAAAGTGTCTTGGGGCACCTGGGTGGCTCAGTGGGTTAAAGCCTCTGCCTTGGGCTCAGGTCATGATCCCAGGGTCCTGGGATGGAGCCCCCGCATAGGGCTCTCTGCTCAGCAGGGAGCCTGCTTCCTTTCCTCTCTCTCTGCCTGCCTCTCTGCCTACTTGTGATCTCTATCAAATAAATAAATAAAATCTTAAAAGAAAGAAAGAAAGAAAGAAAATGTCTTTTTGTGATGCTTTTATGTCTCAAGTATGCTATCAATAGCAGAGAAAGCTACAAAAGGGTACATATCACTTCTCTCCCCTGAGCAGGAGAGTGTTTTGCTGTTACTAAGTTTACAAGTGTGATTGTTTTCCTGAACCACTGTTAGAACCTCCATCAAAAATTATCCCTTCCGAATTGTCATAAAATTCAGTTCCTAAAATTTGATGAGGTAGAGAGAAATGCTGAAGCCAGACTTTCGCAGTATTCCCTTTTTAGAAGTCACAAAATTCCACTTTTGCCTTAAGTACTTTAAACAGAAAATCATGACACCCTGTTTATGACACCCTCCCTGACTACTCCCCCCTCCCCCGCATTAAAAGGCTTACTTTTTGTTCATTAATTTTCTCATTGCCCATCTAAAGCTGATACCTGGGGTAGATTAGCTAAAAATGTGGGATGTAGGGCATCTATCTGATCTGGTCCCAGTTATTCACTAAATGAAGAATGCCACATAGTCTTCTGAGCTTCTGAGGGTACAGATCTAAATGGTTTATATTAAAAGGGTCTTTTTGATCATCTCCTACTTCTCCCCTCCTTACGTTTTCATTTCCTCTTTGCGTTCTTTCTTATTTTCAGCCCCCTAATTTATTTAATTTGAATAAATTTCTCCAACCTATTAATGTAAATCAGGTGAAACGTTTCTTCCAGGGTTATTGCTGGTTACTGGTACGTTTTTACTTCATTAAAACAACCCTACTGCCATGGGAAATGGTCACTAAATTACTAATAGATCTAATCCCATTCAAAAGTATTTATAAGTAGAATATTTAATGTCTGCCAAATTGTTCCAATTTTAGTATATGTGCTGCCGAAGCGAGCACAATGTCTGCCAAATTGTATAGGAGTTAGGTTAAAGTGTTTGGATTCTCATTTATTTCCTAGTTCTTGAATTTTGGCTTGGGCTTTCAAGTTCCTTAAACTTTGTGTAATGAAGGTATGAAGAATCATGGAGATTATTTTTAATTTTTTTATTTTGAAGTAATCTCTATACCTAACGTGGGGTTCAGAGTCCCAACCCTGAGATTAAGAGTTGCATGCTCTGCTGATGGAGCCAGCCAGGTGCCCCTGAAGTTTCATTTCGAACAAATTTTAGAACTACCCATCTGAAACAGAAGCCTCTCTTCGGCCTTTTGCGGATTTTGAGAATCTGTTACTTCCCACACTGCTATAAGCCTAGGTTTTTGCCTATAATTCCCCACTCCCCTGCCCCTGGTTTGCTTCTGGTTCTGGATTTGGGAGCCACCTTGAATTAGCTTAATTTATTTTCCCTTCTGGAACAGGAAGCCAGTTCCTATAATTACTGTTTTCCCAGCTAACCAGTCCTAACTCTTTAATAAGCCTTTCAGAAGACTTAGATTTCTATGCGTTGACAAAACACAGAATCCCAAACCTAGTCTTCTGTTGTGGGTGGGGAATGACCAGTGAAGTACACAGAGGGGTTGCTGGTGCCCTTGTCTGGGGACACCATGCTTCTGGGAGGGTGGCTTGAGCCTGTGCTAGTTTTTGGATGCTGTCACCATTTGACATAGAAGAACTGTAGTAGACTGTAGGGGCGTAGGGGCCTGTGCTTCTAACCTGTGTTCAGAGGATGGTAGTACTGTGCCTCATCAGAGCAAGTTCCACATTAAGCAAGGCCCATAAAGAGGAGAGTAACTGAGAGGGGTAAGCTAAATGGAAACAACTCAATGTATTGTAGTCTTTAAGCTAAAAAATCTGTAAGTATGTGTTTACCTGTTTTGAAAGATACATATATTTTTTAAAGAGGTTTTTTTTTTTTTAAGATTTTAATTTATTTATTTGACAGAGACACAGTGAGGCAGGGAACACAAGCAGGGGGACTGGGAGAGGGAGAAGCGGGCTTCCTGTGGAGTAGGGAGCCTGATGTGGGGCTCTATCCCAGGACCCCAGGATCATGACCTGAGCCAAAGGCAGACACTTAATGACTGAGCCGCCCAGGTGCCTCCCCTTTTAAATATTTTTATTTTATGTATTTGATAGAGAAGAAGTACAAGCAGGGAGAAGGGAGTAGCAGGGAGAGGGAGAAGCAGGCTCTTGCTGAGCAGAGAGCCTGATGAGCAGAGAGCCCGACGTGCGGCTCTATCCCAGGAGTGACCGGAGCTAAAGGCAGATGCTTAACCAACTGAGCCACCCAGGTGCCCTAAAAGATAGTTTTACTAAAATTCAGTTTGTACTGGTAAATAGTCAGGGAAGGGAAGGAAACAGCTTTTCCGGCATCAGATAGTCTGGTTGTATACATGCCAATTTCCACTGAATCTGCACTATCAAATCCATCCCATTATGTGATGTGTAGTTAACCTATATTTGACTTTTGGGAAGAGAGAACCAACCAAGGTGCAAGATAAGTAAATACAGCCGTATCAGTGTTAATTCTGGGTACATTTTTTTTTTTTTAAAGATCCTAAAGTAACCTCTGTCCCCATTGTAGGGCTTGAACTCACAACCCCAAAAGAGTCACATGCTCTTCTGATGGAGCCAGCCAGGTGCCCCTTTAGGTGCATACTGTTACTACGTGTCCTCATAGAGTTAAAAGTGTATCTTCATTTCGTTCAGTGGTGACTCCTAAACTCTGGAGCCATAACCTGGTTTAGCAGACTTTGCACCTTCCTGTCCCATCTGTGTTTAACCCAGAAATTATTAATTTGGAGATGGGTGGTGTTGGCTGACTTCACATTCTGATATGTCTCTGTGTTAGCATAGTCTATACATTAGTAAAAGGAGTTAAAAATCGCAGGGTTGTATGGTTTTTGTGCTTTAATGAGTATGAGCGAGAATGCTGTCCCTGTTTTGCTTTAATACTTGGCATGGACATTTTTGTCTGTTGATGACAGAGATTTGACCCGTGTCAAACCAGGCAGGCTTTATGGAGTTGGCATCTCCAGTGCTAAGGGCTCCAAGCTCCTGTAAACTGCTTGGGAAGTGCCTGAGCCAGCGCTGCATGTGTGACCTCTTACATGCCTTGGGATGACCCATGTACAGATACTGTGCCATGAATATTTCTTCAGCTGCATTGGATTGGGTGTTCATTTTGTCTCTGTCTTCATCATCATCTCCCTACCCCTCCTAATATTTCCCTTTCTGTTAGAAGCGGTGAAGTTCCCACGTTCCTCTGTTAGTTGATGTGGAAATTTTGCCTACTTGGCTTCATTTGAGGTGAGCTGAGGTAGGAGAGGAATACTGGTCTTAATCAGAGATTGTTGGGGATGTGTGTTTTAATTTCCTTCTGTCTCCATTTTGCCACCTGTGATTTTAGAGAGTCTAATTGGCTGCCAGTGCCAGCTCCTGCAAAACATGCTTGGAGGTCTTTAGTCAGATCAGTTTTCTTACACCTCTGGAAGGATGTCCTTAGATTACCAAGGTGTTCCCGAACTGATGTTGGGACCATTGCAGAGCCATCAGAATTCCTAACATTTGCGTTTTATCAAATGACCTCAAGAGCCTCACCCAGATCTATAATATTGTGGTAAATATTAGGAGTCCTGGATTCTGTTTTCAGATTGGTAACCAGATAATTTATATTTAGATAAATCACATCACTGCTGTACTAGTTTCTTGATCTGTAAAATGGGGTTAACGATACCATGGGGAAGAACTTGATAGGGCAAATGGAAGTGTTTAGAGCAGGAGCTGTATAATTACGCTATACTATACACTTCAGCATTAGTCAAAACAGTTGGACTTAAAATTCAGAGTAGCTGGGAGTTTGGGGCTTTCATTTTTCTGTTTATGGGTTTCTGGATTATACGGAATATTCTTGTTTATTTATTAAATAGATTTTATTATTTATTCATGAGAGACAGAGATAGGCAGAGGCAGAGGGAGAAGCAGTCTCCCTGCAGAGCAGGGAGCCCAATGTGGGACTTGATCCCAGGACCCTTGGATCGAGATGTGAGCCCTAAGGCAGATGCCCAACCAACTGAGCCACCCAGGTGCCCTGGGATATTTATATTCATTTATTTATATTTATTTATATTTATTTATTTATATATATATTTTTAAAAAATTGTTTATTTGACAGAGAGAGCATGTATAAGCAGGGGGAATTGCAGGGCAGAGGGAGAAGCAGGCTCTCCCCCTGACCTCCACTGACTGAGCCATCTGGGTCCCTTGTATGGAATATTTTCAGGTAAAAAGCACAGATCAGAACCAAAGAAAGCCAAAATACTTAGTTATCTTTCCTAATAATACAGCACCGAGTATGATAGGGACATTCTGGAAGACTTGTTTTGTATTTTGGAAGAGCTTCTGATGGCATGGGAAAATACCTAGCAACATGAAAAAGCAGAATATAAAATTGTATATGAATTGATCTGACTGTATGAAATATCTTTCAATGTCCAGTTGTGTCAAAAATCTGAAGGAAGTAATACTCAGATGTTAATGATGGGAAGTATTTGGATTGTATAAATATGGGTAATTTATTTTTCCTTTATATTTTGACTGCCTTTTCACATTTTAAGCACCAAACACATTAGAAGCGTGTAAGGTTTTTGGAATGAAAATTAAGTTTATGGTTTTCCATTCCTCTTTGAGAGAGAATATTGGATTCAGGCAAGTGTTGATTAGTTTTACTGTTAAAGGAAGGAGAAGAGGATGGGGATTAGACTGCATATTTATTATTCAATTGCATAAGCATACCAGGTAGATATTGTTACTATCCCTATTTTTAATTATTTTTCCTTTTGTTTTTACTATTTTTTTAAGTTTTTATTTGTTCGTTTAAGCAATTTCTGCACCCAACATGGGGCTTGTACTCATGATCCCAAGATCAAGAGTCTCATGCTTCTCTGACTGAGCCAGCCAGGTGCCCTCTATCCCCATTTTTTAGATGAGGAAACTGAGGCACAAAATTAATTGCCCAATGTTACATAGTAAGTAATGGAACCAAGCAAGATGTCAGTGGTTTTTTATTATAAAACTCAGGCTCTTAACCACTTCACTGTGCTACATCAGAGAGAATGATTATTTTTGGACTCTTGGAGAACAAGAGTTCTCTCTGCCTGCCTCTCTGCCTACTTGTGATCTCTCTATCAAATAAATAAATTAAAATCTTTAAAAAAAACACAAAAAACAGAACTAGAACTTAAATTTAAAATTGGAAATATGAGGGTAAAATAATATTAATGGATAATAATAAGTTAATTAACAGAATCTAAACTGTTAATGCAGAAACTGACAATCCCAAGACAAATTTTTGTTGACTCATCTAGCTGGTTAACTTTTTAATTTAATTTTTAATTTTTTATTTTTTTAATTTAATTTATTTTATTGGCAGAGAGAGACACAGTGAGAGGGGGAGAAGCAGGCTCCCTGCAGAGCAGGGATCCTGATGCTGGGCTTGATCCCAGGACCCTGGGATCATGACCTGAGCTGAAGGTAGCCGCTTAAAGACTGAGCCACCCAGATGCCCCAAGCTGGTTAACTCTTGAGGATGACAAAGTACTTTGATGTAAAGAACCTTTGGGTTAGTGGATTTTTTCCTCTTCTGAGCAGAGGAAAGAGTTTGTGGTGATGATTAATGAATGGTTGGGAAGAGATGACCAAGTGACCCAACATGGCTTACAGCGTGGCCAGAAGGAGTTGCCCGGTGTTTTCCTTTGTAGGTGAATGGGTGGACTTTACTCCTTTGTGCTGTGGACTCTGTCACTCCCTCCACATTCTGCTTAAAAGAAGGAAAGTAGTTCCTTTCACAGATGGACTTGGCTTGTTGATGCTCTGTGGTTGACAAAAAGAACAAGTACTGACCCATTTGGACAGAAAAGACTTTGTTCTTAGGGTGAGCTTAAGCTTCAGAATGGTTACTGAGTCCTCATTTGAGGGGCAAGGATGAGGTAAAATTCTCCCATTAAGCTGTTATCCAAACTTCGCTAAGTGCTAGTCAGTCTTCCTTAACATTTGGCAGTGTCTCCAATGCATGGATAGGAAACTGAGGCCAAGGGAGGCCTTGGGGCTTGCTCCAGACCACCCTCCTGGCATTGTAGGAGTTGTGGATTGCCAAGCTTTCTTACTAGATCATCAGTTGGCCTGTATAACTACTGGGATTTCCCTTGTTAGAGAAAGTCTTTCGGTTTTGCTTTGCAATATGCATGAAGAGAGTTGTGTGGTTCAGAGGCAGTGATAGCCTGGGCTTCCCAGGTAGGTACTGCTTGCCTTTGGATCTTGCTTCCAAATAATATTCATTCCCATATAACTTTTAAGAAATCATGTCAGCTTAACAGTGGTTCTTCTTTTCACTGCTTCTGTATGTTGTTTGTGTGAAGTGGTGGTATTTTAGATGTTCCTAAACAAGTAGTTCATAATAGATGGACAGGATTTGTGCTAATGTAGCATGAGATTATGTAGGTTATTAATATTTGTTTTTTTTTAAGATTTTATTTATTTATTTGACAGAGAGATCACAAGTAGGCAGAGTGGCAGGCAGAGGGAGTGGGGGGAAGCAGGCTCCCCACTGAGCAGAGAGCCAGATGCAGGGCTCGATCCCAGGACCCTGAGATCATGACCTGATCCAAAGGCAGAGGCTTAATCCACTGAGCCACCCAGGTGCTCCGTAATAATTGTTTTATTAAAAAAATTTCTTCTTTTTTTTAAAAGATTTTATTTATTTATTTGACACAGAGCGAGATAACAGGTAGGCAGAGAGACAAGCAGAGAGAGAGAGGGAAGCAGGCTCCCCACTGAGCAGACCCTCTGAGCCACCCAGGCGCCCCAAAGTGATAGAATTTCTGTTTACCTATGTGAAAGGTCTCCTTGGGGCAGTAAGTAGTGTTTAGAACCTTGAGTATTGTCACCAAATTTATTCAAGGTTGTTAAACTTAGCAGAACTTATTCAAGTTAACATTAAGTATGGGTTTCTTCATCTCTGAAATGAGAATAATACTTCCTGGGATTGTTGTGAGGGCTGAGATTGGGGTTGCCACATAAGAAGGCAGAGGTTGCTGTCTCCCCTGTCCTCTATCCATTTTATCCACAGAGATTTTTTCAGATAGAAGGGAGAAAGGAAAAAATTCTAAGTATTTCTACATTCTTGTTGTATAAAAGACTAGGCTGGTAGTTCTCAACTGGGAAGGATTTTGCCCCCCAGGGCACATTTGGCAATTGGGGAAAGACTTTTGGTTGTGGAAATGGAGCAGGAGGGGGTCACTACTGGCTTATCTAGAGGCAAAAGGCCAGAGTTGTTGCTAAACATCAAAACATCCCTCAGTGCTCTGGACAGCCCCTCAACAAAGAATGATCTGGTCTCAAATGGCTAATACTGCTGAGATTGAGAAACCTTGCTCTGTGCAAAATTACCCTGTATATTTTCCCTACACTGAAATCCCTTTACTTGTTGATGATTAAGTGTCTGCAAAACTCAGAATGGCATGAATATAGAGTTTGCTTCAGTTCTTCTCCTCACCGTCCTAAGAGGTCAATAGATCATTCAGGACCCTTGCTGCCTTCTGAGACCTTGGATCCCCCAGGTGTGTGTTAGCAGAATGCTCATCCCAGGCCTGGTCCTCATGCTTCACAGAATGGGCATTGCTCCCACTGTGCTTCCTTCCTCCTCCCACACAACCTTTTTTACCACCTCCTTTATGAAGCTTTTTTTGATTTCCTCAGTGGAATTTCTTCCCTTGGATTCCTCATAACAGGTGTGCTTTCTCATGGAGATTCTCCTGGATTTGTGTCTTGCTTCCTGTGTCTCATTAGGCTCTGAGCTCTGTAGGGCAATACTCTTCCTTCTCTTTCCTGGTTCTGGAAACACCTGAGTTTAGTTCCTCACACATAATGGGCATGAAACAGACATTTAAAAAAACAGTTTATGTTTTTCTTGATGAGGATGTGAAACTGTTTTATTCTTTCAAGTTCTGTCTTCCTTCTATTACTTTACTGTTCCTCTGTAAGTTACATGATGATGATAATGATGATAATGATGAGAGTGATGATGTCATCAAAGGTTCTCATCTGGTTTCACATGTTTTTCTAGAGTAACCATTTAAAGTATCAGGTCCACTGTTGCTTTTGGACTAACCTAACCTAACCCAATCCATATGATTCTTATATGTAGAAAGGAAGAGAGTGTTTCAGTCTTTTCTGCCACTGAACTGTGCTGGTAGAAAAAGAAATTTCAAGAATTTAAAAAAAAAAAGTACAGTTAAAGTAGGCAGACATATTGTTAAGGAAGTAGGTGGACTCTCGATAAATATGTGTATTGTAGCTTGGAAATAACTCTAAAGTGCTTTAAAATTTTAGTTTTACCTGTAATTGATTTATAGAGAAACAAAATGTTCTGAAATTCTGTATTATTGGTTATCTAAACCATAGATTTAAGTTATTCTCATAAAGTTACTAGTTGCTGAGAAGTTGGACTAGAGTGGCCAAGATCTTGGTTTCTGCTGGTCACACTGCTTGGCTCAACTTCTGCCTTTAGGACTTTGTTACTTGGGCAAGCCACCTCACTGTGCTGTAGCTTTCTCATCTGAAAAATGTGAATAGTAATTCTCCTCTAAGTTGTGAGAATTCAGTGAAATGTAGAATGTTCTAGTGAGGTGTTTGGTATGTAGGAAATGTTTTATAAATGGTAGCTATTATCATTACTTGAGCATAGAACAGTTTATAGAAGACAGAAAATAGGAAGGACATTGACATATTTTGAGTTGGGAAGACTCAGGTCAAGGGTGAGCTCGGCATGTGGAACTGCTGTGAGGATTTATACTAATGTTATTAGCCATTCCATACCTCCATTGCTGCAGGGCGAGCCATGTAAATAATTTCTGCCATTCTGTGGATTGTCTTTTCACTTCCTTGGTATTTTTATCTTTTTTTTTTTTTTTTTGAAGTGTGGTAAACTACACGTAAAGTCACCATTGTAACCATGTTTTAAGTGTGTAGTCCGTGGCGTTCGGTAGTGTCGTATTGTTGAGCAGCCATCACCATCTTTCTCCAGTGTTCTTTTCATTTTGCAAAAGTGAAACTCTTTATCCATTAAACAGTAACTCCCCATACCCACCTACCGTCAGCCCCTGGCCACCAGCATTCTATTGTTTCTGAATTTGAATACGCTTATTTCACTTAACATAAGGTCCTCAAGTATATACTATAGCATGTAACAGACTGTCCTTTTTAAATGCCAAATAATATTCCATTGCATATACCACATTTCCATTCATCTGCCAATGGACACTTGGGTTGCTTCCATTTTTTGCTCCTGCTGCCATGAACATGGATGTAGAATATGTGGTGGTGTTCTTGGAAATAAAAAAGGTTTTTTTTGTTTGTTTGTTTGGTTGGTTGGTTGCTGTTGTTTTATTTATTTATTTGAGAAAGACACAGTGAGAGAGGAAACACAAGCCAGGGGGATGGAGAGGGAGAAGCCGGCTTCTTGCTGATCAGGAAGCACTGTGCGGGGCTTGATCCCAGGACCCTGTGATCACGACCAGAGCCGAAAGCAGACACTTAATGACTGAGCCACCCAGGCACCCTGGAAATAAGAAAGGTTTTAAGAGTTTTTGGTGGAGGCCAATTTATCTATATTTTTGTGGTGGTTGCTTATGCTTTTGGTGTTGTGTCTGAGAAACTCATTGCCTAATCCAAAGTCACAAAGATTTCTGCTTATATTTTCTTTTAAGAGTTCCATAGCGTTAGTTCTTACATTTAAGTCTTTGATACTTTTGAGTTAATTGCAGTATATAGTATGAGTTCCCGTTCATATTTTTATGGACTGTTGGTTCTGAATGTGTTCTCCAGTTGTTCGGTCTGCTTTGGTTATGTTGCAAGGTTGGAGCATAAACGCTTCTGGCGGAGGCCCTTCTTCACCACCTGCTACAGGACCCCGAGACCGCCCTCTCCTAGCCCCAGAGGATTGAGAAGTCTGGAGCAGAGACTTTGGCAGTTACTTAATTTTGCACCTTCTTTATGTTTCTTTGTTCAGCATAATGGCTTCATTCTTTTTCACTTACCTCCACAGCATACTTTATGTTAGGTAGAAGACTCCCCCTCCGTGTAAGCCTCTTTGGGACTCGAATTCCCACCTGTGTGGATGCACGTCCCTTTTCTCTTCTGACCGCACTCCAGCATAGTGGTGTGCCGAGAGGGATCTTAGTGTTGTACCTCAAGGCAGCTTCCCTCCCTCCCATTTAAGAAATTTAAAACAAATAAAATGACAGTGGTGTTGCCAAAGGATGTAGCCTTTACAGTACTTCAGTAGATTGTTTTAGGCCCTTTTCTTGTTTACCAAACCAGTCATTAGATGACAAGCCTCTCCTGGTTTTTCCAGTGTTGACAAGTAAGTTTTGCTCTTCAGTAGGAACAAAAATAGCCCAAGACTGTTTTTGAAGGATTCCCCCTGGCTTGTGTGTGTATAAACTACATGCAGATTTTCTATACAATCAGAGATTCTCAGGGTTTCAGTTCCCCTTACATAGTACTTGAATTCCTAGAACAAAGTGCCTAGCATTTTGGGAGGTCTGGGGTTCCTGGTTTTAGCTAATTATGTTTTAAAACCTCTTTCCTTGGGTGCCTGGGTGGCTCAGTCAGTTAAACATCTTCCTTCAGCCCAGGTCATGATCCCAAGGTTCTGCTCAGTTGGGAGTCTGATTCTCCCTCTGCCTGCCACTCCCCCTGCTTGTGCTCTCTCTCTTTCTCTCTGTCAAATAAATAAATAAAATCTTAAAAAACAAAAACAAGAACCCAAACACACAAAGCTAAAAGCCTTCCCTTATTTTTTGGAGGTAGAAAGGTGGAAGGTATTAGCCAGTTTTTAAGTGGTGAGCATTCTTCAGTAAGTTAAAAATACTAAATGTAACCTAAGTAAAGGTTCTTATTGCACCATATGTTGATGGGCTTGAGTTGCTGAGCATGGGAAAATCTTGGTGACCACCAGTTCCTATCTGCCTTCTAGGTCCTCTGGTTTCAGAATGATGCACATTCATTTCATTGTCCTGAATCCTGTCATCTGTAGCTTCCTCTTGAGAACACAGTGCCCCCCGGGGAGCCATGTGGAGGCCAGCGCCCCATAGGGCAACTGGATCTGTGGTCTTTTCCCAGGCCCACAACCCAGTATGTGAAAGGAGGTTCTGTGGTGGGCGGGCCCCACATCCAGCCATTTTATACACCCACAGACTGTGAATGAAGTTGAGGCAGTTGATAGCTTACTGCTCTAACCACCCATTGCCACTTACTGGCTGGGGCTGTTCACTGACCACAGTTGGATCACTGTAGTTCATGTTCCTGAATTCAGGAATTCAGACATGGAGCTCTTAGGAAGCGCACAAGGCATAAGAAGCATAGGAAGATGAGGTATAGAGGGAACACAAGCAGGGGGAAAGGGAGAAGCAGGCTCCCCACTGAGCAGGACCCTGGGATCATGACCAACTGAGCCACCCAGGCACCCCCATGTGGTATTGTGATGAATGTGGTAGACCACAGATGGTCTACCAAAGGATCAGGGACAGTACTGTTTTAATTCAGGGGAGAGGGGAGTCTGTTTCCAAGCAGGCGCGTGGGGGAAAACTTTGGGCTTTTGATATGTGGAGGTAATGACTCTGAACAATATTTTGGATTATTTCAGTTTACACAGTACTGTCATACTTTCAACCTCAGTTACTTGGACCTCAGCCACCCTGCCAGTTGCCAGCTGCATCTTGTCAGTAGGTGGCCATAATCCCCATTTCACAGATCAGGAGGTAGGCTTCTCATAGAGCATTTGACACATCTTCGATTTGCATCTGGCTGCGAGTCCAAATTCTACTGTTCCTTTTCCAGAAAGTAGTAGTAGAATGAGCAAAACAGCAGAAGAAAGACAAGCTCAGATAGTGCAGTGAGTTCTTCAGGATTGTGGAAAGGAGGGGTGAAGAGTAAAGGGAAAAGAGGGCCATGTTGATCATAAGGTACGGTGACACAAGTTGTCTGCCCAGGAAGACTGAAACCCTCAGGCTTTGAGTGTGTGTGTTTTTAAGAAACCGCTTTTTGAGGTGTAACTCAGTACATAAACTGCATATATTTTAAGTACACAATTTGATAAGTTTTGACTTAGAGATGCACATGCGAAATATTACCACAGTCAAGATAATGAACATACCTATCACTGAAAAGCTTCCTCATGCCACCTCAAAGGGCTTTTTATTTTATTTTTTTATTTATTTTTTTTTCAAAGGGCTTTTTAAAAAACAAAACAACTTTTTGTTTGGAAATATTTTCGAAAGGTAAGCTTAAAAATATAAAGAATGGGGCGCCTGGGGTGCTCAGTGGATTAAAGCCTCTGCCTTCGGCTCAGATCATGATTCCAGTGTCCTGGGATCGAGCCCCGCATTGGGCTCTCTGCCCTGCGGAGAGCCTGCTTCCTTCTCTCTCTCTGCCTGCCTCTCTGCCTAGTTGTGATTTCTCTCTGTCAAATAAATAAAATATTATATATATATATATATATATATATAAAGAATTTATGTGCACTCTTATCCAAATTCACCAATTTTTAACATCTGCCACATTTGTTTGCATTCCTATGTATATATATATATGTGTGTGTGTAAATTTAGATAGACATATACACACATTTTTCCCTGACCCATTCATGAGTAGCTTACATAAAATGGTGTTGCTTCATTCATCCCTTAATGTTTCAGTGTGTATTTCCAAAGAGTAAGAATAGTCTCCTATATATCCATAGTATAGCTGGCACATTTAGGAAATTTACTACCTTTTCTTTCTACTTTCATTTATTTTTAAAAATTAAAAAAAAATTTTTTTGGGGATGCCTGGGTGGTTCAGTGGTTTAGTTTAAGTGTCTGCCTTAGGCACAGGTCATGATCCCAGGATCCTGGGATCAAGTCCTTGCTCAGTGGGGAGCCCTCTTCTCCCGCTGGCTGCAGCTCCCTCTGGTTGTGCTTGCGCACTGTCTCTCAAATAAACAAATAAAATCTTTTTAAAAAAATCAAAAAAAATCATTTATTTAAAAATTTTATTTTCTTTAGACTTTATTCATTTTTTAAACATTTTATTTATTTATTTTAGAGGGTGTGGGGGGCAGTGGCAGAGGGAAAGAGAGAGGAAGAAAGAAAAAATCCCAAGCAGATGCCTCCCTGAGCGAGTTCCATGCAGGGCCAGTCTCACCACCCTGAGATCACAACCCCAGCTGAAACCAAGAGCTGGAAGCTCAACCACAGAGCCACCCAGACACCCCTAGATTTCTTTTCTTTTTTTTTCTCCAAAAAGTAATCTCTATCCCCAATGTGGGATTTAAACTCACAACCCTAGGATCAAGAGTTGCATGCTCAACCGACTAAGCCAGCTTCTCCCCAAATTTATCATTAATACAGTGCTTTTCATTCCACTTTTTAATTCCATGTTCCACTTTTGTCAGCTTCCCAGTAGCATCCTTACTAGTGGCGTGCTTTTTCTCCTGGTACAGGATCCAGTGACTGGCCGCACTGTGCATTGAAGAATTACTTTCTTCAGTTATGCCTTTGAACAGTTTCTCAGTTTCATCTCTCATGCAGTTGACAGTTGAAAGGACATACAGCAGTTAGATTAAAGAGTGTGAGGCTTTTGAGCAGGTGGTTGAAGTGATCCCTCGGGGTCCAGGGAACATGAACAGGGTCGGGATGGGCAGAGAGAGGGTCTGGGGCAACGGTCTTGTTGAGATTCAGAGAGGTCTAGGTTAGGCTGGAGGAAGTGCTGATAAAATTGCTTGGCTGTGGGTAGAACTGGGGAAGAGCAGAAGAGATTGCAGGGTTCTAGTAATGCTCATGATTTTAGCAAATCGAAGAAATAAAGAGGAGGGAGGAGTAAAGAAAAATTGGACAAGGGCAGGTTCATGTCCCCGTGTCATATACATATGTTTCTTAATTATTGACGTTATGACACCTGGCCTGTGTTAATTTTGTTTAGAAAGAGGTGGTGAAATGTTAGGAGTTTTGGATCTTGTGGCCAAATAGATAGAAGTTTGTTACACAAAGGGCAATTGTCAGTGAAGTCCCTTGGGTGCGTGTTGATAGCTGGTCGTCCTTCAGCTTTGGGTGGAGGGAAGTTGGTCCTCTGGCTCTAAGGAATCACGGCTAATGTCATTTTGGGTGGCAGAGTCTGACTACCCAGTTTTAGGGAAGTTCATGAGCCCCTTGTCTGCTGTGAAACCACAACTCAGTACACATTTGGAAGGGAGAGAGGTGTAGGTGGAGTTTACAACTTTGTTATATAGATTACTTTAACTTTCTTTCGGTATTTAACACTACACTAAGGGTAAGGAGTTACCTCTGGGTGTTCTGTGTAATATAGTTGAATCAAGAAAATTTGGGAATCTAAACTGACATGGGAGGCACCTGGCTGGCTCAGTTGGTAGAGCATGCGATTCTTGATAATCCGGGTCGTGAGTTGAAGCCCCATTTTGGGAATAGAGATTACTTAAAAAAAAAAAAAAAGTATTAAACGGACTAGGAATTACTTTTATAACCCTTGAGAAACCCTTGCGGGGTTTGGGGCAGGTCTCTCACTGATAGGACAGCTTTAGAAACAGCGTTACATTTCCAATTTTATAAAAGCTTATTGTTTTGTATTGAACCGTTATAACCACCTAAGATCAGTGAACTTATTTGGTTCCTTTGTCAGGAGATTGGGAGTATCTTTGAAAGTTTTTACAATATCTTAAGTAGTGGGATTAGTTAAAAATATATCCTGTTGTTACTAGAATGCCTGCTGGTGGGATTTCTCTTTTATTTGATTTTAGTTGAATACAGACTGCCCCTGATACATAGTGGTTTGACTTAAACGATTTTCCAACTTTACAGTGGTGCAGAAGCCATACACATTCAGTAGAAACCCATACTTTGAATTTTGAATTTGGATCCTTTCCCAGCTGGGCAGCAACGCCTCCCAGTCAGCCACGTGATGATGGGGGTAAACAATAGATACACTTATAGTCATCTGTACCCATATGACCACTCTGTTTTTCACTTTCAGTACAGTATTCAATAAACTACATGAGATATTCAACACTTTATTTTAAGATAAGCTTTGTGTTAGATGATTTCGCCCAACTGTAGGCTAATGTCCATGTTCTGAGTGCATTTAAGGTAGGCAAGGCTAAGCTGTGATGTTTGTAGGCTGGTTGTATAAATGCACTTTCGGCTTAGGATATTTACTTTACTTTTTTTTTTTTTAAGATTTTATTTAACACACACACACACAGAGACAGTGAGTGGGAACACAAGCAAGGGAAGTGGGAGAGGGAGAAGCAGGCTCACCACTGAGCAGGGAACCCGATATGATCCCAGGATCCTAGGATCATGACCTGAGCCAAAGGCAGATGCTAATCGACTGAGCCACCCAGGTGCCCCTCAACTTAGGATATTTTCAATTTACAGAGGGTTTAATCAGGATGTAACCCCATCATAAGTTGGGGGACGATTTGTATTCCTTAGAACAGGTATTTGCTCTTTCTTTTTTTGTTCGTTCGTTCATTCCTTCCGAACAGGTATTTTCTAAAATAGAGAGTAGTAAAGATTAAAAAAGCTTTCCACCCAGATCCCAGGTGCCCTCATTTAAACTCTCTTGTTTCAGTTTCAGCATATATAAAATAGAGCTGATAATCCGTACTGTCCTGGATTGCTCTTAAGAGTGTATATGTGATGTCTTCAGGTGGCTGTAGGGATGGTTGCTATCTATGTAACATCCCTACCATGAGCCACATTTTCCTTTAATTTGCACTTAAAAAAAATATATATATATATGTATATATATAAAGGTTTTGTTTATTTATTTGACAGAGAACACAACTAGGCAGAGAGGAAGGCAGAGAGAGAGAGAGAGAGGAGGGGAAGCAGGCTCCCCACCAAGCAGAGCCCGATGCGGGGCTCGATCCCAGGACCCTGAAATCATGACCTGAGCCGGAAGCAGAGGCTTAACCCTCTGAGCCACGCAGGAGGCCCAATACCATTCTTTTTGATGGCTGAGTAATATGCCATTATATACTTACCACGTCTTTAGCCGTTCATCTTTTCAGTGGGCACTTAGGCTGCTTCCATAGCTTGGCTATTGTAAATAATGCTGCAATAAACACAAGGGTGTATGTATCCCTTTGAATGAGTGTTTTTGTATTTTTTGGGGTAAATGCCTGGTGGTATGATTGCTGGATTGTAGGGTAGTTCTACTTTCAACTTTCTGAGGATCCTCCATGCAGTTTTCCATGGTGGCTGCACTGGTGTGCCCTCCCACCAGCAGTGCAGCGGGGTTCTTCCCCCCCCCCCCATCTTCACCAACACTTGTTTCTTGTGTTTTTTATTTTGTTGCCAGTAGCTTTGATAACGCTACTGTTCTGCTTTCTGTTGACTGCACTATCAGGCTATGATGTGGTAACATTCCAGGTGCACAACATCTTAGAATTGAGACTAGGTTATATCTCCTTTCAGCCTCTCCAGCAGAAATCACTTAGTCCCTGTTTATCTGCAGAAATGGGGGCTTTTTTGACCATAATTTTGCACTGTTGGCCTCCATTCCTTTTATGAGATGCACTCTCATTTACCAATGTCCTTCTTGGAGTGTGCCAGTCAAGAGCTCATCTATCCTCTGGCTGTGATGTGGTTAGTTTTGAGCACAGTGGGACTTTAATTTCCTGTGATCTTCCTTTGATTAATGCAGCCTAAGACCCTGACAGAACCTAACTGATGGTTCAGTTGAAGCTTGCAGTCAGCAAGTGTTTCTGTTTCTCACATCCTTGTTTTATAATTCTGTTGAACTTTCAATTTCATCTTGATTTTTAACCCAGCATTCTAATTTGTCAGTGTAATTTAATTCTGTTGTTGGTTTTCTTGCTTGTCTCATTTTACTTCTTGTCAAGTTTGCTGGTCTGCTTTCTGGGTTATCACGTGACACAGAGGTATACATATGGAATAAGGAAAGGTTTATTAGTAAGAGTCAGCAGCAGTAAGAACTAATGCCCCAGGTGTTCCCCAGGGTCACTTTAAAAAGCCCGTGTTCATAGAGTGGCCTACCAATGGATTAATGTTTTATGGTCATGTTTTTGATAGAGAAGTGTATTTCAATATGATTGTGTAGTTTTTCGGATGTCAGTTTACCGTCTTCATTGTTCTCTTCCCCTTTACCTACATTTCATTGTTTTTTTTTTAACTTTCCCATTGGAGGATTAAAGGAAAGGTGAATAAATGCAAATGAGGTTTGTTTTGATTTAGTAGGACTCTTGATAAAAGGTATTCTTTCAGCTGAGAATTTGTGTGAATGTCTTAACTATTAGCATACTTAAAGCCAAATAAAATGATTGGCATAGGCTTAAATCTCCCAAGTCTGAGCCTGGAAGCAGGGAGTGCCCTAGGGGGTCTTCTCCTATGTGGAGGTTAGTAATGAGTAGAGCACTCTTTCTCCTCCATGCTTAGTTATAGCTCTAGTAATTCTTTTTTTTTTTTTTAAACATTTTTTTTTAAACCACGTAAGAACCACCTCAGAGAGCTAAGAGTCCTTATTTCGTGATTCTTTTTTTTTTTTTAATTTATTTATTTGACAGAGATCACAAGTAGGCAGAGAGGCAGGCAGAGAGAGAGGAGGAAGCAGGCTCCCCGCGGAGCAGAGAGCCCGACTCGGGACTCGATCCCAGGACCCTGGGACCATGACCCGAGCTGAAGGCAGAGGCTTTAACCCACTGAGCCACCCAGGCGCCCCAGCTCTAGTAATTCTTGGGGAATGGGCAGGATAGGAGTAAATTGGGAAATAATTTTTAAAGGATTGGAATTTTCAGGACACCTGGGTGGGTGGCTCAGTTAGTTAAGCATCTGCCTTCAGTTCAGGTTATGATCCCAGGGTCCTGGGATCGAGTCCTACCCACGTCCTTGCTCAGCAGGGAGCCTGATTCTCCCTCTACCTGCCAGTCCCCATGCTTGTGCTCTTTTTCTCTGACAAATAAATAGAATCTTAAAAAAAATTTTTTAAGGAATTGAAATATTTCAGTAAATAATAAAAGAGCTAATTTTTAAAAAAGATTTTGTTTATTTATTTGTCAGAGAGATAGCAGAAGCAGGGGGAGCAGCAGGCAGAGCAGGCAGAGGGAGAAGCAGGCTCCCCGCTGAACAGGGAGCCCGATGTGAGACTCAATCCCAGGACCCCGGCATCGTGACCTGAGCTGAAGGCAGACACTTAACCGACTGAGCCACCCAGGCTTCCCAAGCTAACTTTTTTTTTTAAATTGCTTTATCTGTCACTAGGTACTTCGTGTATATTATTTTATTTAATCATTAAACAACACTGAAATAACTACCTGCTATTAACTCTGTTTTGTAGTTGTGGAAATGGGCTTAGGGAATAGTGGAATTATGTGGAATTGGCAGAAAGTTTGGTTACTTTTGTGGAGATAAATCTTTGATTTGAGAAAGGCAGATTGCCTTTTGCCAGAAAAGAAAGAAACTCCATGGGTGAGCTGGTATCCAAGAGTGATATCTCACGGTATCATGTTGAGGCTTAGTCATTTGAATCAGAGATTTGTTTTTTAAGTAAAACCCCCCTTTATTTTTTAATTTTTTATTTAGTTATTCTTAAAGAGTTTATTTACTTGAGAGAGAGTGAGTGCGCGCGCACGCGAGCACAGGCAGGGGGAGTGGCAGGCAGAGGGAGGAGGAGAAGCAGGGTCCCTGCAGAGCAGGGGGAACCCGACTTGGGACTTGAACCCAGGACCCTGGGATCATGATTTGAGCTGAAGGCGGTTGCCCAACCAAGTCACCCAGGTGCCTACACACCCCCTTTATAAGTGTAGCATTTTCCACAACTGTGAAATTTGAGATTTTAATTTCAGAATGAAGAAGTCTTTAATGGAATATAGTCTGTACCTGAGAGAGAAGTGTCAAGCTCATTAGTTAGGATACAAATCTTTTAAAATAACTGTATGTAAATAATTACATAATGCTGAAGAATAATTTTTTTTAAAAGATTTTATTTATTTATTTGACACAGAGAGAGAGATCACAAGTAGGCAGAGAGGCAGGCCAAGAGAGGAGGAAGCAGGCTCCCTGCTGAGCAGAGAGCCTGACGTGGGGCTCGATCCCAGGACCCTGGGATCATGACCTGAACTGAAGGCGGAGGCTTCAACCCACTGAACCACCCAGGCGCCCCTGCTGAAGAATAATATTAATACATCAGATGTCTTTTGAGGAGCCTCAATCATATACAGAGTACTTTAGGGTTTTAAGGATTTGGAAGAACCCCAGTTTTATACTGCTTTCTACTGCTGGAATGCTGATAGAAATAAAAATTGAGCTTAATGGGGCACCTGGGTGGCTTAGTTGTTAAGTGTGCCATCTGCTTGGGTCGTGCTCCTGGGGTCCTGGGATCCAGCCCCACATTGGGCTCCCTGCTCAGCGGGAAGTCTGCTCCTCTCTCTCCCACTCCCCCTGCTTGTGGTCCCTCTCTCACTGTGTCTCTATCAAATAAATAAAATCTTAAAAAAAAATGGAGCTTAAGCCATAGATGAGTTAATGAGATAGCTGCTTTTTATTTGGTACTTCTTTTGTACTAGTTGGTAAGGGCATAAGTAGTTCCAATTCTTACTCCGGCCATACAAAGTAGATGATGTTGATATTCCCCTTCTTTAAAGTGGAAATCAAGGCTTGGATAATTCAGGTAATAATGCAGTTAATAGAAAGGACAGGCTGGAATCAAATCCAGGTCTGTCTGTCTCCAAGGCTCTTAGTTTCTAATATTGTACTACCTTCAGTTTTCTAGTGCTAGTCTTCAATAAAATGAAATTACTCCTCTCTCTGCCTTTATCATCCATTTGAGCAGAATCACCCACCATGACATAGTCCCGCAACATGGAACACAGCTCTTGGGAGCTTAGAAAAATGAAGTGTTTATTTTATTATGAATTGGTATTTACACGTGTACTTTTAAAGTTCTTGAATCTTGAACTGGTCTGGAAGGAATGTTTGGAAATGTGGTTAATATCATTTTGACCGGTGTTGTTACTTGTTGGTTTCTGTTTTGTCAATGAAAGGATGGGGTTGAAGTGGCAATTATTTGTTCAGTGGTCCAAAATGTGTGAGAGGACTTGACCTCTTCATTTCTTGTTCATGATAATCTTAGGCTTACACTCTAGTTTCCATTCTCTCCAAATATTTTCACATATAGTACACCTCCTTTGTCGTGCCGTGTGCCATGTTGTGCCATGTGTGGTGTAGTCTACTCATGCTTTCCTTGCTTTAGAAAATCTGAAATTAAAAATTAAATATTCTTTGGTTTTGCTTTCTTCTTAGTTATTCAACATTGTTAACGTGTCTCTCTCTGTTTTTAGATCGTGATTTCTTTCTTTCTTGTTTTCTTTCTTTCTTTTTTTTTTTTTAAAGATTTTATTTGTTTATTTGGCAAAGAGGGAGAGATCACAAGCAGGCAGAGAAAGAAGGGAAAGCAGGCTCCTGCCGGGCAGAGAGCCTGATGCAGGGCTCGATCCCAGGACTCTGAGATCATGACCTGAGCCGAAGGCAGAGGCCCAACCCACTGAGCCACCCAGGCGCCCCCAGATCGTGATTTCTTTTCCTCCTAACAACTCATTTGATATTTTTTGTTCCTTCATCCAAATATAAGTTAGGATCGCAGAGATGCTGGCTTCTTGAGTGCTGGGGCTCCTTGTCTCTACTAGCTCCGACTGTATTTCCCACCTGGCCCTTGCATACCGAGGACATGTTATTTGGTCTTCTTTTCTATCAGAAGATTCTATGGTCTGTGGTGATGTCACCTTTCTTTCTTTTTGTGGTAAATATTTTTAAAGACCTTTCACCTTTTCCAATTCCCTTATTCATTACGGATAGTTGGTTCCCTAAAATATACTTTCTCTTCCTATTATCCCATTTGGATTCCATGCAGAAATTCTAATTGAAGTATCCACGTAAAGATGAATATTTTTGTATAATATTTTAAAAATCTGTTTAGTTTTTTCTTTTTAATTGAAAATTATTTGGATTCAGCAAGGTGGGTAAGGGATGTCATTGTATGTATTTGTGTGTTAGGGTTCTAGAGCAGAAGGGATGTAACTTGGAAAAAGAACACCTGAAAAACTCAGAATTTGTCTTGTGTTTCCTGTATCAAGCAACCAACCACTACCAGTTAATTGCAGTTTGAACTGGGGGTTAGTTGCTACTTTTCCCACATACCTGCCCCCCACCACCTCCATCCAGACTACCAAGTACTGCCCGGTTATTCTTTTCATTCCTTGGGTCTCTTTTAGGTCTTAATTTTATTGTGCTTCTTTACCTTTGCATCCACCCTAACTCACTGGTCTATTCTGTCCTTCAGCACAGAAACAAAGCTTCATCTCTCCCATTCCTGTGGTAGCTTCTAACACTTAACCTCTTACAGTAAGTAACGTTCCTGATCATAGGCTTTTCGTACATCAGGTGTCTCTCTATTACGAAATGCCCTTTCTGCTACCCCTGCTTACGATTTTACCGATAGACCTCTTGTCCTTACCCATGTGCGTTTTGCCCTCTCTAGAGCCTCTTCATCTGAAATACTGTTTCCCTGTCTCTTCATTAGACCTACATTGTCTCATCCTCAAGACTCATTTCCTTCTCAAGAACTTTCTAGAGGTACCTGTTTTGATTCTTATTTTTATCAATTAGTATTTCCATCTCTCTCCTTCATACTTCTTCAAACATTAGTGTCTTTGTAGAGCTCTTCTGAGAGAGCTCAGTGCGGTCTACTAAAGATATCTGTGTTCCATTCAAGTAAATATTCCAGGTAGTACTTTTGAATTCAGAAAGACCTTTTTTCCTTTCCCTCTCCATCCCATGTGCGATTTTATCAGCAAATTCTGCTCTGTCTTAACTTAAGAGTGTTCAGATTTCCTTCCCATGTCTCACCTCCTCCACCCCTGGCCCTGGTCCAAGCCATATGATTTCTCACCAGTTGCTTGCTGTGTCTCCTAATGGGTTTCCCGCCTCTGCCCTTGGCTCTGGTCAGCCAAGGATGTTGTGAGTACGAAATGGGAAAGTGCACAAAGCTTGGTCATAAGCACTCCATAAATGGAATTTGTCTAGTAACTATTTTAGACAGTAAGAGCTCCACTCAAATGCATCCCCTTCTCTGAAGAATCTCCTGACCACACAACTAGGATGCATTTGCTCTCTGAGCTGCCGTAACACGTTGCCTGCATGTCTTTCATGAATTTGTCATGCAATCTGCTTTTTTAAAAATGATTATATCCTTAAGAATCTTACCCTATGCTTAATATGCTGTGGGGGACATTCCTGATTACCTAACAAAACCCTGCTTCCCCCTGAGCCCTCTCCAGGTCTGCAGTGGTGATGTCTCAGGAAAGGTAGGCATCTCCTACAGTCCCAAGGGGGTAAGTCATCATTGGTCAAAACCAGGGGTTGGCAAATCACAACCTGCTAGCCAGATCTGGCCTGCCATTTTTCTTTTTTTTTCTTCTCTTTTTTCTTTCTCTTCTCTTTTTTCTTTCCCTTTTCTTCCCTTCCCCTTTCTTCCTTCCTTTTCTTTCTTTCAAAAGATTTTTTTATTCATTTCTTTGAGAGAGAGAGAGAGAGAGAGAGAGTGCAAGCGTGCACAAGTGGCAGGGAGCGGCAGAGGGAGAGGGATCCCAGGACTCTGGGATCATGACCTGAGCTGAAGGCAGATGCTTAACCGGCTGAGCCACCCAAGCACCCCATGGCCTGCCATTTCTTTTTGTAGGGTCATGAACCATACAAAAAAAATTTTTTTTTTCTTTAACAGTTTTAAAAGTCTGAAAAAATAAAAATCAAATAATATTTTGTAACAGGTAAAAATTATATGAAATTCAAATTTCAATGCTCCTAGATGAAAGTTTTTTTTTTTTTTTAAGATTTTATTTATGTATTGCACAGAGAGAGATCACAAGTAGGCAGAGAGGCAGGCAGAGAGAGAGAAAGGGAAGCAGGCTTCCCGTTGAGCCGAGAGCCCGACGTGTGGGGCTCGATCCCAGGACCCTGGGATCATGACCTGAGCCGAAGGCAGAGGCTTTAACCCACTGAGCCACCCAGGTGCCCCATAGATAAAAGTTTTATAGGAACACAACCATACTTGTCTCTTTACCATGTCTATGGCTGCTTTTGTTTAGAACAGCAGAGCTGAGTAGGTATGACAAAGATTGCATGCCCTGCAAAATATTTACTAAAATAGTTACTAGCTGGTTGGTCCTTTTCAGAAGTTTGCTGACCCCTATTCTAAACCAAATATAACTCCATTCTTTTCCCAATGTTTATGTTTGGGCAAGCATGAAACTCAAGTTCTGGGCTAGTGGAATACAGGGGGAAGCTTGCCAGGGGACTTCTGGGAAAGATTTTTGTGTGTGTGATGAAAAAGATATGGAGAATTCTTCCTTCCTGGCCTTAGATGTTACATGTGAGGATGTGATAGAGCTGTGGCAGCCACTTGGTGATCATGAGGGAAAAGTCAAGAGAATCAGAGAGAAGTTGACCCAGATACTTTTGGGCTGTTAAATTAACCAACCCTGGAAATTCCTATTTCTAGATTTCTCTTTATATTCAAAATAAATATATTAAGAGTTGTGCATCCTGTTATTTGCAGCCAAACAACCCTAAAGTATATGATTTAAGAAAATGATTTTAAAAATTATGTCATAGTATTTCCTTTTGTTGATGATCCATTAAATTTTATCCATTTGCAGGCATTTTTCCTAAGTCTTTGCTACTATAAATGATGTCTTTAAAAATATATGTATATTATAAATTCAAATCTAAGGCTTATGAAATATACAGCTCAGCTCATTTTTTTTTTTTCTTGCTCGTACCATTAAAAAGTTGTTAAGGAAAAGACAAAAGAAAATGACCTCCTTTATTTTTATTTTTTAAAAAAGATTTTATTTATTTAATTGACAGAGAGAGAGACAGTTTGAGAGGGAGTACAAGCAGGGGAAGGGGCAGAGGGAGAAGCAGGCCTCCTGCTAAGCAGGGAGCCTGATGTGGGGCTCAATCCCAGGATCCTGGGATCATGACCCTAGCCAAAGGCAGATGCCTTTTTTTTTTTTTTTTTTAGATTTTTATTTCTTTGACAGAGATCACAAGTAGGCAGAGAGGCAGGCATAGAGAGAGGGAGAAGCAGGAGCCCCACTGAGCAGAGAGCCTGATGCAAGGCTCGATGCAGGGCTTGATCCCAGGACCCCGGGGCCATGACCTGAGCCGAACGAAGCAGAGGCTTTAACCCACTGAGCCCCTCAAAGGCAGATGCTTAACGACTAAGCCAACTAGGTGCCCCAAACAACCCCCTTTAAAACATTGTCTTAACAACTCTTTAATGGGATACAAAATACTCCCTTATTCCACACTGGTGACAAAAATCCAAATCCATGCTTATTTCAAATACAAACTCTACCTGATTCCAAAAACGATTTGAGAGAGTTTCCAATAAAGGTTACATCAAGAGTCCACAATATTCAATGGGAGTTGTGTGATCAAAACATTTTTTTCTTCTTTCTCATTAATTAAAAGTACTGAATCAGAGATGATTTAAGTTTTTGAGTTATTTACAACTCCAATTAACACTTTGTTAAGGCACATCCACATGGTATTAGGGCTAAAATGCTCCAAGTGATGAAATTATATCCCCATTTTTGTATCATTCCCTAGTGCATTGTGAAATACTGTCGAAGTAGCAAAGTCTCGCTTTTTCATGTTAGCCACTCTGTCCCCCCACCTTTGACCTACATCACATCTGCCCCTTCATCAGATAGTCGGCTATACTAATGTCCCTGGATTGCGTAGTCCCAAGTGTAGCAAGCAACTTCCTGGAGCACACGGGTCAGTGCATTGACTCGCTTGCTGTTTGGAACCCAGATCTGAAATGCCATTGGCTTAAGCTACCTATACTGATGGAAGTAATGCAGGACTCTGTAAAGTCCTGTTCTCCAGGCCATCAGATGCCTGGGGAATTACCCTCAGAACAAAGTTTGAGTGGAAAATCACCAAGAAGGTGATTTTCCAATGAGTTCTCTGAGCTTCTGTGAGGTGTTAAGCTTTTCAACATGTTATATTTCTCTATTCCTAATGCAACAATAACAAAGAGCCACTCCTGTGAGGGAGTTTAAGCTGCCAAGGTGAATTTATAAAATGTGAAGGGAGGTCTATTTCAGGAGAAAGAACTGGTTCCTGCAACTCTCTTGCTTTTAAAAGGAAGCTTCTGGGAAGTTAGGGCCATGAACTTCAGACTTGAACAGAACTCTGCGGAGTTCCAGCTCTTTCATTAGTACTTATATAACTTTGGGCAAGTGACTTGGCCTCTGAGTCGCCCATCCTTCACCAACCTCACTGGTGCCAGGCAGGGTGTGAAGCACCAGGATACAGCAAGCAAGACAACAGGACAGAGGCAAATGGATGAGGGTTTTTGCAAAAAAGGTAACTTTGCTAATTGGGGGTTCAAATTTGCACAAATGTTTCCTGGTTATTTGTGAGTTTACACATAAACTGAGGCTAAGGTTGTTGAGGAAATGTGAGGGAAAAAAGAAATGTAGCAGGAGTGCTGAGAGTCTGGAGCAGCTTTTGTGAGAGTAGGAGAAGGGACTCAAGGGAGACAACACAAAGAACAAGGTTGGCTGGCCACCCGGTGAGGGCGCAACAGTGACCTGGAGTAGTGCCTGCCCTCACGACGGTGGATGGCCCCAGCTGGCTCCTGGAGCGGCAGTGGCCCACGTGGTGGATTGCCCCAGCAGGATCACGGAGATCAGAGGCCGTGATGCAGTTGCGTGAAGGCTGGGGTTTGAAAAGGTTAAATGGTTCACTAAAGGTCACCCAGATTTTTACACAAGCATCCTGGCTCCAACTCCTGTGCGCTTTCCAATCTGTACTGGATCTGTCCTTAATGAGGTTTCCTTTGAGTCTCAAGTTTCTAGCTTGCTAAAGCCACTGGACCAGGGGATACTGAAAGTCCTGGAGTCCTCTAGAATGTTGTAATGGTAGGTTCTGCTCCTGAGTCTGCTTCCCACCAGTTAGGTCACAAGTCACCTTGGGCAAGTATTTCAAACTCCCTGGCGTGTTTCTGTAATTGAGTTTCAGAAACTTGACTTCTAAAGTGCTGATTTTGGGAACCTGGGTGGCTCAGTGGGTTAAGCCTCTGCCTTTGGCTCAGGTCATGGTCTCAGGGTCCTGGGATAGAGTCCCACATCCAACTCTCTGCTCAGCAGGGAGCCTGCTTCCTCCTCTCTCTCTCTCTGCCTGTCTCTCTGCCTACTTGTGATCTCTCTCTCTGTGTCAAATATATAAATAAAACCTTTAAAAAAAACAAAGTGCTGATTTTATGAAAAGTCAGTTTGTGCTGTTTTTATGAGTGCCCCCATTTACCAGGAGCTCTGATGCCCTCACAGCGCCTCCTACCTCTGGAAAATCTGTTCAGTTGTACGTTCAAGTTAAGCACTTGCACTAACACAAGTCACGGGGGATATTTAAGTCTCCCCTCCCCCCATCACTTAAGTGATATTGTCAGTCATCCAACACCGCAATCAAACAGGGCAAAAACAAATTGTAAAAGGAAAAGATAGCACAGTTTAAGGAAGAAAATGCAGTATAGAAAATGAAAATAAATGCATGAACACTGAGCCAAAGAAATCTGAAGGCCACGACTGAGTTACATGAAGCAGCTAGCTGTCAGGAACAGACTAAGAGCTTTCCAATTGAGTAGGTGTTAGCTCTCTGTCTTAGCGAACTGGAGAAAATTCCTTTACTCCCCGTATACAAGATTCTTTGAATAGTGCTTTTTAATAAAATGCCAGAGAGCCACAGAAGTAGCCTATAACTCATTAGGAACTGAAAGATCAGAGAAGCCCGATTTAGAGCCAGTTTTCATCGGTGGGTGTGACCTTGCGGGAGGCAGACTAGGAAACGTTTGTTTTGTGGGGGTTTTTTTTCCTGGCAATAAGCGAATATATTTTTCAT
The DNA here is from genome assembly GCF_963455335.1 of Martes martes. NCBI lineage: Eukaryota > Metazoa > Chordata > Mammalia > Carnivora > Mustelidae > Martes > Martes martes. The sequence continues at coordinate 62,601,284 of NC_137890.1, forward strand.
CACCACGTCTCCGGTACTTCTGTAGTCAAATATAAAATAGAGGCCTTGAGTCCCAGCACGGTTCACCAGCCCAAAGACTTCAGCGGGTCCTCCCAACACCCCCAACCCCCGCTGGGGGTTGAGTTCCAGCTGGGGTCGAGCCTCTCAGGAGCCCTCCGGGAACCTGGAGGAAGGGAAGCAACCCGGGGATGGCCCGGGCTCCCTGTCCTCCAGGTCCTCCAGTTCGTGGGCACGCGGGCCGGGGGTCCCGTGGCCTGCGCGGGGCCGAGCGCGCCGCCTCAGCGGCGGACTTCCGCTTCCCACGCGCCGGCCCCGCGCTGCCCGCCCCCGGCCGAAGGGGTGCTCCGGTCCCGGGGGCCTTCGCCCTTTGCGCTCCCGCGCGGGAGGGCGGAGCGGAGGGCCGGCCGGCTGCCGACGTGGGTGTTAAGCGGCCGCCCTGGCGGCGGAGGCAGAGCCGAGAGCCCGCGGCGGAGCCAGAGCAGCACGCGCGGCCAACTGGCGCGGCGGTGAGCGTCAGCCCCACAACCGTCGCTCTGGGGGCGGCCGGAGGGAGCGGGGCGCGAGCGGACCTACGCGGCCAGGCGGCGCGACCTTCCCGGGCAGCCGGTAGGCTTCTGGGGTCCGCGGCCCGCGCGCCGTGCACGTGCCCAGGTCGTTAACGGGCGCCGAGGGCCGGGACTCGCCGGAGACTCCGGGGCTCCGCGGCCTCCTTTCCGTGGAGTCAACTGCCGGGAAGGGTGTCCTCTTTGCCCCCGCGGAGTGTCATCAGGCCTCTGGGCACCGGGCCGCCCGTGCCCGGGCCCGAGCGGGGGCGGTTATGAATGGGAGACTCTCGCAGGTTGTTGGGCTGGAGTCCGAGGAGGTGAAAGCCAGGACGAGATAGTTGGAAGCAGACTCCCTCGCGGGCCCTGTGCCCCCCGGGATCCAGAGCCTCAGAGCGGGAGTGCCTGGCGGGCGTCGCAGCGCCTTGGGTCCGGCTCTAGTCCTGGGGGGAGGGCGGCCGCGCCAGCTTGAGCCTGTGCCGCAGTCTTCTCGCCCTTGGTGTTACCTGGTGGAGCAGGTGGCCTCAGAGCGTTCTCCCAGGCGAGAAACTCATTTCCCCCCGGGAACAGAAGGTGTGCGGCTGGCGTTGTTGTTTGTCTCTCCTGGAGTCGGACCCACGTGTGCTTGCAGGAGAGGTAAAGGGGCGCTAAAAGGATTCAGCTTTTTAACTGGCTCAAGACTGAGTTTTAACTTCTGCTGACCAGTCTTGCCTCCCCCAAGCCGAATGTATTTTTCAAGACTTCTTGAAGCTGCCTTCTTAAACCACACAATAATTTGAGTCAGTTGCTGAGTTAATCTGTTAGTTCCCATCACTGTTTTTTTAGTATCTTAATAATTCTATGAGTCGTTACTTGTGGGATTTGATGCGTTTAAGTTTGGCTTACCGGAGGGGTTAAATTCGCAGCGATGACACATAGTAGGATCTATGCCTTTCTTATAAACTCAGAAAGAAATGTTGGCACCCCAAGAATTCAACCGATGGAGAAGCTCCCCACTTGCCTCCATTTTTCCTTTAAAATGCGGGGCTCGGTGCTTGTTTTTTGCTTTTCTTTTTGGTCAGGTTGGAATACTCTGGAATTAAGTATTGCTCGGTAGGCACAGACCCAAAAGGCAAGACTTGAGTTGAGTCCCCTGACTACTTGTATGACCTTGGAAAAGCTCTTGCTTTCTGGCCTCGGTTTTCCATCTGGAAAAGGAAGAGATTGGATTAGGACCCTCATAGCCTTCTCTAGGTACAGGATGGCCACAACCTCGTCAACTATAGTTATTGATACTGCCTCTCCTGTCCTATCAATAACATAAAATCCATGTCTTGTCTGTTTCACTTTGTTGCTTTTTCAAGTCCAGTACTATGCTTTTGTGGTTGCTGGTTTTACAATCTTTTTTTTTTTTTTTGCAAGGAAAGCAAGATTCTTGGTGTCTGATCACTCACAACAGGTGTCAAGTGGTTAAAAAAGACTTCTTAGTGGATAAAATTATTTTCCGCCCACGTTTAGGTCCACATTGGCATTCATTAATAACCCAGCTGGCCCACCAGCCTCCAAGAGGTGGCCTGAGTGGGAGCACAAAGGTCTTTAGCGTGATGAATGAAAATTGTTCTTTGTTATTGACGGATAAGTCACTTTCTTAGTTTGAAAACCACACAGAATTGGTTGCTGAATTGGTTAGCTTGATATTATGTGTTAATGAGCCACCTTTCTTTTTTTTATAAAAAATCTGTATCTTTTAAGTCCATTTCTCTGTGATAGTTGATTTTTGTCTAACAGTAGAGGAGTAGACTCTAGTTTTCCCAAACTTTTTAAGCTCTAGCCCAACCATGCTGAAACAAGATCACTGGGAGACAGACCTGGTTATCTGAATATTTTACCGGTGCCCCAGTGATTCTTATCAAACAAATTTAGGACACAGTGTTGCTTCTCAAAATGTGATTGGTGGCCAGTCATTATCAGCCTCATCTGGGAGTTTGTAATGACTGGCAAGGTTTCTGGTCCCACCTGAGGCCTAGCACATCAGAATCTGTAGTTTAACAAGGTCCCCAGGTGTTTTGTGTACACGGTTATGGTTGAGAAGGTCTGGAGAGGCCTTTGATGACCATTACTAATGCTTGGTGCTGTGCTCTGTAGTTCTAAGAACAGCTGTCCCATGTGGCTATTTGTGATTGCCTTTATATTATGATAATTCTATTATTCACCTTTGATTCGGGGGGACCTCCAGCTTAAGGGGCCCGAGGGCTCATCCTGCTGGTGGAAGATCAGGAATTCAGACCCACGCATATGTCACTTAGCAGAACACCTAATCCATTACTTTCCAGACCTGCTGTTTTGTGACCTCCTAAGAGGGACTCAACTCAGGTTGCTGTCTGAATTTAGAACTGAGCTTCGTTGCCTGACAGTTCCACTTAGGCCTCTGAAAAACTAGTTTGATATGACTTGGGTGTCTGTGGTATTTGGCATTCACTTGTAAGATTTTCAGAAGGGTTGGTTGAAATGCTCCCTATGAGTGGCTGTAACTCTGATAACTCAGGGAAGGTTTTTGACTTGTGAGTTTTTCATGGGGAGATGGTGGGCGAGTAGAAGGCAGGCCAGTTGCTAAGCTGCACCGATACCTTGACTGCCTTTTTCTTTTCTTTCTTTTTTTTTTTTTTTTTTTTTTGCAAAAGGGAGAACTGATCTCCCAGCTCCCGGAGGTTGAGGTCCCAGTAACCAGGCAGCAGTTCTAGAGAAAGGCTGCAGAGGCTTCACTGATGGTGAGCTCTGGTCTCCTTTCAGGGATATGAGACACCCGTCATAAGCTCCGGAGAGTTGCCTTCCACAGAGACCAGCAGAGGAGTGGGCCAACATGAAGTCCAGTCCTGCCATCCAAGCTGCCATTGACCTCACAGCGGGGGCTGCAGGTAATTCCAGGGGAAACCCATCCTCTAGTCTTGGAGTACCTGCTACAAGTGGGATCCAGTGAAGGGGTGGTGAAAATATTACTTTTGTCACTCCCAGAAGCAACATGCTTTCTCTTTGGAGGGAATCCATGTAATCGAAGTGTACTATCGTCTTCTAAGAACAGCAGAAGGTAGAGCAGTTCCCTTACAATAAAACTTTGAGTCAGGGTGCAGGGTGGGAATGTCCTCAGTTCACAGCTGGAAAACCTCACAGCTCAGAGTTGAAGTCCTTTGTCCATTGTCACACACCTGGGATGTGCAGGTGACGTGGGATTTTACACCAAGCCTGGCAGTCTTCAGAGCCCTTGTAGTCCAGAATCATACTATGCCGTCTCTCCAGGGAAGTCCTACTTACTGTCCTTATTGCTGCCAAGGAAAGAAAGGAGGACACTCTTTGGAAATGTCTTTGGTAACTGAGGTTGATATTTGATGGTTTCTAAAGGCCTAAAAAGAAAAGAGAGGCCCTAGGATTTGCCAGGGAAGGGTGGGCTGGACAGGGGCTGAGCCCCAGGGCAGACTGTGGCCTCAAAAGGCACAGGTAAATACTCCTGGGCAGTGCTTGCAACACACACAGGCCACTCTTTAGAAATATCACCTTTACTCAGCCTGAGGGCAGTAATTGGAAGTGTGTGCGTGGTGACTTGGTTCTCTAGGTTCCTGTGTTATTTTAGCGCCAGAGGAGTGCTGGAATGCTCCTATTTCCCAAATGAGAACCCTGGTTTACCCTTGCCCCTTACACTGATTCCCTTTTTAAAAAAATTTTTTTATTTTTTTATTAACATGATGCATTATCAGCCCCAGGGGTATAGGTCTGTGAATCGCCAGGTTCTTACACTGACTCTTATAAGGGCCTCGGCCCCTGGGAGTGGAGAGGCCAGAGGGGTGAGTTGCCTGTTGTCCTCTTATCCAGTGGGACCTCCCGGGTCAACAGATCAGGTGCAGCCACAGGGCCACCCTCGTCCTGCCATCATTCCCTTAACTGTGAAAAAGAAGTTACAGTTTAGAGAACAAAGTATTTTCTCCTGAACCAAAGGTCGATGGAGGTAGGCTAATTGAGAAAGGCTATAGGCAGTGCATTACAGACTGATAAGAAGTACAGGCACCAGCTCCCAGTTTAGAGACCACAGGAGTGTCCTGGCCCAGGAGGAGGGGGAACTAAGGGTGGCCTAGGTATCCACTGGCTTCTTGCCTGCTGAAGGCCTTGGGTCAGTCCCATACCAGCTGCCGCTGGTAACCCATGGTCCAGCCAATGGCCCCATGTACCACTCCCACCCCCATGCCAACCCCCAGGCCACATTGGGATGACCCTGACCGTGGGAATGGTGGACCCATTTGCCTGCCTCCGGCACCCTCTTAACAGTCCTGGGAATGCTCTGGGCTCAGTTTTTGTCTCTACCATAGGGTGGTCTTTAACCACAGGAGAGATTCTCAGCTTTTGGAACTAAATGTCTGTCAGTCAGTCTGCCAAAGACGTAGAATCTGTTGTGATAGAATTTTCTTTTTCCTGGAAAGGCATTTCTGTGTGGACAGGTATTTGGGTGTGACTTATGTGCTTTACAGTAAATTTTAAAGATACAGATTGCAGTTGTATTGTTGGGAGTCTGGTGTATAAGGCATTTGGGGGGCATGCTTTTTTAAAACATTACCATGTTTTGGGCCCGTCTACGTATGGCATTTAATTCTCCTGATAACTAGTTGGGATTTCTTCCTGCCCTGGTCTCAGAGGGTCACCCCTCACTGATGTAGCATGGCCCTGCAGCATCTGACTTTGGGGGACAACAGGCTCCTTGGCAGTGCTCCATGCCAGGTGGACCTGGCAGGTGAGGGGTGAGAGGTGAGGGACTCCTTGGCTGGCAGGGGAGGCTTGTGTTAGTGACCTGAGAACTTCTACTGGGAGGTGCATGGCATGCAAACAGGAAGCCATAGCCCCACTTTGGAGGGGCGGCAGTCTCCCAGTGTGGAGCTAGGAGGGCCTGCAGAGGACTCTGGCTCTGATGCTCACTGTGTATTATAAAGGACATCCTGAGAGGCTGAGTGCATTTGCCCATGACTGTGCAGCTAGATGGTGTCCAGACAGGGCTAGGATGTTGGTTCCGTGGTTCCTTGACCGGTACTGTTGTTGTCTTTGTTTTAAAACTCCATAATGGGCAACAGCACTCCTGGGGGTGGAGGTTAATCTCAAGCCTCTGCTGCCAGCTGTCCGGATTGGGACATTGGGCCATCGTGGACTGAGGTGATCTCGTTGTAGTATACACATGTTCTTTTCCGTGTCCCTCCTTTTCTTTGAAATAGACCTCCCCCATCCAGTGGGTTTCTGGTCCAGTTTGTCTGCTATAAAATGCTGGGAAGCTGGCACTGCCTGTCTGCTAGTGTAGGAGAAATTCCAGAAATTCCAAGCAGCTAGGATGGGGGAGGATTTGAAGAAGATAGGTCATTGTATAATGTTGAAGTGAGGCAGTGTGGAGATCAAAAGTTAAATTCCTTCATGAGGAACCTTGGTCTCCCTTTAAAATACAGTAGGTCTTTCTTTCTTTCTTTCTTTCTTTCTTTCTTTCTTTCTTTCTTTCTTTCTTTCTTTTTTTAAATACAGTAGATTTTTGACAACTATAACCCGCTCCCTGCTTTGACTTTGTTGCTGTATGCCTTAACTAGCCTAGCTTCTCAATGTGACCTAGACCATTGACGTTTATCCTCTCGTGCCAAAATTCATGATTCTCCTGGCCATCTGGATGTCTTCTTTGGAAAAATGTCTATTCAGGTCATCTGCCCATTTTTAAATCAGAATGTTTAGGTATTTGTTGTTATTGTTGTTGTTTTTTGGTGTTGACTTACAGAAGTTCCTTATATATTTTGAATATTAACCCCTGGTCAGATGCATCATTTGCAAATATCGTCTCCTGATGCATCATTTGGAAATATCCCCTCCCATTCAGTAGGTTGTCTTTTTGTTTTGTTGATGGTTTCATTCACTATGCAGAAGCGTTTTATTTTAGTGTAGTCCCAATAGTTTGCTTTTGTTTCCCTCACTTTAGAGACCTATCTAGAAAAAGGTTGCTAGGCCAGTGCCAGAAGTTTTACTGCCTATGTTTTCGTCTAGCAGTTTTATGGTTTCAGATCCCACATTTAGGTCTTCAATCCATTTTGAGTTTATTTTTGTGTATGGTGAAAAACAGTTTCATTCTTTTGCATGTAGCTGTCCAGTTTTCCCAATACCATTTATAGAGGAGACTGTCTTTTCCACCATTGCATATGGCTGCTGCTTTTGTGGTGGAGTAATTGACCCTGTAAGTGTGGGTTTATTTCTGAAACTTTTTATTTATTTATTTTTAAAGATTTTATGTATTTATTTGACAGAGATCACAAGTAGGCCGAGAGGCAGGCAGAGAGGCAGGCTCCCCGCTGAGCAGAGAGCCCGATGCGGGGCTTGATCCCAGGACCCTGGGATCATGACCTGAGCCAAAGGCAGAGGCTTAACCCAGTGAGCCACCCCAGGTGTCCCTGAAACTTTTTTTAAGAAGATTTTATTTATTTGACAGAGAGAGAGAGAGACCACAAGCAGGGGGGAGTGGCAGGCAGAGGGAGAGGGAGAAGCAGGCTCCCCACAGAACAGAGGAAGCCTGATATGGGACTCGATCCCAGGACCCCGGGACCATAGTCTGAGCTGAAGGCAAACACCCAACCGAGACACCCAGGTGCCCAGTGTGAGTTTATTTCTGGGCCTCTGTTCTGTTCTTTTGATCTATGTGTCCCTTTCTGTGGCAGTACTGTGCTGTTTTGATTACTACTGCTTTGTAGTATTTTTTTTTTTTTTTTTGGGAAGGAAAAGGTTTAATATAAAGATTCAAGATTCACATCAATATAAATGGTAAAGTTACCTTTCTCTTGATAAGAGCTCAACTTTTGCCTTTCTCGTTTTAATGTTTCTTGCCATATTTTTTCCTGTGTTTTTCTGTTACTTTCACCCCATCTCTTCCTGTCTATGGTCATATTGATGGATTCCCTCCCTCTCCCCAGTCGTTTGCACTTGATCTTTAGCAAAAGGCCAAGAGGTGATCCTCAGTAGTTTAGAAACTATACTTCTACATAAGCTACAATGATTAAATTCATTTTAACACACTCTTTAACTTTACCAACATCTAGGTAGTATCCGTTTTCTTTTCCTATATTCCCCAAGTGCACTGTTAGCTATTCATCTTCCTGAGTAGAAATGTGGCATTTTATTTTCCTGTTTTCCTTTTTTGATGTGGGAGAAAGATAATCTACATTGTGTGTATGCGTTTATAGTCACCCTAGATCGCTAAAGTATATCCTCCAGTGATTCTTCCAAAGAGGGTATGCACGAAACAAACTGTGAATTCTTTAATATCAAAAAATGTCTTTGTTTTACCTTCAAAATAAAATGCCACTTTGGCTGGATGTAGGATTCTAGGTTTAAAGGTTTTTCCCTGCAGAAATTTTACGTTACTGCCCCATTTACTTCTAGCATCCAGAGTGTCCAGTAAGTCTGCTGTCAGTCTGACTCTTGTTCCTTTGTAGGTTCACGCTCCTCTTTCTGGAAGACTTTATGATTTTTTTTTTTTATCCTTGGAATTCCCAGATTTCTAGGAGTCTCTTTTCATCAATCTTACCGAGTACTTGGTAAGCACTGACAGTCTCAAGACTTGAATTTTTCTTGGCACCTGGGTGGCTCAGTTGGTTAAGCAACTGCCTCTGGCTCAAGTCATGATCCTGGAGTCTTGGGATCAAGTCCCACATCCAGCTCCCTGCTCAAAGGGGGGTCTGCTTCTCCCTCTGACCCTCCCCCCTCTCATGCACTCTCTCTCTCTCATAAATAAATACAATCTTAGAAAAAAAGACTTGAATCTTTCTTTAGCTCTGGGAAGTTTTCTTCAATTATTAGTTATTTCCTCTGCTCCATTCCCTTTATTATCTTTTTCTGGAATTCCTGTCAAATGGATGTTGGAGCATCTGGATCTCTCCTCTATCTCTGGATCTTTCTTTATTATCTGTTTGGCCATTTGCATTGTAACCTTAGAACATTCTTCAAGTCGATCTTCTAGATCATTCCTCGTCTCTTCAAGTATGTTTCTTCTGCTACTCAGAGCATCTATGGAGTTCTTTATTTCCAAGACATCTGGATGATAATTTTTAATATTTCTAATCTTCTCTTTTATCTCTTTGAAGTTATTAATTCCACTTCTTCTAAAATTTTCTTCTCGTATATTATCTGTTTCTTTAGGTGTTGGCGCCTTTGTTTGCAGAGTTTTGTGTCTGTTTTCCTTCAAACTATGGTGATTCCTGATGGAGTACTCAAATTTGTACATAAATGCCTATTCTGCTTACCCGAACTTATCTCTAGTGACTTTGAGGGAGAGGCCAAACACAAGGTTAGACAGACTGTCCCAGTTCCTTGATTTATGAGCATATCTGTTTCCTCTTTTTTCTGGGGTCTTTGTTCCATCCAAGGTATCACCAATTTTCATCTGAGTCCCAAGCCACATAATTTTAGGCAATTTCTTTAAGTCCATTTGAGGCCTCTCTTTTCTCAGTCTGGAAGGCAAGTCTTAACATGTTCTACTTCAGAGTCCTCTCCTTCGTCCCACGATAGAACTGCTTCCATTTCCTACCCTGAACTTTCTTCCTCCTCTGGCTCAGAATCTTCTACTTCTTTAGTTACAATAATCTCCAAGGCATCTTTGGTCATTTCCTCAACTCCATGCTTCATATTTACCACAGTATGGCATTGGAAGATTGAATCCTTTCCTCACATAATTCCAAAGCCGTCTCTTCTCCCTTCTTCCCAGCCTTCAAGCCTCCTGCCTCCCTCCTCTGCCAGCCTCCTGCCTCCCTCCTCTTCTAACTCTGAGCCGTCTTCCTCTCAAGGGTTTGTTTTTCCTTCTACTCTGAAGATCCTTCCTCCTGAGTCTCTAAGTTCTTCACCTTCTCTGGCTCAGCAACCTTTACCTCTTTAACAAATAGCTCAAGCCTTCACCAGTTTCCTCCCCAGTTCCATGTTTTGAGTTTACTAGTTTTATCTACTTTTTCTTGAATTTATATCTTCCTCCCTTTTTTTTTTTTTTTTTCATTTTGTGGGAGTGTATCTTTCAGTAATTCTTTCATAAATGATTTCTGGCTGGTAAATTTGATGAGGCTTTACGTATCTGAAAAGGTCCTTCACCACCCTTAAGGCTTAAATGCTCATCTAACTGGATATAGAATTTAAATTCAAAATCACTTTCCCTTAGAATGTTGAAGACATTAACTCCATTGCTTACTAATATTCAGTGTTGCTGATGAAAAGTCTGCTGCCAATGCAGGTCTTGCTGCTTCATCTTCTCTGGAGGTTTGTAGAATATTCGCTTTATTCTTTAAATTGAGAGGGATTTTTTTTTCCCCGTCTTTGCTTTGACCAGTTCGTCCTCTGCAATGTCTCTGTTCTCTCCTGTTACTTCTGTAGGATGCTCTATCTCTGCGTCCATAAACTATTGCTTATGGTTTCTTCCCCACTTCCCATGACTTTGTGTTTTTGTGATTCATCATGGGACAATTCCTTACCTTGGTTTGTCTTGTATGCTTTAGCTTCATCTAATTTGCTAGTTACTTCTTTTCTTCTAAAAATCAAATTTTCAATATCCTCAACTATTTTAGAGTGTGCTTCTTCTATTTTCTTAATCCTGGTTTTTATGTGACTATATCTTTTATTTGTTTTATTTTATTTGTTACTCCTTTTTGGTACTAGAATTCTTTGGATTTTTCATTCTAAAATTTCCTTCAGGTCATATTTTAAAAAGAATTTTAAGTTATTTACTTGAAAAAGAGAATGAGCACGAGTGTGAGTGCAAACAGTGGGGGGAGAGGCAAAAGGGGCAGAGAGAGAGAGGGAGAAGCAGGCTCTCTGCTGAGCAGGGAGTCCGATGTAGGGTTGGATCCCAGGACCCTGAGGTTATGACCTGAGCTGAAGGCAGATGCTTAACTGAGTCACCCAGGCACCCCTCCTTCAGGTCATTTTTAAGAAATTTTCTTATCTTTTCAGCCACTAAGTCCAGATTTTCCATCAAGCCTTTAAACTTCATCATGATAACTACTGATGTGTCTCTGCATTTTCAGTCTAATACCTGAGCCATCTTCTGGTCAGTTTCTGTCAACCAAATTCTTTCCCCATGGTGATATTTTCCTATTTCTTTGTGAAAGTCTAGTAATTCCTTCCATCCTTCCTTCCTTCCTTTCTTTCAAGATTTTACTTTTAAGTAATCTTTTTATCCAATGTAGGGCTCAAACTCACAACCCTGGGATCCAGAGCTGCATGCTCTTCTGACAGCCAACCAGGCATGCCAAGTCTAGCAATTTCTGACTGTACATGAGCCATTGTTGATACGTATTCAAAACAGAAGTATTTTATTTTTCTGAAGAGTAATTTTTGTTTTTTCAGGCCCACTAAACTCTCCCAAACTAAAAAAAATCTTAAAAATATCTATATGTATCTATATACATCTATATATACATATCATCCAGTGAGGGTCTTCACCTAGAAGGAAGTTATCTGCAGAGCAGGATTTGGTCTTCAGCACAGCTGTGTCTCAGTGCCTCGACAAGGGATCCAGCCTGAGGAGACACACACACACGCATGCCCGCACGCACGCACGCACGTGTGCCTAGTGCTTTGTAGTATATCTGGAAATCTGGGATTGCAATACCTCCATCTTTGTTGTTCTTTCTCAAGATTGCTTTGGCTACTCAAGAACATTTGTGCTTCCATACAAATTTTAGGATTATTTGTTCTGGTTCTTTGAAAAATGCTGGTGGTATTTTGGCAGGGATTGCATTGAATCCATTGATTTGCTTTGGGTAATATGGACGTTTTAACAATATTTGTTCTTCCAATTCATAATCATGGTACAATGTTCCATTTGTGTTGTCTTCAATCTCTTTCTCATTGCTGTATAAGTTGCAGAGAACAGGTCTTTAACCTCCTTGGTTAAGTTTATTCCTAAGTCTTTTATTCTTTTTGTTGCAATTATAAATGGGATTGTCTTCTTAATTTCTTCTTCTGCTACTTTGTTATTAGTGTAAAAGAAATGCAGCAGATTTCTGTATATTTTTGTATCCTACAAATTACTTCATTTATCAGTATTTATTTATTTGACAGAGAGAGACACGCGGCAAGAGAGGGAACACAGCAGGAGAATGGGAGGGGAAGAAGCAGGCTTCCCGCCGAGCAGGGAGCCTGATATGGGGCTCGATCCCAGGACCCTGGGGTCATGACCTGAGCCGAAGGCAGATGCTTAATGACTGAGGCACCCAGGCACCCTCTTCATTTATCAGTTCTAATAGGTTTTTGTTTTGTTTTGTTTTGTTTTGTTTTGTTTTTTTGAAGTCTTTAAAGTTTTTTTTATTTAAAGTAGACTCCATGTCCACTGTGGTGCACAATGCGGTGCTTGAATTCGGGACCACGAGAATAAGACCTGAGCTGATATCAAGAGTTGGATGCTTAACCAGCTGAGCCACCCAGGTGCCCCTAAGGTTTTCTATATGTACTATCATGTCCTGTGCAGATAGTGACTGCATGACTTCTTCCTTACCAATTTGAATGCCTTGTATTTCTCTTGGGATTGCTGTGGCTAGGACTTCTAGTACCATGTTAAATAAGTGGTGAATATGGACATCTCTGTCTTGTCTCTAATCATAGAGGGAAAACTGTCAGCTTTTCACCATTGAGTGTGATGTTAGCTGTGGGTTTATTATGCTGAGGTGTGTTCCCTCTAAACCTACTCTGCTGAAATCCATCCATTTCATGTTGTATTTTGTCAAATGCTTCTCTGTATTTGAGATGATCATATGGCTTTTATCCTCTTGCTAATTGGTGCATTCCACTGATCGATTTCAGAATATTGAAACCACTGTTGCATCCCTGGAATAAAGCCTGCTTGATCTTGCTGATGGATTTTTTTTTTTTTTCCTGTATTGTTGAATGCCATTTGCTGTTATTTTATTGAGGGGGATTTTTGCAACTGTGTTCATCAGAGATGTTAGCTTGTAATTTTTTTTTGTACTATCTTTGCTTTTGAGGTCAGGGTAGTGCTGGCCTCCTAGAATGAATTTGGAAGTTTTCTATTTTTTTTTTGGAACGGTTTTTGAAGGATGGGTATTAACTCTCCTTTGTGTTTGATAGAATTCACCTGTGAATCCATCTAGTCCAATTTTGTTTGTTGGGAGGTTTTTGTTTTGTTTTGTTTTTTGATTACTGATTCAGTGTCATTACTAGTAATTGGTCTGTTCAAATTTTTTTCTTTTACTTTTTTTTTTCCTTTAGATTTTTTCTATGTACTTAGCATAAGCAGGGGGATCAGCAGACAGAGGGAGAGGGAGAAGCAGTCTCCCCACTGAGCAGGGAGCCCAATGAGGGGCTCGACCCAAGACCCTGGGACCATGACCTGAGCTATCCAGGTGCCTCTCTGTTAAAATGTTCTACTTGTGATTCTAGATGTTTCTGGGCATTTATCCATTGCATTTCTTGGAGGTTGTCTAATTTGTCAGCCTGTAATTTTTCATAATCTTATATGCTTTGTATTTTTGTGATGTCCGTTTTCTTTTCCGTTATTTTTTAAAATCTTTTATGGTTTTTTGTCTTTCATTATGTCTGTTCTGATCTTTATTTCCTTCTATTTTGGGGCTTTGCTTGTTCTTCTAGCTCTTTTCAGCATATGAAATTGAGATTTTTCTCATTTCTTAAGTTAGGCCTATATTGCTATAAATTTTCCTCCTAGAACTACTTTTGCTACATCTCCAAGATTTGGGGCTGTTGTGTTTTCATTTGTCTCCATGCATTTTTTTCGTTTCCCCTTTGATTTCTTGGTTTACCCATTCCGTGTTTAGTAGCATCTTATTTAAATTCCGTGTATTTATGTTCTTTATGGGTTTTTTTTAATCTTGCGATTGATTTCTAGTTTCATTCTGTTGTGGTAAAAAAGCTTGATATGATTTCAGTCTTCTTATATCAAATGAGATTTATTTTGTGGCCTAATATGTGATATATTCTGGAGAATGTTCCATGTGCATTTGACATGAATGTGTATTCTGTTTCTGAGTGGAATGTTCTACATGTATCTGTTATGTTCGTCTGGTCTAAAGTGTTGTTCAAAGCCACTGTTTCCTTGTTAATTTTCTGTCTGGGTGACCTATTGATGTATGCAGGGTATTAAAGTCCCCTACTGTAATTACTGTCAATTTATCCCTTTGTGTCTGTTAATTGCTTTATGTACTTAGGTTTCCTATATTGGTACATAGATATTTGTAACATCCTCTTGTTTTCTGGTTGGACTGATCCCTTTATCATTATGTAGTGCTCTTCTTTGTCTCTTGCTACAGTGTTTTACAGTCTATTTTATGTAAGTATTGCCACTCCAGCTTTTTTTTTTTTTCCTTTGCATGTTAAATGTTTTTCCAGCCCTTCACTTTCAGTGTATGTGAGTTTGGGTCTGAAGGGAGTCTCTTGTAGGCAGCATATAGATAGGTTTTGCTTTTGCTTTTTTTTTTTTTTTTTTTTTTGAAATCCAGTCACTCTGTCCTTTCTTTTTCCCTTTCCTTTGCTTCCTTCCCTACTTTCTCTTTCTTTCTCTCTTTCTCTTTCTCTTTCTGTCTCTTTCTCTTTCTTTCTCTGTTTCTCTTTCTCTCTCTCTTCTTTCTCTTTCTCTCTCTCTTTCTCTCTTCCTCTCCTCTCTCTCTCTTTCTTTCTCTTTCTCTCTGATTGTAAATGCCATGCCCAATGTAGGGCTTGAACTCATGAGCCCTAGATCAAGAGTTGCATTTTCTACTGACTGAGCCCCCCATCCCTTTATCTTTTGATTGGAGCATTTAATCCATCAAGGGCCTTTGACTATTGGAACATTTCGAAAATGATATGCCTCCCTGTACAGTTAAACAGAACATTTATCAAGTGCCTCCATTGGGTTTGAGGTTCTCCGTTTTTGCATGGGTGGACAAGGTGGCCCTGGACCTTCTGGTGAAGGGTCTGCTGCTTGGTCATCCCCATTTTCACCACCGACGCCATCCCTGCCAGGTTAGATTTCCTTACCACCTTGTTATTTGCTGACTCAACTATTTTAAGCATAGAAAACCCACAACCCTGGCCCTGGTGAAGTAGAGAGTGCACCATGGTCTGAGCCCCTCTCCTGCAGGGCCTTTTGGGACACCTATGAAAGAATGCAGAACTATTTCCATTTTTCAGTCAAGGAGAAGGAGATGATCAGAGGTCTATGCTTTGAGCAAGTGGAGAAATATTCCTCTAAGTTATTCATAGCTTCTGGGATACTTGATGGGTATCTGAGGACCTACTAGGTCTCAGTGGCTGGTGCTGGTGTTCCGAATCATCATCACCCACTTAAGGGGGGCCTGGACAGTATCGTTTGTGGTAAGTTACATGGGAGTCAGTTACCTCCATAGATGAGAGGAGGGAATTGTAGTTAGCATTTGAGCATGCACTAGCCTCCTGCCTTCTCACTGTTGGAAATGTAACTATTACAGATACGCAACAATTCTGTGTATTAGCAGCCTGTGATGTCCGAACTGTTGCAGGTGATTGGGTTAAACTATGGAAAGGTTCCAGTTAAAATTGCAGTGCTCTGAATGAAGTGGTTTATTCAGTTTATCTGCCTAAATTATGTACCCTCTTTTAAAATGCTGACATTCACCTCTTCTTTTGGAAGAATTGTTTTTATATAATTAGGGTCCTATTTTATTCCTAGAAGTACCTGAGAGAGAATAACTATAATTGTAGTAGCGTCTTATTGAATAATGTTCCACTAATTCAGAACTGAAGATAATTTGGCAAGACAGAGTGGAAACGGATCATTACTCTCCTAGAGGAAGTGATCTCTCCTGGAAGAATGTAGGGATAGGATCCCAGATATACTTGCAATTGCTTAAAAGAAGAGCTCACAGTTTTCAGACTCCTTGAAAATGTTTATCTGCCAGTAATTCGTAGGAGTTATTCAAAACAGCCCCTCTCCTGTCTCTACTTTGCACAATTCAGTCAGAGTAACTATGTAATGTCAGTTATGAAATCGCATAAAATCACATAAAATACTTATGTAAGCCTCCTCTTCAATTTTTTGAAAAAAGATCCTGAGGTGGGGGCAGGAGCAGAGGGGAAAGGATAAGCAGACCCCATGCGGAGCACTGAGCCCAATGCTGGGTTCAGTCTCACAACCCGGAGATCAGGACCTGAGCCCAAATCAAGAGTCTGATACTTGACCGGCTGAGCCATCCAGGGGCCCCAGCCTTCTCTTCAATTTTGATGACACTTTAAAAACCTAATCCAGGGGCGCCTGGGTGGCTCAGTGGGTTAAGCCTCTGCTTTCGGCTCAGGTCATGGTCTCAGCGTCCTGGGATCGAGCCCCGCATCGGGCTCTCTGCTCAGCGGGGAACCTGCTTCTCCCTCTTTCTCTCTGCCTGCCTCTCTGCCTACTTGTAATCTCTGTCAAATAAATAAATAAAATCTCTTATAAATAAATACATACATACCTAATCCAATAGTTAGGTTTCCTGACACAAACAGTGGACATCTGAGATGCAGGGACCTCTGAGGCCCCGGAAAGGTAGAAGCATTAACGAGTGGCATTTTCCAAATGCTGACCTAGTCCAGGATCCGGGGTTATGACAGGGTGGCTAGGGTTCATTCTTTTCCTTACATTCAGACTTTTTTATTGAGGTCCTCTACAGCAATTTAGATTTTGCTGTTTTCTAAACTCTTACAATATAAAAGTGTAAAAATACACGATTGATGCTAAGCACGGTAGGATTCAATGTATTCTCCATAGGATGATTCCATAGGAATCATTAGTTGGTAGAATCCAGATGAAGATTTTCCGTGTGGTCAAATTTTAGCTCTTTAGGGATTAGCCAGACTCTTTGTCATCTTTGTCTGTTGCCTCTTTCCCTGTTTTTCTGATAGTCATCTGTGCTGCCGGGGATTAGGCAGAGAGGGGTGATTCACTCCTGCCGGACCTCTCCTCCCTCCCTTGATACGACTGCACGCACACAGAGTGACTGTTCTTCATGAACTGTTCACGCAGCAGCTGTTATCTTCAGTCTTCTCGTCCATTTTTATTTAATCCTCATGCAAACTGGATGGGGAACCAAGGCTCCGAAGTTAATATCGCTTGTCTAGACTCTCACAGCAGAGCCGGCCTTCGGGACCAAGTCCATCTGACCCCATTGCTGACACCTCCGAACACATGCCACCCCTGTGCGCCCTGCGGTCTTGCCTGTTGAACACGTGTCTGTCTCTCCCACCGAAGTTGGGCTCCTTCAGAGCTGGAGCTGGGTGCCGGGCACAGTGGGGACCCTTTGTTATTAACTGAGCTGGGCTTGGAGGTTTGGTTGCCGGGGGGTGGGAAGAGAGGTTGGAGTGAACTGTGACAGAAGAAAGCCCTGGGGTAGGGTGCTTCTCTCTCTCTCAATTTCTGTGGGTGTTTGCGGCTGCATTCTAAAGCAGAAGACTGGTGCTGGAGGAGACTTCTGTCCTGGTTTTAGGGGGCACAGCATGTGTACTGACCGGGCAGCCCTTTGACACCTTGAAAGTGAAGATGCAGACGTTCCCTGACCTGTACCGGGGCCTCACCGACTGCTGCCTGAAGACCTACTCCCAGGTGGGCTTCCGCGGCTTCTACAAGGGGACCAGCCCAGCGCTGATCGCCAACATCGCCGAGAACTCGGTCCTCTTCATGTGCTACGGCTTCTGCCAACAGGTGGTGCGGAAAGTGGTTGGATTGGAGAAGCAGGCCAGGCTGAGGTGAGTTGTGGGCACTAACACTTTCTTCCTTTGTTTAGAAAGACAACGTTGTTGCCCAGTCAAACTTTTTATGATACCTTATGGGAAGAGGGTTTCCTTTTCTAAAATAACCACTTTGTTTTTGATTGTGAAGTTGTCATGTAAAACTTGCAGAAGGCTGGTCAGTAATGCACCGTGGAGGAGGAGGTGCCCTTACGTGCTGGTGTTCTTCAGGAAGATGCTTGTCAGATGCCGCTGGTGGTACTGCTTCTCTTGTGGGCACGAGGGCTGGACGGGAGCCACAGGTGCAACTTGTGAGCGGAGCTTTGGGTTCCCCTTCATCGCAGTGCAGAGGACTGGAAGAAGCTGCCTGAGCCAGACAGGCTGGAGAGCAACTTGGAATTTTAGGAGGAGTTGGAAGCATCTGTGAAGATGCGGGTGGACTGACTCTTTGTCTGGCCAAGTCTGCCCAAACGTTGGACTTCGGCTTGTGCTGTGTCCTCCCTTGCGTATTTATTTACATAGAGACTATAGAGGATTCAGGAACCACCAGGATGTGTAGCCCTCCCTTTTCTGAACATCGATTTATTTTAAATCATTTAAAATAGTATCAGGTTCATGGTTGGGCAGATAGCCATATGGGTTGTTTTGGTAGGAATTGGAAACCCCTTCTGTACAGAAGTGTTCCCTGGAGATGCCTAGTGATCTCAAAGATGTGCCCTTTTGTAAGCAGGAGTTTTGTCTTCATGGATGGAACGTGTTTTTTAAAGGCTTGGGACTGGCTGGATCGCCCAGGGAGATAGCATCTGTAGAGGGCTGTGCATGGGTTCCAGGACCTTCCGGCACAGAAGGGGTCATGAAGAGGAGGAGGAAGTAAAGAAATAAGCAGGAGAGAAACCAGGAGAGTGTGGGATCTCATGCTAGAGACTGACAGAAAGAACACTGTAGCGACTGTCACTCTTCCTGCTAGAGGGCTTTCTCTGGGACAAGATGGGAAGTTTAGGTCCCCTGCGACATTCCCAGAGGAGGATGCCTTATGGAGAAGATGGAGGTAGGAAGCAGCCACATGAGGTCCTGGGAGGAAGTTCTACAGCCAAGAAGCCATTCTTACCATCCGTACCCTCCTCTCCGGTCCTGGTGAGGCGGGAGGGAGCTGCGTCTTCATCCCACAGAACGGTGTTTGCTTATTACCTGGCAGGGAAAGACCACCTTAGAGTTGATGGAGCCTGGGGCACCCACACCTGTCCTGTTTTGTTCATCCCTCCTCATGCTCCTGTGAGAGCAGCAGAGCCCCTGCTGTTCTGTTCTAAAGCTGGGGACTCCGACTTGCAGATACTGGCTTAGGATCCTATTACTTGAGCTCATAACTGAGCGCAGGACCCAAAGCCGTGTCTTCTGAGTCCCCGTCCAGTACTCTTGCCGTAAGACCAGAATTGGGGCTCTGGACTGTGGTAGGGGTCAGGTCTAGAGGAAGGCGTGGTCAGTAGAGGCAATGCAAGGAAAGCACGGCTTGGAAGAGCCTGCCGTGAATTTCAGCAATGATACCGTAAATATTTGCCTGTCCTTGGCTTGAATGCCACCCCGAGAAGAGTTCTCCTTTGACCTTTGTCCGCATGGGATCTTAACACAGCAGGAGGGTTCAGGTACATGTTTGTTGAATGGGTGATAAACAGCCGATTCTTACCAAATCCCATCCTGTGCCCACTGCGGTTTCAGTTCTGGGTCTAATGCCTCTCCTGCAGGTGCAGCCTGGGGCCCCGCGTGCCTCACTGGGCGCCCAGGTAGGGGAGAGGACTCA
This sequence comes from Martes martes, assembly GCF_963455335.1. Classification (NCBI taxonomy): domain Eukaryota; kingdom Metazoa; phylum Chordata; class Mammalia; order Carnivora; family Mustelidae; genus Martes; species Martes martes. Next base: position 62,620,325 of record NC_137890.1, read on the forward strand.
AAGTCCACTGCAAGTGTACTTTGGCCTTGCTGCACTGGAACAGCATGCTCATACTCAGGCAGCCGACTCTTCGGCTGAAGGGCTTCCACACTGATTGATGCCATCTTTGTTCCCGCAAACCGGGCTGTTCTGGCTACTGGTCAGCAAACTGATGAAGGGTGCCCGAGGGAAACGAAGCCTGGATCTGCAGGCTGGCCGAAAGACTGCAGAAACCACTTTAAGCTTTGGTCTTGACAATCCGCTGAGTAGCTGTGAACCATGTTGGACAGTTTCCATTCGAGAATCATACCCGATTCTCTGAAATGAGAAGCAAGTCTGGAATGCGAGCAGGGTCTCCCTCCTAGAAGAAAGCCTCGCTCCCCACCAACTCTTCTGGGAGCAGGCAGGCTTGGGCCCCGCCCTCCGTCTGTCCATGGCACCGATGCCAGGACACCACGGAACAGAAGGTTGGGGCTGAGATTGGAGGCGGCCCTTGATTTTATATTCCTGTCTGACCTCCGTTTAGGTGACTGTTTAACGGGACCCCGGACAGTTGCATGTGCTCGGTCTGTTAGGCTTTTGCTCACGGTTTGGGGAAAACTTGTGAGGGGATCTCAGTAGCCAAGGGAGGGGGTCACCTCACGGGGGTGTGGCGTCCTGGTGGTTAGGTGACGGCAGGCTGCTGGCTTGAACAGGTGAGAGTCAGGGAGCGAGTTGTCTTGTGAGCAGCTCACTCTTCCTGCCCAGTCCCGGGTGCCAGCAGAGCTCTGGTGACGGAACACTCCCGGACTGGAAGGGATCTTATTTTCTGACCCTTGTGAACGCTCAAGAGAATTCCTGACAATTACTTTCTCAGACTTTTCCCCGTATTTTTGAACTCTGATGGGACCTCGCTTTCACAGCCCTGCTGGTGACTATGGCTGGTGGTACCAGACCCTCCTATGGTGAAATGAATGCTTCTTGTGTTTACGTGCATTTGTTTCTCCGTTTACATTCCCGATGTAGCCATTTTACCTCCAGCCCTCGAGCTTGCTGACCCCCTCCTTCACCCCCCTCCTCCACCATCCTCCTCCATCATCCTCGCTCCTGCTGCCCTCTGTGGCTGAGGTCAGGAGGTCATCAGCGGAACTGGGAAATCTTTTTTGCAATGAGCAGCTTTGTGGTTAGAGATTTATTCTGGGCTTTCATCTGCAACAGTTACTTTGTACATGTGGTTGTTCCAGGTTGGATTTGGGTCGTGCAGGGATGGCCCCGGAACCTTGCTGTATGAAGCTTAGTGGCAGATACGCCGAAGTAGTGGTGATGGTGTGTCTTTGGGGTGGTGGGAGTTTGGGTAATTTTTTTCCTCCCTCTTTTTTTTTTTTTTTTTTAAATATATCACTGTGTCTTAGTTCTGGCCGCTGTAACAAAATACCATCAACTGGATGGCTTAAACAAACATTTGTTTCTCACAGTTTTGAAAACTGGAAAGCCCAAGATCATGCTACTGGTTGATTTGATATCTGGTGAGGGCCTATTTCTTGGTTTACAGAGGGACACCTTCTTGCTATGTCCTCAAAGGGTGGAGAGAGAGAGCGGTGGCCTCTTATAAGGACACTGATTGCATCATGGGGGGTTCTACCCTCACGACCTCACTAAACCTAATCACCTCCCAGAAGTCCGCTCCGAATACCGTCACATTGGGGGATTTCGGCTTCTGCATAGAGCCCTAGGGGTGGGGGATACATTCCGTGCGTGTCGCCATGACTATGACTAATAAAAGGAGCTGGATCTTGCAGTCAGGCAGACCCAGGTCTGAATCCTAGCATTGTCACGTAGTAGTGGTGTGACTTCAGGTACATTAGGTATTCTATGCACGGTTTTTCCACATGAAAATTGGGGTGTCGGTATCGATGTTGGCCTCCCGGGGCTGGGGTCCTTCGATGAAACCGCTCGTGCGAGTTCCCAGTGGGCACTCGGGAAAGTGTTCCTCTCCTTTGATCCTTGCTCTCCCTTACCAGCCGAGTGCTTTGCGTGGGGAGTGCTGAATGAATGAGTGACCGACTCCCGTTGCTGGTTTCCTTCCAGTGATCTGCAGAATGCAGCGGCGGGTTCCTTTGCCTCTGCCTTTGCGGCCCTGGTGCTCTGCCCCACTGAGCTCGTCAAGTGCCGGCTGCAGACCATGTATGAGATGGAGTCGTCAGGGAAGATCGCCAGAAGCCACAAGTAAGTGCTGTTCGGGCACAGACGTTGGGTCTCTCGTTGCCTTGGTGCATTGAGTATTTGTCAGTTTTATATTCTACTAAAACTCAGTAGCAGAGAAAGAGATTTATCTACTCCAAAGTACTGTGTTTTTAGAACTCTTTCCCCTTCCAGTCAGAGGGGGACCTCCTAAATGAACTTTCAGAGGGCGGGACCCACTCCTGCTCCCACAACAGACCACTGTCTGCAGATGTTTCACACCTGGGAGGTGGAGAGGCCGAGAGCTCCTCTCACTCTTGGCTCATTGAGTGCATGAGGCAGCGTCCCCGGTTGTGCTGGAGGCACACAGCAGACAGCTTTGAAACTGTGTCTGAGAGCTGAGCCTTCAGAAATGCCAACTTGGGTTCCAAGATGAATATTTGGTGCCCGTTCCCAGGTTTCATGTGAGCTGATCAGCCCAGATCCCAGGGTCACTCTCTTACCTCCCTCCCCCACCCTTCTCACGTACCCACAGAGAGCCTGGCTTCTGAACACTCCTCAGAGCCCTTGTGAGCTACTCTGCAGCCATCAGAATGCTCTCCCCCTCAGTTCTGCAAACAGATTCTAGTTACATGAGTGTGTGTCATACACAGTGTGATTTATTGTCTTTATTAATCTCAACATTTGCTTATTTATCTTGACATCTGGCTGACTAAAGCTCTTTGTCACTGTGGTTGACTCAGTTTGAAAATCTGACCGGAAAAATCAGATTAATTGACCATTTACAGAAGTAGTCTCCTCCCAGGGAGGGTGGGGTTTCTTTTTTTTTTTTTTTTTTTTTTAAAGATTTTATTTATTTATTTGATAGACAGAGATCACAAGTAGGCAGAGAGGCAGGCAGAGAGAGAGGGAGGAAGCAGGCTCCCCGCTGAGGAGAGACCCCGACGCGGGGCTCGATCCCAGGACCCTGGGATCATGACCTGAGCCGAAGGCAGAGGCTTAACCCACTGAGCCACCCAGGCGCCCCCGAGGGTGGGGTTTCTGATAGAGTTCTATATCCTGCCCTCTGGAGATTCTTTACAACCAATTTGAAGCTATTATTTACAGCCTAGAGATCCAAAAGCATAAGTCTTTGAAACTTTTTACTGAAATATGGTGTATACCCAGAAATCATAAGTGGGGGTTCTAATAGTCACTAAACAAACACTTTCATAACCAATGCCCAGATTCAGAGGTAGAACAGGAACAGAATCCAGAAAGTTGCTCTCATGTCCTTTAGGAGTAGTTTAAGGTATTTTTTTTAATTTAAATTTTTTATTTAAATTCAATTTAGTGAACATATAATGTATTATTAGTTCCAGGGTAGGATTTAGTGATTCATCACTTAAATACAACACCCCGTGCTCATTATATCAAGCATCCTCCTTAATGCCCGTCACCAATTACCTCACCCCCCCCACCACTCCTCCAGCAACCTTCAGTTGGATTCCTAAGGTTTTTTTTTTTTTTTTTTAGGATATTATTTATTTATTTGACAGACAGAGATCATAAGTAGGCAGAAAGGCAGGCAGAAACAGAGAGGGAAGCAGACGTGGGGCTTGATCCCAGGACCCTGGGATCATGACCTGAGCTGAAGGCAGAGGCTTTAACCCACTGAGCCACCCAGGCACCCCTTCCTAAGGTATTTTTAAAGAAAGTAATTGTTGGCTCCAAAAACTTAAGCGAATGGACACCTTGCACAAAGGTAAGTATCGGTTGACAATATTTTAGGTGTGGCTATATACTCCTGGCCTACACGGGGGTATATGGTACCTTGGGGTTAAGACTTGGTTCAGAAGGCAGGCCAGTCATGTTGAGTCGGATCACTGCGTTACATTCCCATTATAGAATGGGAGCTGAGTTGTAGGAAGGACCTAGATAATGAGTGATGTCTGATGAAGCCTTCTGAAATGCTTTTGATTACCGGGGGGTTTGATTCTTCACTGGTCCAAGCAAGGTCACCTGCTGAGAGCACAGTGAAGAGAACGGGGTTCCCTAAAACACACCAAAGATGTGGTTTCTGCTGCTGTTTTCCTGGCAGATAAGGCCTGCCATGGTGCGCACCGTCAGGAAGAGGGGTCTAGACAGAAAGGATCCTGCATTACTGCTGCTCCAGGGCTCTGATCAGCCTGAAATAGAAATTCTTGCCTACTTACTTTCTAAGAACTAAATCCTTGGTGCTTCTTGCCCTGTAGAGTTTCTAAGAATTTCCTTTGTCTTGCCTTCAAGTAACATCTACTCCCTTACTCCCTCGCTGCACTAACACGAAGCAAAAAGACCGTAAGCACTTGAACAGATTCCTTCTATACCCACCCATTCAAAAGAAAGGTAGAGGAGGGTAGGCACTGAGGGAGGTAGAGGAGTGGGCAAATACGAGGGCATTTTGTTCTTGCTGAGCTTGTACAGCTCCTTATTGTAATTTCTCTTATTCATTGTTGGACAAAAGTGGGTATTGGCTCTTTTACATCTTGGATAATATCCAGAATGTATGAATGCACTTTTTTTTTTCAATGAACTAAAAAGTGAATTTGTTTATTGAGGGCAAGAGGATGCAAGCAATATGAAAATCAGAGCTTGTCTGGCTTTCCCTGACTTTTCTTTCTCCGCCTGTCAGATGGGGGTTGGATTTTATTGGTACGTGTTCTGAGGGTCCCGATCTGCTCCTGGAATCCTTTATACAGGGGGAAGCTGTGGGGCAGATTCCTGAAGACCACCTCCCCCGACCACCCTTGGGGAGAACGGTCATCGGGCAGGAGTTGGCTCGGTAGCACCTACTTCTTTTCCCTTGTTTCTTGTGTACCATCAGATAGACCTTGCCTGCGATGGTGAGCCTTGCAACTAGCAAAAAGCAGCTCTAGGAACCCGCCCTGCCATGTTGGCACTGGTCTAGGTCCTTCATTGTTTTGTCCACAGTCAGAGGAGGTCTATCTGATTTTCCAGAAATCCAGGGTACTCCTTCTCCAGGAGTGTTCTCAGGGCTTCCTTTGCTGAGTGGCACACTTGGGAAATGTGAACATGGTTCCATTTGAGACGGGGTTCTGGCGTGGTCTGCTGAAATCTTGGCTGGAGGCACGGTGGCCACACACAGCTCTCTATGAATACACATTTTAATGATATTTCCTTGCTGTTGGATAGTTCAGGTGAGAACAGCTGTCCTAAAATAATAGGATCTGTGCTTCTCTGAGATTTCCTCCCTGCAGAGGCCTCATTTTCAGAATTTGGGTCCCTGGGTTTCTAGAATCAGCCATTCCCTGCCTGCCTAGGGTTGAGCCAGGTCTGCCACTGGGGTGGGAGTGCCAGCCTCGTCCCCCAGTCCCCCCCCATTTCCCCGGCCCTAAGCACAGCTCCCTGTCTCCCTGCAGCACAGTCTGGTCCGTGGTGAAGAGCGTCCTCAGGAAGGACGGCCCCTTGGGCTTCTACCACGGCCTCTCCAGCACCTTACTCCGAGAGGTGCCTGGCTATTTCTTCTTCTTTGGCGGCTACGAGCTGAGCAGGTCGTTTTTTGCATCAGGGAGATCAAAGGACGAGCTAGGTAAGCATTTGGCTGGGCTGGGCTGGGCCGCGCCCCACAGGGGCCTTCTTTTTACAGAGGCTGTGGGGGTCTGCTGGGCACTGAGGTTTCTGGAGGCTTGGAAAGGACCTTGGCACCTTCCTCTGGGTGCACTCATGTCCTCGCCACGGGGGTGAAGCTGTGCATCCCAGACTTCTTTACTGGAATAACATTTTGGGGGAGAATATAGAAATTACTTTCCTGTGGGAACTCTTCAATAAAGGGGTAAATCACCTGTGAAGCATTTTGCAATACGCATACAATTTGGTAATAAATCTTGAGAGTGTTTCCAGGGGACTGAAAAGTGTCATTCTTCCTAGGTTGTCCTGTGTAGCTGCCTGACGCAATCATGTCAATGTTTGGCTTGCATGAATGATTACTTGTTTCTTCTCAAACACATCACTTCAGTGTTTTGGACTTATTCTGGGGTTAGGCAAGCTCCCAGGCTTAACTATCATATTCAATAAGACAACTTTGGCTTTCATGGTAAAGGAAGAATCAGGGCTGTGGGGCATTAAATTAATGAAATACTGCAGACTGAGAGGGTTGGAAAAAACGTGACCTGTGTTTCAGTGGCCTCTGTTCTTATTCCCCATGGGGTGGAGGGCGGGTTGCCATGTTGCTGGGGGCCTGCTGGTTCTTGTGAGGGCCAGTCCTTTGGAGGGCAGGCCAGGAGGGACACGGCGCCACAGTGACCAGCACTGATATGGTCCTGTGATGAGGGGCAGACCCAGAGAGCCACATGGGATCTTGTGTCCTCTGAGCAGGGAGCCCAAAGGGAGCTCGATCCCTGAGATCATGACCTGAGCTGAAGGCAGATGCCTTACTGACTGAGCCACACGTGCCCCAAGTGTCAGCATTTTTATTTGCATCTACCTGCACCCACTACCACCTTGACCTCTGGAAATGCTGTCCTTGAGACAAAAATGCTATTGGCTGCTTTCCTCCCCTAGGCCCTGTCCCTTTGATGTTAAGCGGTGGAGTTGGTGGGATCTGCCTCTGGCTTGCTGTTTACCCAGTGGATTGCGTCAAATCCAGAATTCAAGTTCTTTCCATGTCTGGAAAACAGGCAGGATTTATCGGAACCTTTATAAGCATTGTGAAAAATGAAGGTGAGCCTGCTCATTGCAGAAATGGAGTGGGTGTGTATAGACCGGTCATTTTGCCGTAACCCTTGTGGAGGTCGATCGCGTGTGTGTGGTTGCTCTCTTCCCCTGCCCCCTGTCCTTTTTCTAGCGCCCCTTCCTTAGCTTACTTCCATTCTCAAGAATGTTTAATGTCGTTGTTCCTCACTTCTGGGCCAGGATTCTTTGTTCTAAATAGCCCGGAGGGAACTTTAAAACTCCAGATTGTGCCTCAGGGGACAAATGCTTGGAAGTCAGCGCCCCTTGTTTTATAGAATATAGATAGTATCAGAAAACCATCTCTAACAGAACCACTAAAGGATTTAAAAGAACGTGCTGCAAGTCCCTAATGCTAAGACTTCCTGAAGGGGATTGGCTCTGAATTTTGAGAGTTCACGTAGGAGTATAAAGAGACAATTGAGCCTGAAAGCCTTCACCAGCTCTTTGAGGGTGAAAGCGAGACCAAGTCCTTTTATGGCTTTGAAGAAGCTGAAATAGATCTGATGGAGATTTGAGTGTTAGCATCAGGAGTGGGTGTGGAGTGGGGGTGGGAAAGTGTGAAGGGGAGGGTAGAGGGACTTAGGGAAAGGGGGATATGCCAGGTTGGGTATCTGGTTTATATTTTTTAATTTTATGCCACCACTCCCCCCAATGTTGACTCTGTTTCCCTGTGGATTTGTGGATTATTAGGAATACCAGTAGTGATCCCATCTGAGCCAAGGAGCTGGCCCATTGGTCATTCACTTCTGCTAAAAACAGGTTTTCGTGACCTTTTTTTTTTTTTTTTAATTTAAATCACTGTGTTTGGTATTTTTCTGACAAAATCAAAAAAGAGAAAAAAAATTATTCGTGGACGAATGTTAAATTTTTTGTTTCCCCTTTTACCTCAACTGTATCATAGTACATCTGGGTTTTTTTGTTTGTTTTACTGTGTGGCAATGTCTTTGGGCATGATGCTATTCAACCATTGTCAATGTGAGAACATTTCTGAAGATGGGAAAGACAAAAATATGTAGGTCACAAACTGGTTTATTATATATATGGATTAAAAAAAAAACCTTTTTTCATTGTGGTCTTAACACTTTGATGTAAAAATGAAAATGAAAAAAAAAAAAAAGATTTTCTAGGTGATTTTTGTATAAAGCCAGCATTGTGCCTCTGGTGAGTAGAGACCTTTCCTTTCAGCATCCACTCTACATCTTCCACCTCGGGATATGAACTTCTCGGGCTTGATTTTGCGAGAGAGCGGTCACAGGGTGTGGAAACGGTTCAGTTCTTACTCCAGAGTTGCATAAAACTTCATAGTTTGACAGAGTACTTACTACTTACGCCTCCCTCATCCACTTGGATCTTCGTAACAGTCTGGGCAGTGCCAGCTGTAGACACAGGACTGTGCTTATGGCCCGGTGTCCTGTGGTCCTTGCCCTCCCAGGTGACACTGTGAGGCTGTTGCCCTCCTGTGGCCCTGGGGCTGCTTCTCTCTGCCCAGGTGAGGCCTCCGCTCTGCCCGGTCCATGTACCGGGAGCGAGCCCGGGATTCGTGTGTGGTACCTGAGCGTCCCCCAAGATTTGCTGGAAGACTGGATGCCTGGCCTCGTTGCCATTAGCCTCTTTCCTTCCCATTAGTCCAGGGAAACCTGGACAGAAGCCCTTCCATTCCTCGTTGGCATTCAGTGTGTTGTCTGGATCTGTAGGTGTCCAGCCCTGGGCTCTGCGGCTTCACAGGGTCTCTCTGAGAAGAGGCGTCTCAGTCTTTGATCACTTCTTGTCTTCTAGGAATAACGGCCTTATATTCTAGACTGAAACCCACAATGATCCGAGCGTTCCCTGCCAATGGGGCGCTCTTTCTGGCCTACGAATACAGCAGGAAGCTGATGATGAGCCAGTTCGAAGCCTACTGAAGCGTCCTGGCGAACCGAGGTCCAAGTCTAGGCATGTGACCACTACAGTTCATCTCAGGGTTTCACGGAGTACAAGACCAATGGGGAATTATTTTGGTTTCATCGGAGTTCTGTTTTTTTGGTCTTTCCTTATTCTACTCTGAATCTTAAACTTTGTGAAAAGGGGCTCTATTTTATCCTATTAATTTCTGCCCATAATCGTACTGAAATCAAACTAAGTTGCTGCTCTTGTCCTTGGTGGGACATTTAGGGCGAGCTGCCGGCCTTGCACAGGATCTGAAAGGCTAAATATAGTTCTTTCGGGACTTTGCATAAACCTGTACGTGTCCATGCAGCTTGGATGGTTACATGTTAGTAAGGCATCATTTGGTTCCATGTTTAATTCTCAGATCTCACCAGAAAACCTCTGAGGTAACTGTGTTTCATGAAGATGGCTGTGAATGATTCCTTACTCTAGATGTAGGCTCTCTTTTAGAACCTTAGTACATGCACTATCCTAAGTGGCTGAAGTTAAGTTTTCCTATGGTGCTTGACAACTGAACTATCCATGTAGATTTTGTAGAGGAGAACATACCTGCAAACTGGTGTGGCTTCCATGTTCACGATTTAAGTTAGGAGTCAACCTCTTGGATTTTCCCAAGATGTTCTACCATTAAAATAGTGCCATTCACTTCCTAGGTGGGATCATCTTGTGCCCCTGACACATTGTCAGGGGTGGTGAGAGCAACATGCCCCTCACCTGTGCCAGCTCCCCTTCTCTCCCAAAGAACTCCCCCTCTGCTGGGCCTTAGGTTGAGGGGAGGGGGCCCTGCTTCTGTGCTTTGTGAAGGCCCATGACCGACAGCAGGCCTGCTTCTTCCGTCTCTGGGTCCTGGCCTGGGTAGGATTCCAGATTATTTCTTTGGACCGTCTGTGGCCTGCTGATCCACTTTGGACCACTCACTGCCTCCACTGATCAGAAACTCTTCCCGGGAGCAGAGTGCCAAAGCCAAGAGAAGCCCTTGTTCCCTGTCTGGTGCGTGAAGGACAGTGCTCGTGGGCAAGGTCCTCTTTCTGATGGAACTGGACAGAACCTAGGACTTGTCCTCCACAGTGAGTGATGTTGGGGCTGACCCTCTTGTTTAAGTTTATCTCGGGATTGGTAACTGCCATGTTTCTTATTGGGTTGGAGCCTTTTACATTTGGTACTGGCAGTCCGCGGATTTTCAGGATTGTATATAGGGGGCGACATTATAAAGCAATGAAACAAGCCAAGTAATTTTATTAAGCTATGCCATATGAATGCACTAACCACCACCACAAAACTCCAGGTCTCCTGGTGTAAGAGGGTCCCTTCTCATCCCCACTTAGGCAAGCCTCATCATACCATGCTGCTCCAAGACCAGCAAGGGCTCTCTCAGAAACAAGTGGTCTTACGCAGGCTGACGCTGCTAACGTCTGTCCCGTGTGTGTCTGTCCTTGTTGCCACAGTGTACCCCTCGAGTGAAACCTCTGGTTTCCTGAAGCTTTTACTTCTCTGCAGAGGCTGTGCTAACTCTAGCCATGTGCCAGAAGCCAGAGGGTCGGGACAGTGGGCAGCTGCTCTTTCTATATACTGCAGTTGTGAAAGTTGGCCCACCAGCAGCATTCTATTTCTGCCTGGTTGTGTGGATGGGGTTGATGTAGGAAACTGTTCTATTTTTTAAAAATAGCTAAATTTCCGGTTATGTTTTGGATAATTCTATTCCAGGGTAGTCAGATCTATTTGAAAAAACCAGTATCATTCTGATGTACCATGATGTAAGATTCTCGAGTTGTTCAAGGAAGTATTTATGTCAGGTTGTAAGGAGGCAAGCCCGTAAATTCTCTTTATGTGAGCAAAAGCACAAGAGTGTGGCGACTCAGTGGCCAGGATTTTTGATGCATCTTAGAGGGTTAGGGAAGAGAAACCCTAACTATAATCTTCTTTCAAAAAGCAAGTCTTGAAAATTGGGGTTTTCTTCCTTAGTGCCAGCTAAGTATCTACCGTGACACCCCCCCCCCCCGTCCATTTACCTAAGCTTATGGCTGCATGCATTTTCAAGGGAACAGTACAAACTGTTTAGCGGCAACATGTGTTTCTGTAACACGAATTATGGCAAGTGATGTAGTCAGAGCTTTTTCTAAAAAGCCTTTAGATGGGCTACTGCACTGGTAGCTGAGACCCTTTGAGGGCTATTTGGAGGGATAAAGAGCAACTGCATTCAGGCCATGTTCATAAATAAGGACATTTTATTTATATAATATATAAATACATAAATAATGACGTTAAGGTACTTAGAATAAAATAGCATCCAGCAACGAAGAGAATGGGATTCCCTGTGGACACTGGACTAAGCAGTGTTTATAGTGAAAAGATGATCTTCACAGAGTTCCCTAAATTTAAATGAAGTTGGCTGGGTGCAGAGTCTGTGTCAGGGGGTGTATTTTAAAATAATCTAGAGGGGCGCCTGGGTGGCTCAGTGGGTTGAGCCTCTGCCTTTGGCTCGGGTCATGGTCTCAGGGTCCTGGGATCGAGCCCCGCGTCGGGCTCTCTGCTCAGCGGGGAGCCTGCTTCCTCCTTTCTCTCTGCCTGCCTCTCTGCCTACTTGTGCTCTCTCTCGCTCTCTGTCAAGTAAATAAATTTAAAAAAAAATAAACTAATCTAGAATTCTCTAGGCAGACATTTCCTTTGACTTCACGGTGACGTTACAAAGAGAGAGAATCTACTGTAACATCTGCTTATGTTTACCCAGATTCTCTTGTCCTCCAAGGACTGCATGTGTAATTGAACCTTGTATCACAAGCTCTGCGGGGACTGCTTATAGGAACAGTCCTATGGGCTCCAACCTTGTTCTGGTGCCCATCGGAGGTTTGTTGAATAGCTTAGAAGTGACCTTTTTAATCTGACATTACAAATGTGAAAGCAGGGACTACTTACCCCAAAATACATAATAAACCTCACACAATGTTGTGAGGAATCATTTTAAATGTTATTTTGATATGAAAGTTCTTTTGAAAGTTTTTTTTAAAATTTATTTACTTATTTTAATAAACATATAATGTATTTTTATCCCCAGGGGTACAGGTCTGTGAATCGCCAGGTTTACACCTTTCACAGCACTCATCATAGCCCATACCCTCCCCAATGTCCATATCCCCACCACCCTCTCCGTTCCCCCCTCCCCCCAGCAACCCTCAGTCTGTTTTTTGAGATTGAGTCTTTTATGGTTTGTCTCCCTCCTGATCCCATCTTCTTTCATTTTTTCTTTTCCTACCTGCCCCCAGCCCCCCCACATTGCATCTCCACTTCCTCATATCAAAGAGATCATATGATAGTTGTCTTTCTCCGATTGACTTATTTCGCTAAGCATAATACCCTCTAGTTCCATCCACATCGTCACAAATGGCAAGATTTCATGTCTTTTGATGGCTGCATAGTATTCCATTGTGTATATGTACCACCTCTTCTTTATCCATTCATCTGTTGATGGACATCTAGGTTCTTTCCATAGTTTGGCTATTGTGGACATTGCTGCTATAAATGTTCGGGTGCATGTGCTCCTTCGGAGCACCACGTTTGTATCTTTAGGATATATACCCAGTAGTGCAATTGCTGGGTCATAGGGTAGCTCTATTTTCAGTTTTTTGAGGAACCTCCACACTCTTTTCCAGAGTGGTTGCACCAGCTTGCATTCCCACCAGCAGTGTAGGAGGGTTCCCCTCTCTCCGCATCCTCGCCAGCATCTGTCATTTCCTGACTTGTTAATTTTAGCCATTCTGACTGGTGTGAGGTGGTATCTCCTTGTGGTTTTGATTTGTATTTCCCTGATGCCGAGTGATGTGGAGCATTTTTTCATGTGTCTGTTGGCCATCTGGATGTCTTCTTTGCAGAAATGTCTGTTCATGTCCTCTGCCCATTTCTTGATTGGATTATTTGTTCTTTGGGTGTTGAGTTGGATAAGCTCTTTATAGATTTTGGATACTAGCCCTTTATCTGATATGTCGTTTGCAAATATCTTCTCCCATTCTGTCAGTTGTCTTTTGGTTTTGTGAACTGTTTCCTTTGCTGTGCAAAAGCTTTTGATCTTGATGAAGTCCCAGTAGTTCATTTTTGCCCTTGCTTCTGTTGCCTTTGGAAGAAGTTGCTGCGGTTGAGGTCAAAGAGGTTGCTGCCTGTGTTCTCCTCAAGGATTTCGATGGATTCCTTTCTCACATTGAGGTCCTTCATCCATTTAGAGTCTATTTTCGTGTGTGGTGTAAGGAAATGGTCCAATTTCATTTTTCTGCATGTGGCTGTCCATTTTCCCAGCACCACTTGTTGAAGAGGCTGTCTTTTATCCATTGGACATTCCTTCCTGCTTTGTTGAAGATTAGTTGACCGTAGAGTTGAGGGCCTATTTCTGGGCTCTCTATTCTGTACCATTGATCTATATGTCTGTTTTTGTGCCAGTACCATACTGTCTTGATGATGACAGCTTTGTAATAGAGCTTGAAGTCTGGAATTGTGATGCCACCGACTTTGGCTTTCTTTTTCAATATTCCTTTAGCTATTCGAGGTCTTTTCTGGTTCCATATAAATTTTAGGATTATTTGTTCTACTGTTCTATTTGTTCTGTTGTTCTATTTCTTTTAAAAAAAATGGATGAGATTTTGATAGGGATTGCATTAAATGTGTAGAATAGACATTTTCACAATATTTGTTCTTCCAATCCATGAGCATGGAATATTTTTCCATTTCTTTGTGTCTTCCTCAATTTCTTTCATGAGTACTTTATAGTTTTCTGAGTATAGATTCTTTGTCTCTTTGGTTAGATTTATTCCTAGGTATCTTATGGTTTTGGGTGCAATTGTAAATGGGACTGACTCCTCAATTTCTCTTTCTTCTGTCTTGTTGTTAGTGTAATGAAATGCGACGGATTTCCGTGCATTGACTTTATATCCTGCCACGTTACTGAATTCCTGTACAAGTTCTAGCAGTTTTGGAGTGGAGCCTTTTGGGTTTTCCACATATAGTATCATATCATCTGCAAAGAGTGATAGTTTGACTTTTTCTTTGCCAATTTGGATCCCTTTAATTTCTTTTTGTTGTCTGATTGCTGAGGCTAGGACTTCTAGTACTATGCTGAACAGCAGTGGTGATAACGGACATCCCTGCCGTGTTCCTGACCTTAGCGGAAAAGCTTTCAGTTTTTCTCCATTGAGAACGATATTTGCAGTGGGTTTTTCATAGATGGCTTTGATAATATTGAGGTATGTGCCCTCGATCCCTACACTTTGAAGAGTTTTAATCAGGAAGGGATGCTGCACTTTGTCAAATGCTTTTTCAGCATCTATTGAGAGTATCCTATGGTTCTTATTCTTTCATTCTTTCTTTTATTAATGTATTGTATCACAATGATGGATTTGCGGATGTTGAACCAACCTTGCAGCCCTGGAATAAATCCCACTCGGTCGTGGTGAATAATCCTTTTAATGTACTGTTGGATCCTATTGGCCAATATTTTGGTGAGAATTTTCGCATCTGTGTTCATCAAGGATATTGGTCTGTAATTCTCTTTTTTGGTGGGATCCTTGTCTGGTTTTGGGATCAAGGTGATGCTGGCCTCATAGAATGAGTTTGGAAGTTTTCCTTCCATTTCTACTTTTTGGAAGAGTTTCAGGAGAATAGGAATTAATTCTTCTTTAAATGTTTGGTAGAATTCCCCTGGGAAGCCGTCTGGTCCTGGACTTTTGTTTGTTTGGAGATTTTTGATGACTGTTTCAATCTCCTTACTGGTGATGGGTCTGTTCAGGTGATCTATTTCTTCCTGGTTCAGTTGTGGTAGTTTATATGTCTCTAGAAATGTATCCATTTCTTCCAGGTTGTCAAATTTGTTGGCGTAGAGTTGCTCGTAGTATGTTCTTATAATTGTTTGTATTTCTTTGGTGTTGGTTGTGATCTCTCCTCTTTCATTCATGATTTTATTTATTTGGGTCCTTTCCCTTTTCTTTTTGATAAGTCTGGCCAGGGGTTTGTCAATCTTATTAATTCTTTCAAAGAACCAGCTCCTAGTTTTGTTGATTTGTTCTATTGTTTTTTTAGTTTCTATTTCATTGATTTCTGCTCTGATCTTTATGATTTCTCTTCTCCTGCTGGGTTTAGGCTTTCTTTGTTGTTCTCTCTCCAGCTCCTTTAGGTGTAGGGTTAGGTTGTGTATTTGAGACCTTTGTTTCTTGAGAAATGCTTGTACCGCTATATATTTTCCTCTCAGGACTGCCTTTGTTGTGTCCCACAGATTTTGAACCGTTGTGTTTTCATTATCATTGGTTTCCATGAATTTTTTCAATTCTTCTTTAATTTCCTGGTTGACCCATTCATTTTTTAGAAGGATGCTGTTTAGTCTCCATGTATTTGCGTTCTTTGCAAATTTCCCCTTGTGATTGAGTTCTAGCTTCAGAGCATTGTGGTCTGTAAATATGCAGGGAATGATCTCAATCTTTTGATACCGGTTGAGACCTGATGTCCCTCCTTGGAGCAGACTTTTAAAAGTCCCGATTTTGTGCTCCGTTGCTCTGCAGCTTGCCGGGAGCCGGCCCCTCCCCCCGCGGTCTGTCTTCCTGTCACTTTGGATTCACTTCTCCACAGGTCCTACCTTTCAGAAAGTGATTGATTTTCTGTTTCTAGAATTGTTGCTCTTCTTCTCTTCGATTTCCCGTTGGATTTGTAGGTGTTCACAATGGTTAGATAAGCTATCTAGCTGAACTCCTGCTACCCGATGTCGTCTCAGCCTGCTTCTTCTCCGCCATATTGACTCCTCCCCTCTTTTCAAACTCTTAACTTTGGCACACAGTCCCCAGAAACAGTCGTTCTCTCAACCCTGGCATACCTCCTTCAGAAAAGAAAAAGCACCACTAACATTTTACTTTGTATATATTTAATGCTGTAAAAAATATGTGTGTATAAATGTAAATATACCTGCAAGCAAGGAGGGTTAGGAGACATAAATGTGTGGCAGGGATTGTGGAGAACATATTGTATCCTAAAGAGGAAACTTCTATCAGTATCCGCTATGACTTAAAATGTAGCTCGACTGCAAATTCCAGACAGTAAATTTTCCATATTTTCTTTTTATGGGGATTATCCAGCTTATTAAGTGGAAAGTAAAGCCTAGGAAAGAAGAAACAGGTTTCAAGCACAGAAGGCCAACCAGGGTTAGTCTTAGTCCCCCTCCTGTGCCTCAGCTGGCACATACAAGTGGAAGGGCTTGGTAACATCTGGGATGGCCAATGCTGGGGCACTCAGTAAGGCTGTTTGTAATTCCCAAAATGCTCCTTCTGCCTCTGCTGTCCACTCTACCATAGTAAGTCCTACCTTAGCCAGTTCGTAGAGAGGTCGCGCCATCTCCACGAACCGTGGTATCCACAGCTTGCAGTAGCCCACCGTCCCAAGGAACTCCCTTATGGAGACCAAAGCCTAAATAAGTGGCGTGGCTCTGACAGAGCTGTGTTTTTATTGCTGAAACCCGATACCCTTTTCCCTGCAGAGTCTCTAAGAGAGCTCTCGTCCCCCGCAAGCAAGACCCATAGTCCTCAATGGCTATTTCTACTATTCCCACTAACTCAGTCCTCCTTCAAGCACGAGAGAACTAGAATTCTAGAGAACTTCCAGACTCAGGAACGAATTTCCAGATAGGGAAGAAGTTTCCCTGGAATAATAATCTTCAGTTAACTAAAAAATATATATATTTCCCAGTTTAGTCACTAGAAAGTCATTTTTAAATGGGAGACTATTGATTTTTTTAAAGCTGTCTTCAATGATGCTTACTGTGTCCTCTAACTTCTGCCCTAGATCTAAGTGTGTCAGTCACCTTTAAACTAGCTAAAGCCTTCCTCGAGGATGCTTTCCTTTCTGGCCTAGAATGTGGTAGGTGGTCGGTCATCAGTAGATGAACACATTCGGTGGACCTGCCCTAGTCAGGGTAACTGAGCAGACTCCTCCTCCACTTGCAAGGGGAGGGATTTATCACCACACTCTAGATCTGATTAGAATACATTTCAGCTCCTATGACACAGTCCTATGGCATGGACTTTTGAGGATAATGCCACAGTGGTTCTCAAGAATAGCCCTATATTTTACATAATGAAGAATGGGGGACTTGAGGATTTCTTGGTTTCTATAAATTGAGGGTAGGAGTGCCATTCTGCCTTACACAGATCTTGGAGCTTAAGCCTTTTCTACTGGATTATATCAGAGCCATACCTGTTATTTTGTACAAAAGATGTGTGGAACCAAAAGAAAAATGGGCAGTTTATAGTCATAGTATTTATGGGCAGGTTATATGTCATAGTATGTCATAGTATTCAGGCAGATCTTAAAATTTTTAAAAAAGTTAATTTTCATGGTAAAAATGATACTAAAAACTAATTCCAAAGGGATTACAATTCCTTCCTTTCTGTATATGTTGAACAATTACACACACAACATTAGACACACAGCACTTAACAGTCTATAACCTTCTGCTCACGACACACACCATTAGACACACAGCACTTAACGGTCTATAACCTTCCGCTCACGACACAAAGGAGACTTTAAGAAATGGCTTTTTCTTGGGGCGCCTGGGTGGCTCAGTGGGTTGGGCCACTGCCTTCGGCTCAGGTCATGATCTCAGGGTCCTGGGATCGAGCCCCGCATCGGGCTCCTTGCTCAGTGGGGAGTCTGCTTCTCTCTCTGCCTCTGCCTGCCTCTCTGCCTGCTTGTGCTCTCTGTCTCTCTCTCTGTCAAGTAAATAAATGAAATCTTAAAAAAAAAAAAAGAAAAAAAAAAGAAATGGCTTTTTCTTGCCATCCCTATCAAAATTTAAGGAAATGTAGTTTTTTCTATATACATTAGACAATAGTCCTCCAACCTAGTTTACATCGTGCTGACCAGAGACCGATGCCAGTTTATGTCTAAAGACCTCATCCTTTTCTACAAGGAGTAGCTACATTGATAATTGACTGTCAGTATTAATGATAAGAATACCCACACATGAGAGAGTTTTCATCTCATGGCCCTTGAAAATCACAAAATTAAGCAACACTGCCCGGGCCAGTACTTCTGGTAGTGGAGCTCCTGCTTAGGACCACTGACTGAGCGAGCGTGCTGACCGGCTTCAGGGATCAAAGGGTAGCCGTCCGGTATGGGAACAATCGAGGTCACTTGCTTCCACACACATACCATTTCACTATCGAACAGATTCTCCCATAACGGGGAGCAAGCAGGGGGTGAAGGAGGGCACAAACTTGAACTTGATCAACATTGTTAGTTGTTGGCAGTTCTGCTTGATGATTTTAATAGGGAAACAAAACCACTGAGGCTTAGAAATCTGTTACATAAAGAGTAACACTTGTACACTTTGTGACTTCTCAGCAGAAGTTACACACTCATGTTCAGAGTAATGACAATGGCAAACATTCTCATTTTTCATAAGGTAAATATTAGATTCAAGATACTATTTAGGGGGTCTGGGTGGCTCAGTGGGTTAAGCCTCTGTCTTCGGCTCAGGTCATGATCCCAGGATCCTGGGATCCAGCCCCGCGTCGGGCTCTCTGCTCAGTGGGGAGCCTGCTTCCTCCTTTCTCTCTCTCTGCCTGTTTCTCTGCCTACTTGTGATCTCTGTCAAATAAATCTTAAAAAAAAATACTATTTAACACGAATTATGTATCAGTTCAAAGGAAAGTTGGATCTCCCTCATTGTAAAGTACTTTATAAACTATGGGGAGCAGTGTGTTTTAAAGATACAAAACAAAAGTGTGATCACCACTCTACAGTAAACATACCTTGGTTTTTTCCTTATCTGAGAATATATGCAAGTTCTATAGAATTTAGAAAAAATGAGCAAGGGGCGCCTGGCTGGCTCAGTGGGTTAAAGCCTCTGCCTTCGGCTCAGGTCATGATCCCAGGGTCCTGGGATCGAGCGCCACATAGGGCTCTCTGCTCAGCGGGGTGCCTGCTTCCCCACCTGTCTCTGTCTACTTGTGATCTCTGTCAAATAAATAAAATGTTGTTAAAAAATGAGCAAACATCTCTTCTGTTCTTTTTAAAAATTTTGTTATAGACCGGCCTTGTTTTTCTCCCCCTCCCTGGCTAGGGGTTGACATCTCTGATCCTGTTCCTTGCCAGGAATTGTAGCAAAGGAAAGCCTAAATCAGAATCATTCAAAAGGCCAGACGAGAATACTGGCATAGGTTGGTTCTGGATGACTCACCGATGAAGAGAAAAACTGCACTTTCACGTCATCATACAGAGGTGGGCAGTTGGACAGATGGATTGTCACGCTGCCTGTTTCAGCATCATGAAGGATCTGTGAATGATCACATGGAACTCAGGACTGTAACCCTAGCTAATGGGTGGATAAACAGTGAGGTTCAGTTTGCTTATCGCGGCTTCCTGGATTTATCAAGTACACTTGGTCTCAGAGTGCAGTCATTACACATACAAATAAATGTGAATCATTATTTCTATTAAGTTGCAATACTGTTTACATTGTTAAAAGGCCAACATGTTTGGAGGGTATGGTACTGCACTGCTGAAAAGTGAAATACTCCGTTTTCTATCAGAATTTAAATGTCACCGTTGAACGTGTGTCATTTGATTTGCAGATGCTGGGACACACTAAGAAGCTCAGTTTTAAAGTTGGCATTCACATTCAAAAAACAGTATGTAATTGGTCATGTTTTATTAAAAAGGCGTTTGCTGATGGTGTCATAGGCTTTGTCCGTAGCCAACTACTGGATGGAGTGACCACAGGTTGGCCAAGTTTCTGGAATGAAGGACTTTGGGGCTATCCTGAGTATTTCTTTGTTACTGATTGGCCCTTGCATAACAGTGGTACCCACACTAAGGAGAGTCTGTGTGAAATACCAAAGAAGGTGCAGACTCAGGTGATGCTTCAGGGAGCTATAGACATAAGAAACAATGGTAGAATGGCATGAATTACACGTCAAGCTGGATAAGGAAGACTGTGTGGTTGTGTGTTTTGGGGAGCTTAATGAGAAGCATAGAATAAGAAAGTTTCACAGAGGAGCAGAAAAGGAGTTGTGTGTGGAAGGATTTGTGCACACGAGGAGCACTGAAAGAGAATGCCGTGCAGACTGGGTGGTGTGGCGGAGGGGGAGGAAAGACATCGAACACATGAAACAGAAATGAGAGTGTTGTGTCCCAAGGGCCAGAAGGCACCCGGTCTACTTGGAATGGAGTCTGCAGGTCAAGTTCCTGATGGAAATAAGCTCAGGTCTCAGGTATGATAGGGAAATATCTTAAAGGTTCAAGAGCCAGGAAATAAGAAAAATTGTGGAAGCATGGGGGCGGGGCAATTCCTATGCGACAAAGTGGCCTGACAGTTATCGCTTATACCACTTAGTTAGTGATTATAGCTCACAAAGCAACTTCACATATATTATCTAACCTAGTCCTCACAACCCTGGAGATGTGGTCTTTATTTTGCAGATATACTGAGCCAAAGATACTGACTGGCTTTGACTACAGGCCCAGAGTGCATTCTTTTTCTGCTCCACTTACTGCTTTTCAAGTAGGAGCAGAGAAATACCTGCATATTGCCGGTCTCTCGACACTGTATAGTATGAAGAGGAGGGAAAGGTAGGGAGACCACTGTGGAAATCCAGGCATGAGCAAATGGGGTGCTGGACTGGGCCGTGACGATGGGAACAGAAAGGAACGGAGAGAGTGAGGAGAGATTCCAAAGGTGAAATCAATAGGAAGTGGTGACTGGATGTGGGGGCACGGCCAGGAGAGACTCAAGGATTCTACATCGTAAGGCCTCAGTGAGAGAATTCTGGTGTCACTTGCAGAAGCAGAGGAAAAGCTCATCTGACAAATCTGGATTGACAAACACAGTTCCGTCGTTGGGGCAGAAACTGTCTAGGTAGGTGTCCTGCACCTACCACGTGGTGGGTACTCATAAGCCTGTGCAGAGCGGATGGAAGAGAAAAAAAAAAAATAGTTTACAGCAGGAGAATGGATGAGCAGAACCAAGAGTAGAGTATGGGCAGCGATAAGAAACAGAAGTCAAGGATCAAGTCTGGGCGCGTGCCTTCCGTGGGACAAAGGGGAAGGAGTGGTGGTGGTGAAGTAATAGGAGAAGAGAGACAGACCTGGAGAGAGAATTTTGAGGGTGTATATTTCTTAAGACCCGCGAAAGCTTCTTCTTGCTTTAGGGTAGTCGAAGGCACTTCAACATTTAAGAAAACAGACTACCAGGTCCCATCGCTTAGGGGAAAGAGGTATATGTGTCCCCCTTCCAACCACTCTTGCGTTACTTCTCACAGTGCAGTCCCATAGGACAGCGGAGGTAGAGTCACTTGGGACACTGCTAACACTTAACATGCTGGTTTGACATTGGGATTTGAAACAAACACCAGAATTTCCAGTTTGCATGCTGTCTCTTACCCGACAGTTTTTGGAAGCAGAACAGAAAAGGACGATCTGGCTCTGCATTATTATTTGTACTTTTAGATCACTCCCATTGCCTTTTCCAACACCTGAAGGAAATAAAGTTAGGCTCGTTAGAACAAAGAGCAAAATGTCTCACCGATTAACATTATGGATTAAAGAGAAAATTAGGACAGCTAACAGTGTGTCAATAGTGAATCATTTGGGTCTTGCTTGGATTCCGTCTTTAAGAGACAAAGCTTTAAGCCCAACTTTGGCTCCTAAAGCACAATTGATAAGGCTGGAGGGGGGGAATAAAAAGACACATAGTTTAGCTTCTAAGACAGAATTTCATCTCTTCACCTTTCTAGAAAAAAATCAGGTAGGTAACTTGCCACCTTTCCTGCTAATGTGTTGCTTACTTCAGACATCCCACAATGGGTCTTAAATAGTCCAATTTCCTCTTACCCTCATCTGGAGTTAGATATTAGACAGCTGCATCCAAACATTCCGGTGGCATTCACGATACATCTATAGACAAATGGTTTCTTGCTCTCTGTTCAATTCAGATGACCCCTTTTTTTTAGTAGTTCTTAAAGGCTGGTTTCTCAAGCCTCCAATTAATTCTTACTGCTTTTCTTTTAACCAGGAATGTCACAAATATGCATAGAAGTAAAGGTACAGAAGTAAAAAAAAATATTCTAACAGAGTCATATGTTAATCATTCTTGATGTTCAGATTCTATTTGCACCGTATGAACACATTATTCATTTGTATTAAGCATCATCATGTCTGAGCCTTACTTCTCCATCCCATCCCATCCCATCCCATTCCAGTTGCAGAACTCCTCTGCAGAACTGATGTTCACCAGAAATTAGTGAAAATGTAGAACTAAATTAATTCAAATACTTAACACATGACAGGAAAGGGCACTGATTTACAAGCTTAATTCCCACACATTTAAACCTTTTAAAATAAAGCATATTTCTATAATATAAAAGGTAAAAAAGACATGAGGTGAAGAGTCTGGCTCACCTACTCCCACCTGTTTATTTGTCCAGCTCCAAATGGAGAATATTTGTATGCACATATAATCAAATACAAATACTCTCCCAGAGTATTTTTATATATGTACGTACACACAAATATGAATACATGTTATTCCCCACTTCTGTGTTACAGAAATGGTTGCATACCACAGCACTTTCCTGTGCCTTGCATTTTTAAAAATACATGTCGAAATCTTATTTGACTCATCAATTAGTAAAAAACCAGTAAAATGTTACAGCTGATTCAAAGTAAACGACAAGCCACTGTGGAAAACAGTATGGAGTTTCCTCACAAAATTAGAAAGAGAATTACTGTATAGTCCAGTAATTTTGCTACTAGGTATTTACCCAAAGAACATTAAGCACCAATTTGAAGAGCTATATACACCCTTATGTTTACTGCAGCATTATTTACAATAGCCAATACATGGAGGCAATCCACGTGTGTACTGATAGACGAATAGGTAAGGAAAATGTAGTGAAGATGTATTTATACAGGTATACAGACACACAATGGAACGTTGCTCAGCTGTAATTAAAAAAGAAATGAAATCTTGGCATTTGCAACAGTGTGGATGGACCTATAGGGATGCTAAGTGAAACAGAGAAACAAATGTATTTCACTCATGTGGAATTTAAAAATATAAATGACAGGGAAAAAGGAGACAAAAAATCAGACTCTTCAATACAGAGAACAAGCTGATGGCTGCCATAAGGGAGGTGGGTAGGGGCATGGGTGAAATAAAGGGGAATAAAGAGTACGCGTATCATTTTTAAAATTAACATATAATGTATTATTTGTTTCAGGGGCACAGGTATGTGAATTATCCGTCTTACATGATTCACAGCACTCGCCATAGCACATACCCTCCTCAATGTCCATAAATTTTTTTTTAAGATTTTATTTATTTATTTGAGAGAGACAGAGAAAAAAAAGCATGAGCAAGGGAGAGGCAGAGGGAGAAGTAGGCTCCCCGCTGAGCAGGGAACCTGACACAGGGCTCTATCCCAGGACTCTGGGGTCACGACCTGAGCCAAAGGCAGACATTTAACAGACTGAGTGACACTTAACAGACCCAGGTGACCCATGAGAGTATACTTATCTTGATGATAATATACTTATCTTGATGAACACTCAGTAATATATAAAATTATTGAATCATTATATTGTACACATGAAGCTAATATAAACTAACATATGTTATACTTCAATTAAAAAAAATACTGCGGGGGCGCCTGGGTGGCTCAGTGGGTTAAAGCCTCTACCATCGGCTCAGGTCATGACCTCAGGGTCCTGGGATCGAGCCCCGCATTGGGCTCTCTGCTCAGCGGGGAGCCTGCTTCCCTTCTTCTCTCTCTGGCTGCCTCTCTGCCTACTTGTGATCTCTGTCAAATAAATAAAATCTAAAAAAAAAAAAAAATACTGCGCATCTATAGGGAAATAAAGATTGATGACATGAGTTTATAAACAGATACAAAATGGTTTAATCAGTCGCCTGGGTGGCTCAGTTGGTTAAGTGACTGCCTTTGGTTCAGGTCATGATCCCGGAGTCCAGGGATTGAGTACTGCTTCGGGCTCCCTGCTCAGCGGGGAGTCTGCTTCTCCCTCTGACCTTCCCCCTCTCATGCTCTCTCTCTCTCTCATTCTCTCTCTCCCAAATAAATAAATACATAAAATCTTTAAAAATGGTTTAATAATCAATCGCTTTCCACTAGATTCAACTAATTTGTATTTTTATGTACAAAAATTATTTACAGTATTATTACTTTTCTACAACTTAGAGTTATAAAGAGCTTAAAGACCATGAGAGGTAGAGATAATCCCAGAAGGGTGCACAAGTCAAACTACTGCTCACTGCAAACGCTTTCACCCTTTTTTCTGACAGTCTCCCCATGCCCCTTCTGTTTTGATCTTAACAATCTCAAAGGAAGATTATTCTTACTCCAAAAGAAGGCTGGTGTCTCTAACACTGAATCACGAAGAAATGGGAAATCTGAACAGACCAATTACTAGTAATGAAACTGAATCAGTCATCCAATAAGTCCCAACAAACTAAAGCTCAGGACCAGATAGAATCACAGGTGAATTCTGCTACACATTTAAAGAAGAGTTAATACCTATTCTCCTGAAACTATCCCAAAAAATAGAAGGCGAAGGAAAACTTCCATATATATTCTATAAGGTCAGCATTACCCATACCAAGACCAGACTAAAGTCACAATTAAAGAAACAACAAACAAATAAATAAAACTACAGGCCAATATTCCCCATGAACTTAGATAGGTATACAAATCCTCAACAAAATATTAGCAAAGTACATTCAACAATAAAAAGATCATTTGCCACGATCAGTGGGATTTATTTTGGGAATGCAAGCATGGTTCAATATTTTCAAATCAGTCAGCATGGTACACCGCATTAGCAAGAGGAGGATAAAAATTATATGATGGTTGCTTTTTTGTTGCTGGGAAGATGGCAGAGTAGGAGGATCCTGTGCTAACCTTGTCCCCTACACACACACCAAGATAACAGCCACATCAGTGCAACAAACTCTGAAAAGGACCCAAAGACTGGCAGAACAGACTTTCCACAGTAGAGAGGAGGCCACATCAAAAAGGTAGGTGAGGTGAAGACACAGTTGAGAACCAACCCCCCGGTAAGACTATCCATGAAGAGGAGGGAACCCACCCCAAGCATGGAGATGCAAGAGGCTCAGACCACAGAGCAGGCACAGGGAACCTGCGCTGAGAAGAGAAGACAAGTCCCCATAACATTTGGCTTTGAAAACTAGTGGGGCTTAATAGGTTTTTAGGACCAGCAGGGCTCAACTCTGGGCCCTTTATTTATCTACTTGCGTATAATTAACATAAGTACTGTATTGGTTTCAGGTGTACAGTATAAGGATTCAACAATTCTATACAATCAAGGTCAGTGTACTATTAATCATCTTTATCTATTTCACCAATCCCCTACCCCACTTACCTTCTGGCAGCTAGCTTGTTCTCTGTATTTAAGACTCTAGTTTTTTGTCTTTTTCTTTGTTGTTTCTTAAATTACATATGTGAATGAAATCATATGGTACTTGTCTTTCTCTGATTGACTTATTGCATTGAACACTATACCCTCTAGGTCCATTCATGTTCTTCTAAAGAAAGGATGTCATTCTTTTTTTATGACCGAGTAATATTCCATTATACGTATGTGTATATGCACCTTCTCTTTATGCATTTATCCATTGGCGGACACTTGAGTTGCTTCCATATACTGGCTATTGTAAATAATGCTGCAATAAACATCGGGGGTATATATAGCTTTTGAAATTAGTGTTTCCATATTCTTTGGGTAAATACCCGGTAGTGGAATTACTGGGTCATATGGTAATTCTACTTTTAATTTCGTGAGGAAACACTATAGTATTGCCCACAGTGCTTGCACCTCTATGTCTACTGCAGCATTACTTACAATAGCCAAGACGTGGCTATTGTACTCAAGTGTCCATTGTTAGATGAATAAAGTGGTGGTGTGTATGCATACATAGAACGGAATATTATTCACCCATAAAAAGAATGAGATTTTGCCACTTGTGACAACATGGATGGACCTACAGGGTATTATGCTAAGTGAAATAAGCCAGACCAGAAAAGGACAAATACCATGTAGTTTTGCTTATATGTGGAATCTAAAAAATAAAACAAACAAACAAAAATGAACGAACAAACAAAAAGTAGAACCAGACCTGTAAATACAGAGAACAAACTGATGGTTGCCAAAGGGGAGGCAGGTGGGGAGAGGCACAAAACAGGTGAAGGAGAGTGGGGGATACAGGCTTCCAGTCATGGAATGAGTAAGTCTTGGGGGATAAAAGGTACAGCATAGGAAACACAGTGAGTGACACTCTAATAGTGTTGTATGGTGAAGGATGGCAGCTACACTTGGGAGCATAACATAATGTATAGACTTGTCGAATCACTAGCTTATGTATCTAAAATGAATGTAACTTTTTAAAAAAGATTTTATTTATTTATTTGACAGACAGAGATCACAAGTAGGCAGAGAGGCAGGCAGAGAGAGAGGGGGAAGCAGGCTCCCTGCTAAGCCAAGAGCTGGATGCGGGGCTCGATCCCAGGACCCTGAGATCATGACCCGAGCCGAAGACAGAGGCTTAACCAACTGAGCCACTCAGGCACCCCTAAAATGAATGTAACATTTTGTGTCAAGTATATTTCAATAGAGAAAATGTTTGTAAAAGTAAGGGGGAGACAACTCTTAGGGTCCGTGATCAAAGGAGCGAGACTGATACAAAGCGAAGGTCAAGCAAAGCTTTATTTCGCGCCAAGCATCAGGAATCAAACTGACTGGTAAGGGCTATCTCTTACTAAGAGATGACGATGACGACCCCGACAGGGCCGCTCCCCAGAAGGACACTCTGGACGAGGCCGCTCTCCGACGAAGCCGCTCTGCACGAGGCCGCTCTGGACGAGACTGCTCAGAGGAGGCTGCTGTCGATGAGGCCACTCCCTGGAGGGAGGCTGCTCTGGCAAGCACTCCCGAGGACTCTGACAGCTCTTACTGACTGCTCTTACAGCTCTCGATGACTCCTACAGCTGATAGCTCTCGCTGACAGCTCTCACAGCTCTTGCTTCTCCAGCGAGACCGCTCCCGACGAGGCCCACAGCTCCTACTCCTACAGGGGACAGCTCTTACTCCCTGGAAGGAGGCTGCTCAGGCAAGGCCACTCCCCGGAGGGAGGCTGCACTGGCAAGGCCTCTTGACGGCTCTCACAGCTCCGACTGGCAGCTCTTACTGCTCCGGCGAGACTTCGAGAGACTGCCCCTACTAGCCTCGCAAACCAACTTTTATAGAGGCACTTTTAGCCGGGCTATACACAGGTAGCCAATGAGATTGCAATACACGGGCGGCCAATTGAATTTCAATTTACACTAGTAGATATATGTGTGCCCCTCTGATTGGATGTCTTCACCTGGCCTGACCCGCCCCTCCATCTAGGCTTTGCAAGGAAGTTCCTCTGGGAGGGGCAGGGTCAATCTAAGTTCACTGCAACAATATGGCTCCCTCTGATTAAGTAGGCCCTTACACCCTACCTTCTGACACCTGTTGGACAAGCCTGGCTCTGCCTGGGGAGGTGTGGCAACACCTGGAATTCTGAGTGAGGTCAGCCATTATGACCACGACAACCCTCTCCCTCCTAATTCACACACAACCAAGGAAACAGTCATAATGGACTCTCTAGAGGACTTTGCAGTCTGCAAAGCGTTTTCACCAACAGTTGCTAATTTTTATACACAGGCAGCCTTCTGCCCGAATGGGCCGTGTTTCAAGGGTCTGCCTGCACAATGCTTGTTTGGAAACCTAGACAAAATTTTCCACAGAAACAATGCTCCTGGGTTGACATTTGTTTTCACAAGCCAGAAACTGATGCAATCCGATTGTGGTAATCCATTAAAACTCCTCACCACCACCTCTGTGTGTGTGGTGGGGAGGAAGGGATATAGAAATAATTTGAAAAAAGCACTTTATACTTTAACTGTAATCTGTTTTACTATGCAGTTTATATATATATTTAAAGGATTCTTTTATTTCTGAATAATTGGATGAAATGTTAAAAAATATATATCTAGCTCTTATTTTTTGTGATTCCCCAGAAGTCTAAAAATACAAGCCTGTTTGGATGGATACCAGTGCTCCGG
Organism: Martes martes; assembly: GCF_963455335.1. Classification (NCBI taxonomy): domain Eukaryota; kingdom Metazoa; phylum Chordata; class Mammalia; order Carnivora; family Mustelidae; genus Martes; species Martes martes. Next base: position 62,648,248 of record NC_137890.1, read on the forward strand.
CACCATACTACTCATGAGGGACCCGGCACCTCCACACGGGCCATGGTTTAACTTTGGGGAGTCAGAGCATCGCTCCCTGCTGCACCTCGGGCAGTGAGAGTGAAGCCCCAGCCCACCCCCACTGTGGCGAGCCTGTTCTGCCGCCTCCCCTGTGAACTGCGCAGGAAGCGGGGTGGTTGATGGAGAATTAAAGACTTGAGGATGGTTCTCCCCCTCCCCTTCCCTTTCATTTCTTAAGTCCCAGAGATGGAAGATCTAATTTTCCTGCCTCTCTGCATGATGGCAGATCCCAGTCTCTCTCCGGACATTCTTGAAGCAGGAGAACAGTCAGCTCTTTAAAATTGGTCAGGATTTTTACTCCTGGTAGTAACTAATAGAAGCTAGGAGGCTGAAAGACGTCCCTCCTCCCCACCACCGCCCCGAGCCCAGGTTTCTCCCAACCCCCTTTCTGTGTTTCCGTAGATTCCAGTAAGGAAGACCTGGGTGGTGCTCCTTAGGAAGCTATCCTTGACCTTGACCCTCAGCTGGCAGGGTCAAGTCTGTGTGTGCCCCAACACTGTGGTCAGCTCTTTATATCCATGCGCACGCATTCCTCTCCTTCTTGAGGGCAGAGAAACACTAGCAGGGGGCTTGCCCAAAGCAGGCACTTGGTAGTTATTTCTAAAAGAGAATTTGTGGCAACAAATTTCCTTTGTTGTTTGGTTTTGAAGACACCTTTGTGTATTTAAGACATATCAAGACATCTCGAGTTGCTGGGGATGAGGGGACTAAGGGTGCAGGAGGGAGGGGAGAGAGAGAGACCAGGATGATGAGAGGGAAAAGAAGGTTTCTGAAAGGCTCATGTGAGCAAATGATACAGGGCTGCCAGATGAACCCTGAACTAGAGGTGGACATGAGGGAGAGGTGGTCTCCAGAGCTCGTGAGCCCTTCCTCTCTTCTCCATCAGAGGTCCTATTCTTGAAAGCCCACCCTGGGCTGAAGCCAAGGCAGCAGTGAGAATAGAAAAACGAAGGGGATGGAGCCCCCCACAAACTGGTGAAGAGAGGACATCTAAGGGCTTCTGGGCTCTTCCACTGGGAGGGGTTACACGTGAGGATGCATAAAAGGACAGCCATGAGTTGGGATTGTTGGTACACACACGGGAGCAACCATCCCACGCCTCCAGAGTCAGAACATTGTCCTCCTGGCCAACTCATCAATGACACATAAAACACATACCATGAATTGAATGAATGACGATTTTTTTAATCTTGAGTGTTTTTCTTGGAGGGAGAGTCGTGTTGTAGATATTTTTCACATCTGCAAAATATCCAACGTATCTATTCTGCAAAATAACAGAAGACTCAATTTAAGTGGAGGTGAAAAGTCTATCCTCAGCATTCCTGATTTTGTTTTTGTTTTTACATAGAATTTAGGGAGAATCATTAATGAAAGAAACATTTATTGAGTGCCATTATATGACTAGGCATGCTTATGTTTGTTGCCTCATGACTGAATATCTCCCTTAGAAGAAAAGTTCTGAACTCTGTGCTGTGGGGAAGGAACAAGAAGGGAGCCACATGTTGCTCCTATAGGCCACTTTCTACTGAACGGACACCTAACCAGACCCAGGGAAAGAGCTACAACATTTCACCAAGACGTAGTTAATACGACTGTGGAAAAGCTCAGTCTGGGTGGAGGCTTAACTGTGACTAAGTTCAAGGAAGGTTTGTGCTCTGGCACACATTTGTGCTCCTAATCACGAAAGGACTTGAGCTCCACACACCTCTAACGAAGATACATATGCTCTTGTCCCTGTGGCCAGCTTGAGTGTATTTTTTAAAGATTTTATTTACTTATTTGAGAGAGAATGTGTGCAGTAGAGAGACCAAGAGCATGGAGAGGAGCAGAAGGAGAGGGAGAAGCAGACTCCCCAATGAACAGAGAGCCCCAGGGTCATGACCCAAGCTGAAGGTAAACACTTAACTGACTGAGCCACCCACATGCCCCAGAAATTGGATATTACTAAGGTATCATTAAGGTATATATTTTTTAAAGATTTTATTTATTCATTTGACAGACAGAGATCACAAGTAGGCAGAGAGGCAGGCAGAGAGAGAGAGGAAAGGACGCAGGTTCCCTGCTGAGCAGAGAGCCCGATGCAGGGCTCGATCCCAGACCCCGGGTCCATGACCTGAGCTGAAGGCAGAGGCCTTAACCCACTGAGCCACCCAGGTGCCCCAAGGTATGATATTTTTATTTTTTAAAGATTTATTTGTTTGTTTTAGAGGGGCAGAGGGGCGGAAGTAGAGGGAGAGAGAGAATCTCAAGCAGACTTCCCCATGGAATGTAGAGCCCGTTGCAGGGCTTGATCTCATGACCCGAGATTATGACCTTGAGCTGAAATTAAGAGTTAGATTCTTATCCAACTGAGCCACCCAGGTGCCCCTTAAGATATAATATTTTTAGATATGATCAATGGTGTTATGGTATTTTTACCCTCGAGAGTCTATGTGAATGCCACACTAAAATACTTGTGAGATAAAATGACCCGATGACTGGGATTTCCTCCACAGTCATCTGAGATCTGTGGAGAAGGGGTGTGTGTGTGTGTGTGTGTGTGTGTGTGTGTGCATGTGAGGAGAGTGGGGAGGGAATGAATGCAACATGATAAAACGATGGTTGAAGTGGTGCGAGGACTACAAGGGGATTTATTATAGGATTGTCTCAGCTTTTTATGTTTGAAATTATTCACCATAAAATATTGTTGAAAGGATAAAATAGGGTAACTGCATATATTTCACATGGATTTTCTGAGTATTAAATGAGATAATATTTGTCAAAGTATAACAGTGTCTGGAATAGAATAGGTTTGGTAAGATGTTAATTTCCCCTTTTTCTTTCAAAATACGGCAGCCCCCTCTTGTCTCTTTGATTCTCCCCCCCACACACACACAGTAAGCATCAGTGAAGACAGCTTTAAAAAAAAAAAATCAATAGTCTCCCATTTAAAAATGACTTTCTAGTGACTAAACTGGGAAATTTTTTTTTTTTTAATTAACTGAAGATTATTTTTCCAGGGAAGCTTCTTCCCTATCTGGAAATTTGTTCCTGAGTCTGGAAGTTCTCTAGAATTCCACTTCTCTAGTGCTTGAAGGAGGACTGAGTTAGTGGGAATAGTAGAAATAGCCGCTGAGGACTATGGGTCTTGCTTGCGGGGGACGAGAGCTCTCTTAGAGACTCTGCAGGGAAAAGGGGATCGGGTGTCAGCAATAAAAACACAGCTCTGTCAGAGCCACGCCACTTATTTAGGCTTTGGTCTCCATAAGGGAGTTCCTTGGGACGGTGGGCTACTGCAAGCTGTGGATACCGCGGTTCGTGGAGATGGCGCGACCCCTCTACGAACTGGCAAAGGGAGGACTTACTATGGTAGAGTGGACAGCTGAGGCACAAGAGAGGGACTGAGACTAACCCTGGTTGGCCTTCTGTGCTTGAAACATGTTTCTTCTTTCCTAGGCTTTACTTTCCACTTAATAAGCTGGATAATCCCCATAAAAAGAAAATACAGAAAATTTACTGTCAGGAGTTTGCAGTCGAGCTTCATTTTAAGTCATAGCGGATACTGATAGAAGTTTCCTCTTTAGGATACAATATGTTCTCCACAATCCCTGCCACACATTTATGTCTCCTAACCCTCCTTGCTTGCAGGTATATTTATATTTACATACACATATTTTTTACAGCATTAAATATATACAAAGTAAAATGTTAGTGGTGCTTTTTCTTTTCTGAAGGAGGTATGCCAGGGTTGAGAGAACTACTGTTTCTGGGGACTGTGTGCCAAAGTTAAGAGTTTGAAAAGAGGGGAGGAGTCAATATGGTGGAGAAGTAGCAGGCTGAGACGACATCGGGTAGCAGGAGATCAGCTAGATAGCTTATCTAACCATTGTGAACACCTACAAATCCAACGGGAAATCGAAGAGAAGAAGAGCAACAATTCTAGAAACAGAAAATCAATCACTTTCTGAAAGGTAGGACCTGTGGAGAAGTGAATCCAAAGCGACGGGAAGACAGACCGCAGGAGAGGGGCCGGCTCCCTGCAAGCGGCGGAGCCACGGAGCACAAAATCAGGACTTTTAAAAGTCTGCTCCAAGGAGGGACATCAGTTCTCAACCGGTATCAAAAGATTGAGATCATTCCCTGCATATTTACAGACCACAATGCTCTGAAGCTAGAACTCAATCACAAGGGGAAATTTGGAAAGAACGCAAATACATGGAGACTAAACAGCATCCTTCTAAAAAATGAATGGGTCAACCAGGAAATTAAAGAAGAATTGAAAAAGTTCATGGAAACCAATGATAATGAAAACACAACGGTTCAAAATCTGTGGGACACAACAAAGGCAGTCCTGAGAGGAAAATATATAGCAGTACAAGCCTTTCTCAAGAAACAAGAAAGGTCTCAAAGACACAACCTAACCCTACACCTAAAGGAGCTGGAGAAAGAACCACAAAGAAAGCCTAAACCCAGCAGGAGAAGAGAAATCATAAAGATCAGAGCAGAAATCAATGAAATAGAAACTAAAAAAAACAATAGAACAAATCAACAAAACTAGGAGCTGGTTCTTTGAAAGAATTAATAAGACTGACAAACCCCTGGCCAGACTTATCAAAAAGAAAAGAGAAAGGACCCAAATAAATAAAATCATGAATGAAAGAGGAGAGATCACAACCAACACCAAAGAAATACAAACAATTATAAGAACATACTACGAGCAACTCTACGCCAACAAATTTGACAACCTGGAAGAAATGGATACATTTCTAGAGACATATAAACTACCACAACTGAACCAGGAAGAAATAGATCACCTGAACAGACCCATCAAGAGTAAGGAGATTGAAACAGTCATCAAAAATCTCCAAACAAAAGTCCAGGACCAGACGGCTTCCCAGGGGAATTCTACCAAACATTTAAAGAAGAATTAATTCCTATTCTGAAACTCTTCCAAAAAGTAGAAATGGAAGGAAAACTTCCAAACTCATTTTATGAGGCATCACCTTGATCCCAAAACCAGACAAGGATCCCACCAAAAAAGAGAATTACAGACCAGTATCCTTGATGAACACAGATGCGAAAATTCTCACCAAAATATTGGCCAATAGGATCCAACAGTACATTAAAAGGATTATTCACCACGACCGAGTGGGATTTATTCCAGGGCTGCAAGGTTGGTTCAACGTCCGCAAATCCATCATTGTGATACAATACATTAATAAAAGAAAGAATAAGAACCATAGGATACTCTCAATAGATGCTGAAAAAGCATTTGACAAAGTGCAGCATCCCTTCCTGATTAAAACTCTTCAAAGTGTAGGGATCGAGGGCACATACCTCAATATTATCAAAGCCATCTATGAAAAACCCACTGCAAATATCGTTCTCAATGGAGAAAAACTGAAAGCTTTTCTGCTAAGGTCAGGAACACGGCAGGGATGTCCGTTATCACCACTGCTGTTCAGCATAGTACTAGAAGTCCTAGCCTCAGCAATCAGACAACAAAAAGAAATTAAAGGGATCCAAATTGGCAAAGAAAAAGTCAAACTATCACTCTTTGCAGATGATATGATACTATATGTGGAAAACCCAAAAGGCTCCACTCCAAAACTGCTAGAACTTGTACAGGAATTCAGTAACGTGGCAGGATATAAAGTCAATGCACGGAAATCCGCCGCATTTCTTTACACTAACAAAAAGAAGAAAGAGAAATTGAGGAGTCAGTCCCATTTACAATTGCACCCAAAACCGTAAGATACCTAGGAATAAATCTAACCAAAGAGGCAAAGAATCTATACTCAGAAAACTATAAAGTACTCATGAAAGAAATTGAGGAAGACACAAAGAAATGGAAAAATATTCCATGCTCATGGATTGGAAGAACAAATATTGTGAAAATGTCTATTCTACACATTTAATGCAATCCCTATCAAAATCCCATCCATTTTTTTTAAAGAAATAGAACAACAGAACAAATAGAACAGTAGAACAAATAATCCTAAAATTTATATGGAACCAGAAAAGACCTCGAATAGCTAAAGGAATATTGAAAAAGAAAGCCAAAGTCGGTGGCATCACAATTCCAGACTTCAAGCTCTATTACAAAGCTGTCATCATCAAGACAGTATGGTACTGGCACAAAAACAGACATATAGATCAATGGTACAGAATAGAGAGCCCAGAAATAGGCCCTCAACTCTACGGTCAACTAATCTTCAACAAAGCAGGAAGGAATGTCGAATGGATAAAAGACAGCCTCTTCAACAAGTGGTGCTGGGAAAATGGACAGCCACATGCAGAAACATGAAATTGGACCATTTCCTTACACCACACACGAAAATAGACTCAAAATGGATGAAGGACCTCAATGTGAGAAAGGAATCCATCCAAATCCTTGAGGAGAATGCAGGCAGCAACCTCTTTGACCTCAACTGCAGCAACTTCTTCCTAGGAACATCGCCAAAGGCAACAGAAGCAAGGGCAAAAATGAACTATTGGGATTTCATCAAGATCAAAAGCTTTTGCACAGCAAAGGAAACAGTCCACAAAACCAAAAGACAACTGACAGAATGGGAGAAGATATTTGCAAACGACATATCAGATAAAGGGCTAGTATCCAAAATCTATAAAGAGCTTATCCAACTCAACACCCAAAGAACAAATAATCCAATCAAGAAATGGGCAGAGGACATGAACAGACATTTCTGCAAAGAAGATATCCAGATGGCCAACAGACACATGAAAAAATGCTCCACATCACTCGGCATCAGGGAAATACAAATCAAAACCACAAGGAGATACCACCTCACACCAGTCAGAATGGCTAAAATTAACAAGTCAAGAAATGACATGCTGGCGAGGATGCGGAGAGAGGGGGAACCCTCCTACACTGCTGGTGGGAATGCAAGCTGGTGCAACCACTCTGGAAAAGAGTGTGGAGGTTCCTCAAAAAACTGAAAATAGAGCTACCCTACGACCCAGCGATTGCACTACTGGGTATATATCCTAAAGATACAAACGTGGTGCTCCGAAGGAGCACATGCACCCAAACGTTTATAGCAGCAATGTCCACAATAGCCAAACCATGGAAAGAACCTAGATGTCCATCAACAGATGAATGGATAAAGAAGAGGTGGTACATATACACAATAGAATACTATGCAGCCATCAAAAGACATGAAATCTTGCCATTTGCGACGATGTGGATGGAACTAGAGGGTATTATGCTTAGCGAAATAAGATCGGAGAAAGACAACTATCATATGATCTCTTTGATATGAGGAAGTGGAGATGCAATGTGGGGGGGTTGGGGGCAGGTAGGAAAAGAAAAAATGAAAGAAGATGGGATCAGGAGGGAGACAAACCATAAAAGACTCAATCTCAAAAAACAGACTGAGGGTTGCTGGGGGGAGGGGGGAACGGAGAGGGTGGTGGGGATATGGACATTGGGGAGGGTATGGGCTATGATGAGTGCTGCGAAATGTGTAAACCTGGCGATTCACAGACCCGTACCCCTGGGGATAAAAATACATTATATGTTTATTAAAATAAATAAATAAATTTTTAAAAAAGTTTCAAAAGAACTTTCATATCAAAATAACATTTAAAATGATTCCTCACAATGTTGGTGTGAGGTTTATTATGTATTTTGGGGTAAGTAGTCCCTGCTTTCACATTTGTAATGTCAGATTAAAGAGGTCATTTCTAAGCTATTTAACAAACCTCCGATTGGCACCAGAACAAGGTTGGAGCCCATAGGACTGTTCCTATAAGCAGTCCCCGCAGAGCTTGTGATACAAGCTTCAATTACACACGCAGTCCTTGGAGGACAAGAGAATCTGGGTAAACATAAGCAGACGTTACAGTAGATTCTTTCTCTTTGTAACGTCACCGTGAAGTCAAAGGAAACGTCTGCCTAGAGAAATCTAGATTATTTTAAAATACACCCCCTGACACAGACTCTGCTCCCAGCCAACTTCATTTAAATTTAGGGAACTCTGTGAAGATCATCTTTTCACTATAAACACTGCTTAGTCCAGTGTCCACAGGGAATCCCATTCTCTTCGTTGCTGGATGCTATTTTATTCCAAGTACCTTAACGTCATTATTTATGTATTTATATATTATATAAATAAAATGTCCTTATTTACGAACATGGCCTGAATGCAGTTGCTCTTTTTCCCTCCAAATAGCCCTCAAAGGGTCTCAGCTAGCAGTGCAGTAGCCCATCTAAAGGCTTTTTAGAAAAAGCTCTGAGGGACACCTGGGTGGCTCAGTGGGTTAAGCCACTGCCTTCAGCTCAGGTCATGATCCCAGGCTCCTGGCATCCAGCCCCACATCGGGCTTTCTGCTCAGCAGGGAGCCTGCTTTCCTTCCTCTCTCTGCCTGCCTCTCTGCCTACTTGTGATCTCTGTCTGTCAAATAAATAAGTAAAATCTTTAAGGAAAAAAAAAAAAAAAGCTCTGACTACATTACTTGCTATAATTCGTGTTACAGAAACACATGTTGCCGCTAAACAGTTTGTACTGTTCCCTTGAAAATGCATGCAGCCATAAGCCAGAGGGGCAGACAGGTGACAGGCTTAGGTAAATGGACGGGGGAGGGGAGGCGGTAGATACTTAGCTGGCACTAAGGAAGAAAGCCCCAATTTTCAAGACTTGCTTTTTGAAAGGAGATTATAGTTACAGTTTCTCTTCCCTAACCCTCCAAGATGCATCAAAATTCCTGGCCACTGAGTTGCCACACTCTTGTGCTTTTGCTCACATAAAGAGAATTTACGGGCTTGCCTCCTTACAACCTGACATAAATACTTCCTTGAACAACTCGAGAATCTTAATCATGGTACATCAGAATGATACTGGTTTTTCAGAATAGATCTGACTACCCTGGAATAGAATTATCCAAAACGTAATAGGAAATTTAGCTATTTTTAAAAAATAGAACAGTTCCCTGCTACATCAACCCCATCCACACAACCAGGCAGAAGAAGAATGCTGCTGGTGGTCCAACTTTCACAACTGCAGTATATAGAAAGAGCAGCTGCCCACTGTCCCGACCCTCTGGCTTCTGGCACGTGGCTAGAGTTAGCACAGCCTCTGCAGAGAAGTAAAAGCTTCAGGAAACCAGAGGTTTCACTCGAGGGGTACACTGTGGCAACAAGGACAGACACACACGGGACAGATGTTAGCAGCGTCAGCCTGCTTAAGACCACTTGTTTCTGAGAGAGCCCTTGCTGGTCTTGGAGCAGCATGGTATGATGAGGCTTGCCTAAGTGGGGATGAGAAGGGACCCTCTTACACCAGGAGACCTGGAGTTTTGACTTAGGAAACCTAAGTACATAAAGCAATTAACAGACACAAAGGGATAAATTGACAGTAATTACAGTAGGGGACTTTAATACCCTGCATACATCAATAGGTCACCCAGACAGAAAATTAACAAGGAAACAGTGGCTTTGAACAACACTTTAGACCAGACGAACATAACAGATACATATAGAACATTCCACTCAGAAACAGAATACACATTCATGTCAAATGCACATGGAACATTCTCCAGAATATATCACATGTTAGGCCACAAAATAAATCTCATTTGATATAAGAAGACTGAAATCATATCAAGCTTTTTTACCACAACAGAATGAAACTAGAAATCAATCGCAAGATTAAAAAAAACCCATAAAGAACAAAAATACACGGAATTTAAATAAGATGCTACTAAACACGGAATGGGTAAATCAAGAAATCAAAGGGGAAATGAAAAAAATGCATGGAGACAAATGAAAACGAACACAACAGCCCCAAATCTTGGAGATGTAGCAAAAGTAGTTCTAGGAGGAAAATTTATAGCAATATAGGCCTAACTTAAGAAATGAGAAAAATCTCAATTTCATATGCTGAAAAGAGCTAGAAGAACAAGCAAAGCCCCAAAATAGAAGGAAATAAAGATCAGAACAGACATAACGAAAAGACAAAAAACCATAAAAGATTTAAAAAAAATAACGGAAAAGAAAACGGACATCACAAAAATACAAAGCATATAAGATTATGAAAAATTACAGGCTGACAAATTAGACAACCTCCAAGAAATGCAATGGATAAATACCCAGAAACATCTAGAATCACAAGTAGAAAATTTTAACAGAGAGGCACTTGGATAGCTCAGGTCATGGTCCCAGGGTCTTGGGTCGAGCCCCTCATTGGGCTCCCTGCTCAGTGGGGAGACTGCTTCTCCCTCTCCCTCTGTCTGCTGATCCCCCTGCTTATGCTAAGTACATAGATAAAATCTAAAGGAAAAAGAAAAAAATTTGAACAGTCCAATTACTAGTAATGACACTGAATCAGTAATCAAAAAACAAAACAAAACAAAAACCTCCCAACAAACAAAATTGGACTAGATGGATTCACAGGTGAATTCTATCAAACACAAAGGAGAGTTAATACCCATCCTTCAAAAACCATTCCAAAAAAAAAAAAAAAAATAGAAAACTTCCAAATTCATTCTAGGAGACCAGCACTACCCTGACCTCAAAAGCGAAGATAGTACAAAAAAAATTACAAGCTAACATCTCTGATGAACACCGTTGCAAAAATCCCCCTCAATAAAATAACAGCAAATGGCATTCAACAATACAGGAAAAAAAAAAAAATCCATCAGCAAGATCAAGCAGGCTTTATTCCAGGGATGCAACAGTGGTTTCAATATTCTGAAATCGATCAGTGGAATGCACCAATTAGCAAGAGGATAAAAGCCATATGATCATCTCAAATACAGAGAAGCATTTGACAAAATACAACATGAAATGGATGGATTTCAGCAGAGTAGGTTTAGAGGGAACACACCTCAGCATAATAAACCCACAGCTAACATCACACTCAATGGTGAAAAGCTGACAGTTTTCCCTCTATGATTAGAGACAAGACAGAGATGTCCATATTCACCACTTATTTAACATGGTACTAGAAGTCCTAGCCACAGCAATCCCACGAGAAATACAAGGCATTCAAATTGGTAAGGAAGAAGTCATGCAGTCACTATCTGCACAGGACATGATAGTACATATAGAAAACCTTAGGGGCACCGGGGTGGCTCAGCTGGTTAAGCATCCAACTCTTGATATCAGCTCAGGTCTTATTCTCGTGGTCATGAATTCAAGCACCGCATTGTGCACCACAGTGGACATGGAGTCTACTTTAAATAAAGAAAACTTTAAAGACTTGACAAAAACAAAACAAAACAAAACAAAAACCTATTAGAACTGATAAATGAAGAGGGTGCCTGGGTGCCTCAGTCATTAAGCATCTGCCTTCGGCTCAGGTCATGACCCCAGGGTCCTGGGATCGAGCCCCATATCAGGCTCCCTGCTCGGCAGGAAGCCTGCTTCTTCCCCTCCCATTCTCCTGCTGTGTTCCCTCTCTTGCCACGCGTCTCTCTCTGTCAAGTAAATAAATACTGATAAATGAAGTAATTTGTAGGATACAAAAATATACAGAAATCTGCTGCATTTCTTTTACACTAATAACAAAGTAGCAGAAAAAGAAATTAAGAAGACAATTCCATTTATAATTGCAACAAAAAGAATAAAAGACTTAGGAATAAACTTAACCAAGGAGGTTAAAGACCTGTTCTCTGCAATTTATACGGCAATGAGAAAGAGATTGAAGACAACACAAATGGAACATTGTACCATGATTATGAATTGGAAGAACAAACATTGTTAAAACGTCCATATTACCCAAAGCAAATCAATGGATTCAATGCAATCCCTACCAAAATACCACCAGCATTTTTCAAAGAACCAGAACAAATAATCCTAAAATTTGTATGGAAGCACAAATGTTCTTGAGTAGCCAAAGCAATCTTGAGAAAGAACAACAAAGATGGAGGTATTGCAATCCCAGATTTCTAGATATACTACAAAGCAGTAGGCACACGTGCGTGCGTGCGTGCGTGCATGCATGTGTGTGTGTGTGTGTGTGTCTCCTCAGGCTGTATCCCTTGTCGAGGCACTGAGGCACAGCTGTGCTGAAGACCAAATCCTGCTCTGCAGATAACTTCCTTCTAGGTGAAGACCCTCACTGGATGATATGTATATATAGATGTATATAGATACATATAGATATTTTTAAGATTGTTTTTAGTTTGGGAGAGTTTAGTGGGCCTGAAAAAACAAAAATTACTCTTCAGAAAAATAAAATACTTCTGTTTTGAATACATATCAACAATGGCTTTAGAAACCATCAAATATCAACCTCAGTTACCAAAGACATTTCCAAAGAGTGTCCTCCTTTTTTTCCTTGGCAGCAATAAGGACAGTAAGTAGGACTTCCCTGGAGAGACGGCATAGTATGATTCTGGACTACAAGGGCTCTGAAGACTGCCAGGCTTGGTGTAAAATCCCACGTCACCTGCACATCCCAGGTGTGTGACAATGGACAAAGGACTTCAACTCTGAGCTGTGAGGTTTTCCAGCTGTGAACTGAGGACATTCCCACCCTGCACCCTGACTCAAAGTTTTATTGTAAGGGAACTGCTCTACCTTCTGCTGTTCTTAGTAGACGATAGTACACTTCGATACATGGATTCCCTCCAAAGAGAAAGCATGTTGCTTCTGGGAGTGACAAAAGTAATATTTTCACCACCCCTTCACTGGATCCCACTTGTAGCAGGTACTCCAAGACTAGAGGATGGGTTTCCCCTGGAATTACCTGCAGCCCCCGCTGTGAGGTCAATGGCAGCTTGGATGGCAGGACTGGACTTCATGTTGGCCCACTCCTCTGCTGGTCTCTGTGGAAGGCAACTCTCCAGAGCTTATGACGGGTGTCTCATATCCCTGAAAGGAGACCAGAGCTCAACCATCAGTGAAGCCTCTGCAGCCTTTCTCTAGAACTGCTGCCTGGTTACTGGGACCTCAACCTCCGGGAGCTGGGAGATCAGTTCTCCCTTTTGCAAAAAAAAAAAAAAAAAAAAAAGAAAGAAAAGAAAAAGGCAGTCAAGGTATCAGTGCAGCTTAGCAACTGGCCTGCCTTCTACTCGCCCACCATCTCCCCATGAAAAACTCACAAGTCAAAAACCTTCCCTGAGTTATCAGAGTTACAGCCACTCATAGGGAGCATTTCAACCAACCCTTCTGAAAATCTTACAAGTGAATGCCAAATACCACAGACACCCAAGTCATATCAAACTAGTTTTTCAGAGGCCTAAGTGGAACTGTCAGGCAACTAAGCTCAGTTCTAAATTCAGACAGCAACCTGAGTTGAGTCCCTCTTAGGAGGTCACAAAACAGCAGGTCTGGAAAGTAATGGATTAGGTGTTCTGCTAAGTGACATATGCGTGGGTCTGAATTCCTGATCTTCCACCAGCAGGATGAGCCCTCGGGCCCCTTAAGCTGGAGGTCCCCCCGAATCAAAGGTGAATAATAGAATTATCATAATATAAAGGCAATCACAAATAGCCACATGGGACAGCTGTTCTTAGAACTACAGAGCACAGCACCAAGCATTAGTAATGGTCATCAAAGGCCTCTCCAGACCTTCTCAACCATAACCGTGTACACAAAACACCTGGGGACCTTGTTAAACTACAGATTCTGATGTGCTAGGCCTCAGGTGGGACCAGAAACCTTGCCAGTCATTACAAACTCCCAGATGAGGCTGATAATGACTGGCCACCAATCACATTTTGAGAAGCAACACTGTGTCCTAAATTTGTTTGATAAGAATCACTGGGGCACCGGTAAAATATTCAGATAACCAGGTCTGTCTCCCAGTGATCTTGTTTCAGCATGGTTGGGCTAGAGCTTAAAAAGTTTGGGAAAACTAGAGTCTACTCCTCTACTGTTAGACAAAAATCAACTATCACAGAGAAATGGACTTAAAAGATACAGATTTTTTATAAAAAAAAGAAAGGTGGCTCATTAACACATAATATCAAGCTAACCAATTCAGCAACCAATTCTGTGTGGTTTTCAAACTAAGAAAGTGACTTATCCGTCAATAACAAAGAACAATTTTCATTCATCACGCTAAAGACCTTTGTGCTCCCACTCAGGCCACCTCTTGGAGGCTGGTGGGCCAGCTGGGTTATTAATGAATGCCAATGTGGACCTAAACGTGGGCGGAAAATAATTTTATCCACTAAGAAGTCTTTTTTAACCACTTGACACCTGTTGTGAGTGATCAGACACCAAGAATCTTGCTTTCCTTGCAAAAAAAAAAAAAAAAGATTGTAAAACCAGCAACCACAAAAGCATAGTACTGGACTTGAAAAAGCAACTAAGTGAAACAGACAAGACATGGATTTTATGTTATTGATAGGACAGGAGAGGCAGTATCAATAACTATAGTTGACGAGGTTGTGGCCATCCTGTACCTAGAGAAGGCTACGAGGGTCCTAATCCAATCTCTTCCTTTTCCAGATGGAAAACCGAGGCCAGAAAGCAAGAGCTTTTCCAAGGTCATACAAGTAGTCAGGGGACTCAACTCAAGTCTTGCCTTTTGGGTCTGTGCCTACCGAGCAATACTTAATTCCAGAGTATTCCAACCTGACCAAAAAGAAAAGCAAAAAACAAGCACCGAGCCCCGCATTTTAAAGGAAAAATGGAGGCAAGTGGGGAGCTTCTCCATCGGTTGAATTCTTGGGGTGCCAACATTTCTTTCTGAGTTTATAAGAAAGGCATAGATCCTACTATGTGTCATCGCTGCGAATTTAACCCCTCCGGTAAGCCAAACTTAAACGCATCAAATCCCACAAGTAACGACTCATAGAATTATTAAGATACTAAAAAAACAGTGATGGGAACTAACAGATTAACTCAGCAACTGACTCAAATTATTGTGTGGTTTAAGAAGGCAGCTTCAAGAAGTCTTGAAAAATACATTCGGCTTGGGGGAGGCAAGACTGGTCAGCAGAAGTTAAAACTCAGTCTTGAGCCAGTTAAAAAGCTGAATCCTTTTAGCGCCCCTTTACCTCTCCTGCAAGCACACGTGGGTCCGACTCCAGGAGAGACAAACAACAACGCCAGCCGCACACCTTCTGTTCCCGGGGGGAAATGAGTTTCTCGCCTGGGAGAACGCTCTGAGGCCGCCTGCTCCACCAGGTAACACCAAGGGCGAGAAGACTGCGGCACAGGCTCAAGCTGGCGCGGCCGCCCTCCCCCCAGGACTAGAGCCGGACCCAAGGCGCTGCGACGCCCGCCAGGCACTCCCGCTCTGAGGCTCTGGATCCCGGGGGGGCACAGGGCCCGCGAGGGAGTCTGCTTCCAACTTTCTCGTCCTGGCTTTCACCTCCTCGGACTCCAGCCCAACAACCTGCGAGAGTCTCCCATTCATAACCGCCCCCGCTCGGGCCCGGGCCCGGGCGGCCCGGTGCCCAGAGGCCTGATGACACTCCGCGGGGGCAAAGAGGACACCCTTCCCGGCAGTTGACTCCACGGAAAGGAGGCCGCGGAGCCCCGGAGTCTCCGGCGAGTCCCGGCCCACGGCGCCCGTTAACGACCTGGGCACGTGCACGGCGCGCGGGCCGCGGACCCCAGAAGCCTACCGGCTGCCCGGGAAGGTCGCGCCGCCTGGCCGCGTAGGTCCGCTCGCGCCCCGCTCCCTCCGGCCGCCCCCAGAGCGACGGTTGTGGGGCTGACGCTCACCGCCGCGCCAGTTGGCCACGCGTGCTGCTCTGGCTCCGCCGCGGGCTCTCGGCTCTGCCTCCGCCGCCAGGGCGGCCGCTTAACACCCACGTCGGCAGCCGGCCGGCCCTCCGCTCCGCCCTCCCGCGCGGGAGCGCAAAGGGCGAAGGCCCCCGGGACCGGAGCACCCCTTCGGCCGGGGGCGGGCAGCGCGGGGCCGGCGCGTGGGAAGCGGAAGTCCGCCGCTGAGGCGGCGCGCTCGGCCCCGCGCAGGCCACGGGACCCCCGGCCCGCGTGCCCACGAACTGGAGGACCTGGAGGACAGGGAGCCCGGGCCATCCCCGGGTTGCTTCCCTTCCTCCAGGTTCCCGGAGGACTCCTGAGAGGCTCGACCCCAGCTGGAACTCAACCCCCAGCGGGGGTTGGGGGTGTTGGGAGGACCCGCTGAAGTCTTTGGGCTGGTGAACCGTGCTGGGACTCAAGGCCTCTATTTTATATTTGACTACAGAAGTACCGGAGACGTGGTGATGAAAAATATATTCGCTTATTGCCAGGAAAAAAAACCCCCACAAAACAAACGTTTCCTAGTCTGCCTCCCGCAAGTTCACACCCACCGATGAAAACTGGCTCTAAATCGGGCTTCTCTGATCTTTCAGTTCCTAATGAGTTATAGGCTACTTCTGTGGCTCTCTGGCATTTTATTAAAAAGCACTATTCAAAGAATCTTGTATACGGGGAGTAAAGGAATTTTCTCCAGTTCGCTAAGACAGAGAGCTAACACCTACTCAATTGGAAAGCTCTTAGTCTGTTCCTGACAGCTAGCTGCTTCATGTAACTCAGTCGTGGCCTTCGGATTTCTTTGGCTCAGTGTTCATGCATTTATTTTCATTTTCTATACTGCATTTTCTTCCTTAAACTGTGCTATCTTTTCCTTTTACAATTTGTTTTTGCCCTGTTTGATTGCGGTGTTGGATGACTGACAATATCACTTAAGTGATGGGGGGAGGGGAGACTTAAATATCCCCCGTGACTTGTGTTAGTGCAAGTGCTTAACTTGAACGTACAACTGAACAGATTTTCCAGAGGTAGGAGGCGCTGTGAGGGCATCAGAGCTCCTGGTAAATGGGGGCACTCATAAAAACAGCACAAACTGACTTTTCATAAAATCAGCACTTTGTTTTTTTTAAAGGTTTTAATTATATATTTGACACAGAGAGAGAGATCACAAGTAGGCAGAGAGACAGGCAGAGAGAGAGAGAGGAGGAAGCAGGCTCCCTGCTGAGCAGAGAGTTGGATGTGGGACTCTATCCCAGGACCCTGAGACCATGACCTGAGCCAAAGGCAGAGGCTTAACCCACTGAGCCACCCAGGTTCCCAAAATCAGCACTTTAGAAGTCAAGTTTCTGAAACTCAATTACAGAAACACGCCAGGGAGTTTGAAATACTTGCCCAAGGTGACTTGTGACCTAACTGGTGGGAAGCAGACTCAGGAGCAGAACCTACCATTACAACATTCTAGAGGACTCCAGGACTTTCAGTATCCCCTGGTCCAGTGGCTTTAGCAAGCTAGAAACTTGAGACTCAAAGGAAACCTCATTAAGGACAGATCCAGTACAGATTGGAAAGCGCACAGGAGTTGGAGCCAGGATGCTTGTGTAAAAATCTGGGTGACCTTTAGTGAACCATTTAACCTTTTCAAACCCCAGCCTTCACGCAACTGCATCACGGCCTCTGATCTCCGTGATCCTGCTGGGGCAATCCACCACGTGGGCCACTGCCGCTCCAGGAGCCAGCTGGGGCCATCCACCGTCGTGAGGGCAGGCACTACTCCAGGTCACTGTTGCGCCCTCACCGGGTGGCCAGCCAACCTTGTTCTTTGTGTTGTCTCCCTTGAGTCCCTTCTCCTACTCTCACAAAAGCTGCTCCAGACTCTCAGCACTCCTGCTACATTTCTTTTTTCCCTCACATTTCCTCAACAACCTTAGCCTCAGTTTATGTGTAAACTCACAAATAACCAGGAAACATTTGTGCAAATTTGAACCCCCAATTAGCAAAGTTACCTTTTTTGCAAAAACCCTCATCCATTTGCCTCTGTCCTGTTGTCTTGCTTGCTGTATCCTGGTGCTTCACACCCTGCCTGGCACCAGTGAGGTTGGTGAAGGATGGGCGACTCAGAGGCCAAGTCACTTGCCCAAAGTTATATAAGTACTAATGAAAGAGCTGGAACTCCGCAGAGTTCTGTTCAAGTCTGAAGTTCATGGCCCTAACTTCCCAGAAGCTTCCTTTTAAAAGCAAGAGAGTTGCAGGAACCAGTTCTTTCTCCTGAAATAGACCTCCCTTCACATTTTATAAATTCACCTTGGCAGCTTAAACTCCCTCACAGGAGTGGCTCTTTGTTATTGTTGCATTAGGAATAGAGAAATATAACATGTTGAAAAGCTTAACACCTCACAGAAGCTCAGAGAACTCATTGGAAAATCACCTTCTTGGTGATTTTCCACTCAAACTTTGTTCTGAGGGTAATTCCCCAGGCATCTGATGGCCTGGAGAACAGGACTTTACAGAGTCCTGCATTACTTCCATCAGTATAGGTAGCTTAACCCAATGGCATTTCAGATCTGGGTTCCAAACAGCAAGCGAGTCAATGCACTGACCCGTGTGCTCCAGGAAGTTGCTTGCTACACTTGGGACTACGCAATCCAGGGACATTAGTATAGCCGACTATCTGATGAAGGGGCAGATGTGATGTAGGTCAAAGGTGGGGGGACAGAGTGGCTAACATGAAAAAGCGAGACTTTGCTACTTCGACAGTATTTCACAATGCACTAGGGAATGATACAAAAATGGGGATATAATTTCATCACTTGGAGCATTTTAGCCCTAATACCATGTGGATGTGCCTTAACAAAGTGTTAATTGGAGTTGTAAATAACTCAAAAACTTAAATCATCTCTGATTCAGTACTTTTAATTAATGAGAAAGAAGAAAAAAATGTTTTGATCACACAACTCCCATTGAATATTGTGGACTGTTGATGTAACCTTTATTGGAAACTCTCTCAAATCGTTTTTGGAATCAGGTAGAGTTTGTATTTGAAATAAGCATGGATTTGGATTTTTGTCACCAGTGTGGAATAAGGGAGTATTTTGTATCCCATTAAAGAGTTGTTAAGACAATGTTTTAAAGGGGGTTGTTTGGGGCACCTAGTTGGCTTAGTCGTTAAGCATCTGCCTTTGAGGGGCTCAGTGGGTTAAAGCCTCTGCTTCGTTCGGCTCAGGTCATGGCCCCGGGGTCCTGGGATCAAGCCCTGCATCGAGCCTTGCATCAGGCTCTCTGCTCAGTGGGGCTCCTGCTTCTCCCTCTCTCTATGCCTGCCTCTCTGCCTACTTGTGATCTCTGTCAAAGAAATAAAAATCTAAAAAAAAAAAAAAAAAAAAAAAGGCATCTGCCTTTGGCTAGGGTCATGATCCCAGGATCCTGGGATTGAGCCCCACATCAGGCTCCCTGCTTAGCAGGAGGCCTGCTTCTCCCTCTGCCCCTTCCCCTGCTTGTACTCCCTCTCAAACTGTCTCTCTCTCTGTCAATTAAATAAATAAAATCTTTTTTAAAAAATAAAAATAAAGGAGGTCATTTTCTTTTGTCTTTTCCTTAACAACTTTTTAATGGTACGAGCAAGAAAAAAAAAAAATGAGCTGAGCTGTATATTTCATAAGCCTTAGATTTGAATTTATAATATACATATATTTTTAAAGACATCATTTATAGTAGCAAAGACTTAGGAAAAATGCCTGAAAATGGATAAAATTTAATGGATCATCAACAAAAGGAAATACTATGACATAATTTTTAAAATCATTTTCTTAAATCATATACTTTAGGGTTGTTTGGCTGCAAATAACAGGATGCACAACTCTTAATATATTTATTTTGAATATAAAGAGAAATCTAGAAATAGGAATTTCCAGGGTTGGTTAATTTAACAGCCCAAAAGTATCTGGGTCAACTTCTCTCTGATTCTCTTGACTTTTCCCTCATGATCACCAAGTGGCTGCCACAGCTCTATCACATCCTCACATGTAACATCTAAGGCCAGGAAGGAAGAATTCTCCATATCTTTTTCATCACACACACAAAAATCTTTCCCAGAAGTCCCCTGGCAAGCTTCCCCCTGTATTCCACTAGCCCAGAACTTGAGTTTCATGCTTGCCCAAACATAAACACTGGGAAAAGAATGGAGTTATATTTGGTTTAGAATAGGGGTCAGCAAACTTCTGAAAAGGACCAACCAGCTAGTAACTATTTTAGTAAATATTTTGCAGGGCATGCAATCTTTGTCATACCTACTCAGCTCTGCTGTTCTAAACAAAAGCAGCCATAGACATGGTAAAGAGACAAGTATGGTTGTGTTCCTATAAAACTTTTATCTATGGGGCACCTGGGTGGCTCAGTGGGTTAAAGCCTCTGCCTTCGGCTCAGGTCATGATCCCAGGGTCCTGGGATCGAGCCCCACACGTCGGGCTCTCGGCTCAACGGGAAGCCTGCTTCCCTTTCTCTCTCTCTGCCTGCCTCTCTGCCTACTTGTGATCTCTCTCTGTGCAATACATAAATAAAATCTTAAAAAAAAAAAAAAACTTTCATCTAGGAGCATTGAAATTTGAATTTCATATAATTTTTACCTGTTACAAAATATTATTTGATTTTTATTTTTTCAGACTTTTAAAACTGTTAAAGAAAAAAAAAATTTTTTTTGTATGGTTCATGACCCTACAAAAAGAAATGGCAGGCCATGGGGTGCTTGGGTGGCTCAGCCGGTTAAGCATCTGCCTTCAGCTCAGGTCATGATCCCAGAGTCCTGGGATCCCTCTCCCTCTGCCGCTCCCTGCCACTTGTGCACGCTTGCACTCTCTCTCTCTCTCTCTCTCTCTCAAAGAAATGAATAAAAAAATCTTTTGAAAGAAAGAAAAGGAAGGAAGAAAGGGGAAGGGAAGAAAAGGGAAAGAAAAAAGAGAAGAGAAAGAAAAAAGAGAAGAAAAAAAAAGAAAAATGGCAGGCCAGATCTGGCTAGCAGGTTGTGATTTGCCAACCCCTGGTTTTGACCAATGATGACTTACCCCCTTGGGACTGTAGGAGATGCCTACCTTTCCTGAGACATCACCACTGCAGACCTGGAGAGGGCTCAGGGGGAAGCAGGGTTTTGTTAGGTAATCAGGAATGTCCCCCACAGCATATTAAGCATAGGGTAAGATTCTTAAGGATATAATCATTTTTTAAAAAGCAGATTGCATGACAACTTCATGAAAGACATGCAGGCAACGTGTTACGGCAGCTCAGAGAGCAAATGCATCCTAGTTGTGTGGTCAGGAGATTCTTCAGAGAAGGGGATGCATTTGAGTGGAGCTCTTACTGTCTAAAATAGTTACTAGACAAATTCCATTTATGGAGTGCTTATGACCAAGCTTTGTGCACTTTCCCATTTCGTACTCACAACATCCTTGGCTGACCAGAGCCAAGGGCAGAGGCGGGAAACCCATTAGGAGACACAGCAAGCAACTGGTGAGAAATCATATGGCTTGGACCAGGGCCAGGGGTGGAGGAGGTGAGACATGGGAAGGAAATCTGAACACTCTTAAGTTAAGACAGAGCAGAATTTGCTGATAAAATCGCACATGGGATGGAGAGGGAAAGGAAAAAAGGTCTTTCTGAATTCAAAAGTACTACCTGGAATATTTACTTGAATGGAACACAGATATCTTTAGTAGACCGCACTGAGCTCTCTCAGAAGAGCTCTACAAAGACACTAATGTTTGAAGAAGTATGAAGGAGAGAGATGGAAATACTAATTGATAAAAATAAGAATCAAAACAGGTACCTCTAGAAAGTTCTTGAGAAGGAAATGAGTCTTGAGGATGAGACAATGTAGGTCTAATGAAGAGACAGGGAAACAGTATTTCAGATGAAGAGGCTCTAGAGAGGGCAAAACGCACATGGGTAAGGACAAGAGGTCTATCGGTAAAATCGTAAGCAGGGGTAGCAGAAAGGGCATTTCGTAATAGAGAGACACCTGATGTACGAAAAGCCTATGATCAGGAACGTTACTTACTGTAAGAGGTTAAGTGTTAGAAGCTACCACAGGAATGGGAGAGATGAAGCTTTGTTTCTGTGCTGAAGGACAGAATAGACCAGTGAGTTAGGGTGGATGCAAAGGTAAAGAAGCACAATAAAATTAAGACCTAAAAGAGACCCAAGGAATGAAAAGAATAACCGGGCAGTACTTGGTAGTCTGGATGGAGGTGGTGGGGGGCAGGTATGTGGGAAAAGTAGCAACTAACCCCCAGTTCAAACTGCAATTAACTGGTAGTGGTTGGTTGCTTGATACAGGAAACACAAGACAAATTCTGAGTTTTTCAGGTGTTCTTTTTCCAAGTTACATCCCTTCTGCTCTAGAACCCTAACACACAAATACATACAATGACATCCCTTACCCACCTTGCTGAATCCAAATAATTTTCAATTAAAAAGAAAAAACTAAACAGATTTTTAAAATATTATACAAAAATATTCATCTTTACGTGGATACTTCAATTAGAATTTCTGCATGGAATCCAAATGGGATAATAGGAAGAGAAAGTATATTTTAGGGAACCAACTATCCGTAATGAATAAGGGAATTGGAAAAGGTGAAAGGTCTTTAAAAATATTTACCACAAAAAGAAAGAAAGGTGACATCACCACAGACCATAGAATCTTCTGATAGAAAAGAAGACCAAATAACATGTCCTCGGTATGCAAGGGCCAGGTGGGAAATACAGTCGGAGCTAGTAGAGACAAGGAGCCCCAGCACTCAAGAAGCCAGCATCTCTGCGATCCTAACTTATATTTGGATGAAGGAACAAAAAATATCAAATGAGTTGTTAGGAGGAAAAGAAATCACGATCTGGGGGCGCCTGGGTGGCTCAGTGGGTTAAGCCGCTGCCTTCGGCTCAGGTCATGATCTCGGGGTCCTGGGATCGAGTCCCACATCGGGCTCTCTGCTCAGCAGGGAGCCTGCTTCCCTCTCTCTCTCTCTGCCTGCCTCTCTGTCTACTGTGATCTCTCTCTGTCAAATAAATAAATAAAATCTTTAAAAAAAAAAAAATAAAAAAATAAAAAAAATAAAAAAATAAAAATATTTACCACAAAAAGAAAGAAAGGTGACATCACCACAGACCATAGAATCTTCTGATAGAAAAGAAGACCAAATAACATGTCCTCGGTATGCAAGGGCCAGGTGGGAAATACAGTCGGAGCTAGTAGAGACAAGGAGCCCCAGCACTCAAGAAGCCAGCATCTCTGCGATCCTAACTTATATTTGGATGAAGGAACAAAAAATATCAAATGAGTTGTTAGGAGGAAAAGAAATCACGATCTGGGGGCGCCTGGGTGGCTCAGTGGGTTGGGCCTCTGCCTTCGGCTCAGGTCATGATCTCAGAGTCCTGGGATCGAGCCCAGCATCAGGCTCTCTGCCCGGCAGGAGCCTGCTTTCCCTTCTTTCTCTGCCTGCTTGTGATCTCTCCCTCTTTGCCAAATAAACAAATAAAATCTTTAAAAAAAAAAAAAAGAAAAAAAAAAAAAAAGAAAAAAAGAAAGAAAAAAAAATAAATAAAAAATAAAAAAAAAAAGAAAGAAAGAAAACAAGAAAGAAAGAAATCACGATCTAAAAACAGAGAGAGACACGTTAACAATGTTGAATAACTAAGAAGAAAGCAAAACCAAAGAATATTTAATTTTTAATTTCAGATTTTCTAAAGCAAGGAAAGCATGAGTAGACTACACCACACATGGCACAACATGGCACACGGCACGACAAAGGAGGTGTACTATATGTGAAAATATTTGGAGAGAATGGAAACTAGAGTGTAAGCCTAAGATTATCATGAACAAGAAATGAAGAGGTCAAGTCCTCTCACACATTTTGGACCACTGAACAAATAATTGCCACTTCAACCCCATCCTTTCATTGACAAAACAGAAACCAACAAGTAACAACACCGGTCAAAATGATATTAACCACATTTCCAAACATTCCTTCCAGACCAGTTCAAGATTCAAGAACTTTAGAAGTACACGTGTAAATACCAATTCATAATAAAATAAACACTTCATTTTTCTAAGCTCCCAAGAGCTGTGTTCCATGTTGCGGGACTATGTCATGGTGGGTGATTCTGCTCAAATGGATGATAAAGGCAGAGAGAGGAGTAATTTCATTTTATTGAAGACTAGCACTAGAAAACTGAAGGTAGTACAATATTAGAAACTAAGAGCCTTGGAGACAGACAGACCTGGATTTGATTCCAGCCTGTCCTTTCTATTAACTGCATTATTACCTGAATTATCCAAGCCTTGATTTCCACTTTAAAGAAGGGGAATATCAACATCATCTACTTTGTATGGCCGGAGTAAGAATTGGAACTACTTATGCCCTTACCAACTAGTACAAAAGAAGTACCAAATAAAAAGCAGCTATCTCATTAACTCATCTATGGCTTAAGCTCCATTTTTTTTTAAGATTTTATTTATTTGATAGAGACACAGTGAGAGAGGGACCACAAGCAGGGGGAGTGGGAGAGAGAGGAGCAGACTTCCCGCTGAGCAGGGAGCCCAATGTGGGGCTGGATCCCAGGACCCCAGGAGCACGACCCAAGCAGATGGCACACTTAACAACTAAGCCACCCAGGTGCCCCATTAAGCTCAATTTTTATTTCTATCAGCATTCCAGCAGTAGAAAGCAGTATAAAACTGGTGTTCTTCCAAATCCTTAAAACCCTAAAGTACTCTGTATATGATTGAGGCTCCTCAAAAGACATCTGATGTATTAATATTATTCTTCAGCAGGGGCGCCTGGGTGGTTCAGTGGGTTGAAGCCTCCGCCTTCAGTTCAGGTCATGATCCCAGGGTCCTGGGATCGAGCCCCACGTCAGGCTCTCAGCTCAGCAGGGAGCCTGCTTCCTCCTCTCTTGGCCTGCCTCTCTGCCTACTTGTGATCTCTCTCTCTGTGTCAAATAAATAAATAAAATCTTTTAAAAAAATTATTCTTCAGCATTATGTAATTATTTACATACAGTTATTTTAAAAGATTTGTATCCTAACTAATGAGCTTGACACTTCTCTCTCAGGTACAGACTATATTCCATTAAAGACTTCTTCATTCTGAAATTAAAATCTCAAATTTCACAGTTGTGGAAAATGCTACACTTATAAAGGGGGTGTGTAGGCACCTGGGTGACTTGGTTGGGCAACCGCCTTCAGCTCAAATCATGATCCCAGGGTCCTGGGTTCAAGTCCCAAGTCGGGTTCCCCCTGCTCTGCAGGGACCCTGCTTCTCCTCCTCCCTCTGCCTGCCACTCCCCCTGCCTGTGCTCGCGTGCGCGCGCACTCACTCTCTCTCAAGTAAATAAACTCTTTAAGAATAACTAAATAAAAAATTAAAAAATAAAGGGGGGTTTTACTTAAAAAACAAATCTCTGATTCAAATGACTAAGCCTCAACATGATACCATGAGATATCACTCTTGGATACCAGCTCACCCATGGAGTTTCTTTCTTTTCTGGCAAAAGGCAATCTGCCTTTCTCAAATCAAAGATTTATCTCCACAAAAGTAACCAAACTTTCTGCCAATTCCACATAATTCCACTATTCCCTAAGCCCATTTCCACAACTACAAAACAGAGTTAATAGCAGGTAGTTATTTCAGTGTTGTTTAATGATTAAATAAAATAATATACACGAAGTACCTAGTGACAGATAAAGCAATTTAAAAAAAAAAAGTTAGCTTGGGAAGCCTGGGTGGCTCAGTCGGTTAAGTGTCTGCCTTCAGCTCAGGTCACGATGCCGGGGTCCTGGGATTGAGTCTCACATCGGGCTCCCTGTTCAGCGGGGAGCCTGCTTCTCCCTCTGCCTGCTCTGCCTGCTGCTCCCCCTGCTTCTGCTATCTCTCTGACAAATAAATAAACAAAATCTTTTTTAAAAATTAGCTCTTTTATTATTTACTGAAATATTTCAATTCCTTAAAAAAATTTTTTTAAGATTCTATTTATTTGTCAGAGAAAAAGAGCACAAGCATGGGGACTGGCAGGTAGAGGGAGAATCAGGCTCCCTGCTGAGCAAGGACGTGGGTAGGACTCGATCCCAGGACCCTGGGATCATAACCTGAACTGAAGGCAGATGCTTAACTAACTGAGCCACCCACCCAGGTGTCCTGAAAATTCCAATCCTTTAAAAATTATTTCCCAATTTACTCCTATCCTGCCCATTCCCCAAGAATTACTAGAGCTGGGGAGCCTGGGTGGCTCAGTGGGTTAAAGCCTCTGCCTTCAGCTCGGGTCATGGTCCCAGGGTCCTGGGATCGAGCCCCGAGTCGGGCTCTCTGCTCCGCGGGGAGCCTGCTTCCTCCTCTCTCTCTGCCTGCCTCTCTGCCTACTTGTGATCTCTGTCAAATAAATACATAAAATCTTTAAAAATAAATAAATAAAAAGTTTCAGAAATAAACCCACACTTACAGGGTCAATTACTCCACCACAAAAGCAGCAGCCATATGCAATGGTGGAAAAGACAGTCTCCTCTATAAATGGTATTGGGAAAACTGGACAGCTACATGCAAAAGAATGAAACTGTTTTTCACCATACACAAAAATAAACTCAAAATGGATTGAAGACCTAAATGTGGGATCTGAAACCATAAAACTGCTAGACGAAAACATAGGCAGTAAAACTTCTGGCACTGGCCTAGCAACCTTTTTCTAGATAGGTCTCTAAAGTGAGGGAAACAAAAGCAAACTATTGGGACTACACTAAAATAAAACGCTTCTGCATAGTGAATGAAACCATCAACAAAACAAAAAGACAACCTACTGAATGGGAGGGGATATTTCCAAATGATGCATCAGGAGACGATATTTGCAAATGATGCATCTGACCAGGGGTTAATATTCAAAATATATAAGGAACTTCTGTAAGTCAACACCAAAAAACAACAACAATAACAACAAATACCTAAACATTCTGATTTAAAAATGGGCAGATGACCTGAATAGACATTTTTCCAAAGAAGACATCCAGATGGCCAGGAGAATCATGAATTTTGGCACGAGAGGATAAACGTCAATGGTCTAGGTCACATTGAGAAGCTAGGCTAGTTAAGGCATACAGCAACAAAGTCAAAGCAGGGAGCGGGTTATAGTTGTCAAAAATCTACTGTATTTAAAAAAAGAAAGAAAGAAAGAAAGAAAGAAAGAAAGAAAGAAAGACAGACCTACTGTATTTTAAAGGGAGACCAAGGTTCCTCATGAAGGAATTTAACTTTTGAGCTCCACACTGCCTCACTTCAACATTATACAATGACCTATCTTCTTCAAATCCTCCCCCATCCTAGCTGCTTGGAATTTCTGGAATTTCTCCTACACTAGCAGACAGGCAGTGCCAGCTTCCCAGCATTTTATAGCAGACAAACTGGACCAGAAACCCACTGGATGGGGGAGGTCTATTTCAAAGAAAAGGAGGGACACGGAAAAGAACATGTGTATACTACAACGAGATCACCTCAGTCCACGATGGCCCAATGTCCCAATCCGGACAGCTGGCAGCAGAGGCTTGAGATTAACCTCCACCCCCAGGAGTGCTGTTGCCCATTATGGAGTTTTAAAACAAAGACAACAACAGTACCGGTCAAGGAACCACGGAACCAACATCCTAGCCCTGTCTGGACACCATCTAGCTGCACAGTCATGGGCAAATGCACTCAGCCTCTCAGGATGTCCTTTATAATACACAGTGAGCATCAGAGCCAGAGTCCTCTGCAGGCCCTCCTAGCTCCACACTGGGAGACTGCCGCCCCTCCAAAGTGGGGCTATGGCTTCCTGTTTGCATGCCATGCACCTCCCAGTAGAAGTTCTCAGGTCACTAACACAAGCCTCCCCTGCCAGCCAAGGAGTCCCTCACCTCTCACCCCTCACCTGCCAGGTCCACCTGGCATGGAGCACTGCCAAGGAGCCTGTTGTCCCCCAAAGTCAGATGCTGCAGGGCCATGCTACATCAGTGAGGGGTGACCCTCTGAGACCAGGGCAGGAAGAAATCCCAACTAGTTATCAGGAGAATTAAATGCCATACGTAGACGGGCCCAAAACATGGTAATGTTTTAAAAAAGCATGCCCCCCAAATGCCTTATACACCAGACTCCCAACAATACAACTGCAATCTGTATCTTTAAAATTTACTGTAAAGCACATAAGTCACACCCAAATACCTGTCCACACAGAAATGCCTTTCCAGGAAAAAGAAAATTCTATCACAACAGATTCTACGTCTTTGGCAGACTGACTGACAGACATTTAGTTCCAAAAGCTGAGAATCTCTCCTGTGGTTAAAGACCACCCTATGGTAGAGACAAAAACTGAGCCCAGAGCATTCCCAGGACTGTTAAGAGGGTGCCGGAGGCAGGCAAATGGGTCCACCATTCCCACGGTCAGGGTCATCCCAATGTGGCCTGGGGGTTGGCATGGGGGTGGGAGTGGTACATGGGGCCATTGGCTGGACCATGGGTTACCAGCGGCAGCTGGTATGGGACTGACCCAAGGCCTTCAGCAGGCAAGAAGCCAGTGGATACCTAGGCCACCCTTAGTTCCCCCTCCTCCTGGGCCAGGACACTCCTGTGGTCTCTAAACTGGGAGCTGGTGCCTGTACTTCTTATCAGTCTGTAATGCACTGCCTATAGCCTTTCTCAATTAGCCTACCTCCATCGACCTTTGGTTCAGGAGAAAATACTTTGTTCTCTAAACTGTAACTTCTTTTTCACAGTTAAGGGAATGATGGCAGGACGAGGGTGGCCCTGTGGCTGCACCTGATCTGTTGACCCGGGAGGTCCCACTGGATAAGAGGACAACAGGCAACTCACCCCTCTGGCCTCTCCACTCCCAGGGGCCGAGGCCCTTATAAGAGTCAGTGTAAGAACCTGGCGATTCACAGACCTATACCCCTGGGGCTGATAATGCATCATGTTAATAAAAAAATAAAAAAATTTTTTTAAAAAGGGAATCAGTGTAAGGGGCAAGGGTAAACCAGGGTTCTCATTTGGGAAATAGGAGCATTCCAGCACTCCTCTGGCGCTAAAATAACACAGGAACCTAGAGAACCAAGTCACCACGCACACACTTCCAATTACTGCCCTCAGGCTGAGTAAAGGTGATATTTCTAAAGAGTGGCCTGTGTGTGTTGCAAGCACTGCCCAGGAGTATTTACCTGTGCCTTTTGAGGCCACAGTCTGCCCTGGGGCTCAGCCCCTGTCCAGCCCACCCTTCCCTGGCAAATCCTAGGGCCTCTCTTTTCTTTTTAGGCCTTTAGAAACCATCAAATATCAACCTCAGTTACCAAAGACATTTCCAAAGAGTGTCCTCCTTTCTTTCCTTGGCAGCAATAAGGACAGTAAGTAGGACTTCCCTGGAGAGACGGCATAGTATGATTCTGGACTACAAGGGCTCTGAAGACTGCCAGGCTTGGTGTAAAATCCCACGTCACCTGCACATCCCAGGTGTGTGACAATGGACAAAGGACTTCAACTCTGAGCTGTGAGGTTTTCCAGCTGTGAACTGAGGACATTCCCACCCTGCACCCTGACTCAAAGTTTTATTGTAAGGGAACTGCTCTACCTTCTGCTGTTCTTAGAAGACGATAGTACACTTCGATTACATGGATTCCCTCCAAAGAGAAAGCATGTTGCTTCTGGGAGTGACAAAAGTAATATTTTCACCACCCCTTCACTGGATCCCACTTGTAGCAGGTACTCCAAGACTAGAGGATGGGTTTCCCCTGGAATTACCTGCAGCCCCCGCTGTGAGGTCAATGGCAGCTTGGATGGCAGGACTGGACTTCATGTTGGCCCACTCCTCTGCTGGTCTCTGTGGAAGGCAACTCTCCGGAGCTTATGACGGGTGTCTCATATCCCTGAAAGGAGACCAGAGCTCACCATCAGTGAAGCCTCTGCAGCCTTTCTCTAGAACTGCTGCCTGGTTACTGGGACCTCAACCTCCGGGAGCTGGGAGATCAGTTCTCCCTTTTGCAAAAAAAAAAAAAAAAAAAAAAAAAAAAAGAAAGAAAAGAAAAAGGCAGTCAAGGTATCAGTGCAGCTTAGCAACTGGCCTGCCTTCTACTCGCCCACCATCTCCCCATGAAAAACTCACAAGTCAAAAACCTTCCCTGAGTTATCAGAGTTACAGCCACTCATAGGGAGCATTTCAACCAACCCTTCTGAAAATCTTACAAGTGAATGCCAAATACCACAGACACCCAAGTCATATCAAACTAGTTTTTCAGAGGCCTAAGTGGAACTGTCAGGCAACTAAGCTCAGTTCTAAATTCAGACAGCAACCTGAGTTGAGTCCCTCTTAGGAGGTCACAAAACAGCAGGTCTGGAAAGTAATGGATTAGGTGTTCTGCTAAGTGACATATGCGTGGGTCTGAATTCCTGATCTTCCACCAGCAGGATGAGCCCTCGGGCCCCTTAAGCTGGAGGTCCCCCCGAATCAAAGGTGAATAATAGAATTATCATAATATAAAGGCAATCACAAATAGCCACATGGGACAGCTGTTCTTAGAACTACAGAGCACAGCACCAAGCATTAGTAATGGTCATCAAAGGCCTCTCCAGACCTTCTCAACCATAACCGTGTACACAAAACACCTGGGGACCTTGTTAAACTACAGATTCTGATGTGCTAGGCCTCAGGTGGGACCAGAAACCTTGCCAGTCATTACAAACTCCCAGATGAGGCTGATAATGACTGGCCACCAATCACATTTTGAGAAGCAACACTGTGTCCTAAATTTGTTTGATAAGAATCACTGGGGCACCGGTAAAATATTCAGATAACCAGGTCTGTCTCCCAGTGATCTTGTTTCAGCATGGTTGGGCTAGAGCTTAAAAAGTTTGGGAAAACTAGAGTCTACTCCTCTACTGTTAGACAAAAATCAACTATCACAGAGAAATGGACTTAAAAGATACAGATTTTTTATAAAAAAAAGAAAGGTGGCTCATTAACACATAATATCAAGCTAACCAATTCAGCAACCAATTCTGTGTGGTTTTCAAACTAAGAAAGTGACTTATCCGTCAATAACAAAGAACAATTTTCATTCATCACGCTAAAGACCTTTGTGCTCCCACTCAGGCCACCTCTTGGAGGCTGGTGGGCCAGCTGGGTTATTAATGAATGCCAATGTGGACCTAAACGTGGGCGGAAAATAATTTTATCCACTAAGAAGTCTTTTTTAACCACTTGACACCTGTTGTGAGTGATCAGACACCAAGAATCTTGCTTTCCTTGCAAAAAAAAAAAAAAAAAGATTGTAAAACCAGCAACCACAAAAGCATAGTACTGGACTTGAAAAAGCAACTAAGTGAAACAGACAAGACATGGATTTTATGTTATTGATAGGACAGGAGAGGCAGTATCAATAACTATAGTTGACGAGGTTGTGGCCATCCTGTACCTAGAGAAGGCTACGAGGGTCCTAATCCAATCTCTTCCTTTTCCAGATGGAAAACCGAGGCCAGAAAGCAAGAGCTTTTCCAAGGTCATACAAGTAGTCAGGGGACTCAACTCAAGTCTTGCCTTTTGGGTCTGTGCCTACCGAGCAATACTTAATTCCAGAGTATTCCAACCTGACCAAAAAGAAAAGCAAAAAACAAGCACCGAGCCCCGCATTTTAAAGGAAAAATGGAGGCAAGTGGGGAGCTTCTCCATCGGTTGAATTCTTGGGGTGCCAACATTTCTTTCTGAGTTTATAAGAAAGGCATAGATCCTACTATGTGTCATCGCTGCGAATTTAACCCCTCCGGTAAGCCAAACTTAAACGCATCAAATCCCACAAGTAACGACTCATAGAATTATTAAGATACTAAAAAAACAGTGATGGGAACTAACAGATTAACTCAGCAACTGACTCAAATTATTGTGTGGTTTAAGAAGGCAGCTTCAAGAAGTCTTGAAAAATACATTCGGCTTGGGGGAGGCAAGACTGGTCAGCAGAAGTTAAAACTCAGTCTTGAGCCAGTTAAAAAGCTGAATCCTTTTAGCGCCCCTTTACCTCTCCTGCAAGCACACGTGGGTCCGACTCCAGGAGAGACAAACAACAACGCCAGCCGCACACCTTCTGTTCCCGGGGGGAAATGAGTTTCTCGCCTGGGAGAACGCTCTGAGGCCGCCTGCTCCACCAGGTAACACCAAGGGCGAGAAGACTGCGGCACAGGCTCAAGCTGGCGCGGCCGCCCTCCCCCCAGGACTAGAGCCGGACCCAAGGCGCTGCGACGCCCGCCAGGCACTCCCGCTCTGAGGCTCTGGATCCCGGGGGGGCACAGGGCCCGCGAGGGAGTCTGCTTCCAACTTTCTCGTCCTGGCTTTCACCTCCTCGGACTCCAGCCCAACAACCTGCGAGAGTCTCCCATTCATAACCGCCCCCGCTCGGGCCCGGGCCCGGGCGGCCCGGTGCCCAGAGGCCTGATGACACTCCGCGGGGGCAAAGAGGACACCCTTCCCGGCAGTTGACTCCACGGAAAGGAGGCCGCGGAGCCCCGGAGTCTCCGGCGAGTCCCGGCCCACGGCGCCCGTTAACGACCTGGGCACGTGCACGGCGCGCGGGCCGCGGACCCCAGAAGCCTACCGGCTGCCCGGGAAGGTCGCGCCGCCTGGCCGCGTAGGTCCGCTCGCGCCCCGCTCCCTCCGGCCGCCCCCAGAGCGACGGTTGTGGGGCTGACGCTCACCGCCGCGCCAGTTGGCCACGCGTGCTGCTCTGGCTCCGCCGCGGGCTCTCGGCTCTGCCTCCGCCGCCAGGGCGGCCGCTCAACACCCACGTCGGCAGCCGGCCGGCCCTCCGCTCCGCCCTCCCGCGCGGGAGCGCAAAGGGCGAAGGCCCCCGGGACCGGAGCACCCCTTCGGCCGGGGGCGGGCAGCGCGGGGCCGGCGCGTGGGAAGCGGAAGTCCGCCGCTGAGGCGGCGCGCTCGGCCCCGCGCAGGCCACGGGACCCCCGGCCCGCGTGCCCACGAACTGGAGGACCTGGAGGACAGGGAGCCCGGGCCATCCCCGGGTTGCTTCCCTTCCTCCAGGTTCCCGGAGGACTCCTGAGAGGCTCGACCCCAGCTGGAACTCAACCCCCAGCGGGGGTTGGGGGGGTTGGGAGGACCCGCTGAAGTCTTTGGGCTGGTGAACCGTGCTGGGACTCAAGGCCTCTATTTTATATTTGACTACAGAAGTACCGGAGACGTGGTGATGAAAAATATATTCGCTTACTGCCAGGAAAAAAAACCCCCACAAAACAAACGTTTCCTAGTCTGCCTCCCGCAAGGTCACACCCACCGATGAAAACTGGCTCTAAATCGGGCTTCTCTGATCTTTCAGTTCCTAATGAGTTATAGGCTACTTCTGTGGCTCTCTGGCATTTTATTAAAAAGCACTATTCAAAGAATCTTGTATACGGGGAGTAAAGGAATTTTCTCCAGTTCGCTAAGACAGAGAGCTAACACCTACTCAATTGGAAAGCTCTTAGTCTGTTCCTGACAGCTAGCTGCTTCATGTAACTCAGTCGTGGCCTTCGGATTTCTTTGGCTCAGTGTTCATGCATTTATTTTCATTTTCTATACTGCATTTTCTTCCTTAAACTGTGCTATCTTTTCCTTTTACAATTTGTTTTTGCCCTGTTTGATTGCGGTGTTGGATGACTGACAATATCACTTAAGTGATGGGGGGAGGGGAGACTTAAATATCCCCCGTGACTTGTGTTAGTGCAAGTGCTTAACTTGAACGTACAACTGAACAGATTTTCCAGAGGTAGGAGGCGCTGTGAGGGCATCAGAGCTCCTGGTAAATGGGGGCACTCATAAAAACAGCACAAACTGACTTTTCATAAAATCAGCACTTTGTTTTTTTTAAAGGTTTTAATTATATATTTGACACAGAGAGAGAGATCACAAGTAGGCAGAGAGACAGGCAGAGAGAGAGAGAGGAGGAAGCAGGCTCCCTGCTGAGCAGAGAGTTGGATGTGGGACTCTATCCCAGGACCCTGAGACCATGACCTGAGCCAAAGGCAGAGGCTTAACCCACTGAGCCACCCAGGTTCCCAAAATCAGCACTTTAGAAGTCAAGTTTCTGAAACTCAATTACAGAAACACGCCAGGGAGTTTGAAATACTTGCCCAAGGTGACTTGTGACCTAACTGGTGGGAAGCAGACTCAGGAGCAGAACCTACCATTACAACATTCTAGAGGACTCCAGGACTTTCAGTATCCCCTGGTCCAGTGGCTTTAGCAAGCTAGAAACTTGAGACTCAAAGGAAACCTCATTAAGGACAGATCCAGTACAGATTGGAAAGCGCACAGGAGTTGGAGCCAGGATGCTTGTGTAAAAATCTGGGTGACCTTTAGTGAACCATTTAACCTTTTCAAACCCCAGCCTTCACGCAACTGCATCACGGCCTCTGATCTCCGTGATCCTGCTGGGGCAATCCACCACGTGGGCCACTGCCGCTCCAGGAGCCAGCTGGGGCCATCCACCGTCGTGAGGGCAGGCACTACTCCAGGTCACTGTTGCGCCCTCACCGGGTGGCCAGCCAACCTTGTTCTTTGTGTTGTCTCCCTTGAGTCCCTTCTCCTACTCTCACAAAAGCTGCTCCAGACTCTCAGCACTCCTGCTACATTTCTTTTTTCCCTCACATTTCCTCAACAACCTTAGCCTCAGTTTATGTGTAAACTCACAAATAACCAGGAAACATTTGTGCAAATTTGAACCCCCAATTAGCAAAGTTACCTTTTTTGCAAAAACCCTCATCCATTTGCCTCTGTCCTGTTGTCTTGCTTGCTGTATCCTGGTGCTTCACACCCTGCCTGGCACCAGTGAGGTTGGTGAAGGATGGGCGACTCAGAGGCCAAGTCACTTGCCCAAAGTTATATAAGTACTAATGAAAGAGCTGGAACTCCGCAGAGTTCTGTTCAAGTCTGAAGTTCATGGCCCTAACTTCCCAGAAGCTTCCTTTTAAAAGCAAGAGAGTTGCAGGAACCAGTTCTTTCTCCTGAAATAGACCTCCCTTCACATTTTATAAATTCACCTTGGCAGCTTAAACTCCCTCACAGGAGTGGCTCTTTGTTATTGTTGCATTAGGAATAGAGAAATATAACATGTTGAAAAGCTTAACACCTCACAGAAGCTCAGAGAACTCATTGGAAAATCACCTTCTTGGTGATTTTCCACTCAAACTTTGTTCTGAGGGTAATTCCCCAGGCATCTGATGGCCTGGAGAACAGGACTTTACAGAGTCCTGCATTACTTCCATCAGTATAGGTAGCTTAACCCAATGGCATTTCAGATCTGGGTTCCAAACAGCAAGCGAGTCAATGCACTGACCCGTGTGCTCCAGGAAGTTGCTTGCTACACTTGGGACTACGCAATCCAGGGACATTAGTATAGCCGACTATCTGATGAAGGGGCAGATGTGATGTAGGTCAAAGGTGGGGGGACAGAGTGGCTAACATGAAAAAGCGAGACTTTGCTACTTCGACAGTATTTCACAATGCACTAGGGAATGATACAAAAATGGGGATATAATTTCATCACTTGGAGCATTTTAGCCCTAATACCATGTGGATGTGCCTTAACAAAGTGTTAATTGGAGTTGTAAATAACTCAAAAACTTAAATCATCTCTGATTCAGTACTTTTAATTAATGAGAAAGAAGAAAAAAATGTTTTGATCACACAACTCCCATTGAATATTGTGGACTCTTGATGTAACCTTTATTGGAAACTCTCTCAAATCGTTTTTGGAATCAGGTAGAGTTTGTATTTGAAATAAGCATGGATTTGGATTTTTGTCACCAGTGTGGAATAAGGGAGTATTTTGTATCCCATTAAAGAGTTGTTAAGACAATGTTTTAAAGGGGGTTGTTTGGGGCACCTAGTTGGCTTAGTCGTTAAGCATCTGCCTTTGAGGGGCTCAGTGGGTTAAAGCCTCTGCTTCGTTCGGCTCAGGTCATGGCCCCGGGGTCCTGGGATCAAGCCCTGCATCGAGCCTTGCATCAGGCTCTCTGCTCAGTGGGGCTCCTGCTTCTCCCTCTCTCTATGCCTGCCTCTCTGCCTACTTGTGATCTCTGTCAAAGAAATAAAAATCTAAAAAAAAAAAAAAAAAAAAAAAAAGGCATCTGCCTTTGGCTAGGGTCATGATCCCAGGATCCTGGGATTGAGCCCCACATCAGGCTCCCTGCTTAGCAGGAGGCCTGCTTCTCCCTCTGCCCCTTCCCCTGCTTGTACTCCCTCTCAAACTGTCTCTCTCTCTGTCAATTAAATAAATAAAATCTTTTTTAAAAAATAAAAATAAAGGAGGTCATTTTCTTTTGTCTTTTCCTTAACAACTTTTTAATGGTACGAGCAAGAAAAAAAAAAAAATGAGCTGAGCTGTATATTTCATAAGCCTTAGATTTGAATTTATAATATACATATATTTTTAAAGACATCATTTATAGTAGCAAAGACTTAGGAAAAATGCCTGAAAATGGATAAAATTTAATGGATCATCAACAAAAGGAAATACTATGACATAATTTTTAAAATCATTTTCTTAAATCATATACTTTAGGGTTGTTTGGCTGCAAATAACAGGATGCACAACTCTTAATATATTTATTTTGAATATAAAGAGAAATCTAGAAATAGGAATTTCCAGGGTTGGTTAATTTAACAGCCCAAAAGTATCTGGGTCAACTTCTCTCTGATTCTCTTGACTTTTCCCTCATGATCACCAAGTGGCTGCCACAGCTCTATCACATCCTCACATGTAACATCTAAGGCCAGGAAGGAAGAATTCTCCATATCTTTTTCATCACACACACAAAAATCTTTCCCAGAAGTCCCCTGGCAAGCTTCCCCCTGTATTCCACTAGCCCAGAACTTGAGTTTCATGCTTGCCCAAACATAAACACTGGGAAAAGAATGGAGTTATATTTGGTTTAGAATAGGGGTCAGCAAACTTCTGAAAAGGACCAACCAGCTAGTAACTATTTTAGTAAATATTTTGCAGGGCATGCAATCTTTGTCATACCTACTCAGCTCTGCTGTTCTAAAAACAAAAGCAGCCATAGACATGGTAAAGAGACAAGTATGGTTGTGTTCCTATAAAACTTTTATCTATGGGGCACCTGGGTGGCTCAGTGGGTTAAAGCCTCTGCCTTCGGCTCAGGTCATGATCCCAGGGTCCTGGGATCGAGCCCCACACGTCGGGCTCTCGGCTCAACGGGAAGCCTGCTTCCCTTTCTCTCTCTCTGCCTGCCTCTCTGCCTACTTGTGATCTCTCTCTGTGCAATACATAAATAAAATCTTAAAAAAAAAAAAAAAACTTTCATCTAGGAGCATTGAAATTTGAATTTCATATAATTTTTACCTGTTACAAAATATTATTTGATTTTTATTTTTTCAGACTTTTAAAACTGTTAAAGAAAAAAAAAATTTTTTTTGTATGGTTCATGACCCTACAAAAAGAAATGGCAGGCCATGGGGTGCTTGGGTGGCTCAGCCGGTTAAGCATCTGCCTTCAGCTCAGGTCATGATCCCAGAGTCCTGGGATCCCTCTCCCTCTGCCGCTCCCTGCCACTTGTGCACGCTTGCACTCTCTCTCTCTCTCTCTCTCTCTCTCAAAGAAATGAATAAAAAAATCTTTTGAAAGAAAGAAAAGGAAGGAAGAAAGGGGAAGGGAAGAAAAGGGAAAGAAAAAAGAGAAGAGAAAGAAAAAAGAGAAGAAAAAAAAAGAAAAATGGCAGGCCAGATCTGGCTAGCAGGTTGTGATTTGCCAACCCCTGGTTTTGACCAATGATGACTTACCCCCTTGGGACTGTAGGAGATGCCTACCTTTCCTGAGACATCACCACTGCAGACCTGGAGAGGGCTCAGGGGGAAGCAGGGTTTTGTTAGGTAATCAGGAATGTCCCCCACAGCATATTAAGCATAGGGTAAGATTCTTAAGGATATAATCATTTTTTAAAAAGCAGATTGCATGACAACTTCATGAAAGACATGCAGGCAACGTGTTACGGCAGCTCAGAGAGCAAATGCATCCTAGTTGTGTGGTCAGGAGATTCTTCAGAGAAGGGGATGCATTTGAGTGGAGCTCTTACTGTCTAAAATAGTTACTAGACAAATTCCATTTATGGAGTGCTTATGACCAAGCTTTGTGCACTTTCCCATTTCGTACTCACAACATCCTTGGCTGACCAGAGCCAAGGGCAGAGGCGGGAAACCCATTAGGAGACACAGCAAGCAACTGGTGAGAAATCATATGGCTTGGACCAGGGCCAGGGGTGGAGGAGGTGAGACATGGGAAGGAAATCTGAACACTCTTAAGTTAAGACAGAGCAGAATTTGCTGATAAAATCGCACATGGGATGGAGAGGGAAAGGAAAAAAGGTCTTTCTGAATTCAAAAGTACTACCTGGAATATTTACTTGAATGGAACACAGATATCTTTAGTAGACCGCACTGAGCTCTCTCAGAAGAGCTCTACAAAGACACTAATGTTTGAAGAAGTATGAAGGAGAGAGATGGAAATACTAATTGATAAAAATAAGAATCAAAACAGGTACCTCTAGAAAGTTCTTGAGAAGGAAATGAGTCTTGAGGATGAGACAATGTAGGTCTAATGAAGAGACAGGGAAACAGTATTTCAGATGAAGAGGCTCTAGAGAGGGCAAAACGCACATGGGTAAGGACAAGAGGTCTATCGGTAAAATCGTAAGCAGGGGTAGCAGAAAGGGCATTTCGTAATAGAGAGACACCTGATGTACGAAAAGCCTATGATCAGGAACGTTACTTACTGTAAGAGGTTAAGTGTTAGAAGCTACCACAGGAATGGGAGAGATGAAGCTTTGTTTCTGTGCTGAAGGACAGAATAGACCAGTGAGTTAGGGTGGATGCAAAGGTAAAGAAGCACAATAAAATTAAGACCTAAAAGAGACCCAAGGAATGAAAAGAATAACCGGGCAGTACTTGGTAGTCTGGATGGAGGTGGTGGGGGGCAGGTATGTGGGAAAAGTAGCAACTAACCCCCAGTTCAAACTGCAATTAACTGGTAGTGGTTGGTTGCTTGATACAGGAAACACAAGACAAATTCTGAGTTTTTCAGGTGTTCTTTTTCCAAGTTACATCCCTTCTGCTCTAGAACCCTAACACACAAATACATACAATGACATCCCTTACCCACCTTGCTGAATCCAAATAATTTTCAATTAAAAAGAAAAAACTAAACAGATTTTTAAAATATTATACAAAAATATTCATCTTTACGTGGATACTTCAATTAGAATTTCTGCATGGAATCCAAATGGGATAATAGGAAGAGAAAGTATATTTTAGGGAACCAACTATCCGTAATGAATAAGGGAATTGGAAAAGGTGAAAGGTCTTTAAAAATATTTACCACAAAAAGAAAGAAAGGTGACATCACCACAGACCATAGAATCTTCTGATAGAAAAGAAGACCAAATAACATGTCCTCGGTATGCAAGGGCCAGGTGGGAAATACAGTCGGAGCTAGTAGAGACAAGGAGCCCCAGCACTCAAGAAGCCAGCATCTCTGCGATCCTAACTTATATTTGGATGAAGGAACAAAAAATATCAAATGAGTTGTTAGGAGGAAAAGAAATCACGATCTGGGGGCGCCTGGGTGGCTCAGTGGGTTGGGCCTCTGCCTTCGGCTCAGGTCATGATCTCAGAGTCCTGGGATCGAGCCCTGCATCAGGCTCTCTGCCCGGCAGGAGCCTGCTTTCCCTTCTTTCTCTGCCTGCTTGTGATCTCTCCCTCTTTGCCAAATAAACAAATAAAATCTTTAAAAAAAAAAAAAGGAAAAAAAAAAAAAAAAGAAAAAAAGAAAGAAAAAAAAATAAATAAAAAATAAAAAAAAAAAGAAAGAAAGAAAACAAGAAAGAAAGAAATCACGATCTAAAAACAGAGAGAGACACGTTAACAATGTTGAATAACTAAGAAGAAAGCAAAACCAAAGAATATTTAATTTTTAATTTCAGATTTTCTAAAGCAAGGAAAGCATGAGTAGACTACACCACACATGGCACAACATGGCACACGGCACGACAAAGGAGGTGTACTATATGTGAAAATATTTGGAGAGAATGGAAACTAGAGTGTAAGCCTAAGATTATCATGAACAAGAAATGAAGAGGTCAAGTCCTCTCACACATTTTGGACCACTGAACAAATAATTGCCACTTCAACCCCATCCTTTCATTGACAAAACAGAAACCAACAAGTAACAACACCGGTCAAAATGATATTAACCACATTTCCAAACATTCCTTCCAGACCAGTTCAAGATTCAAGAACTTTAGAAGTACACGTGTAAATACCAATTCATAATAAAATAAACACTTCATTTTTCTAAGCTCCCAAGAGCTGTGTTCCATGTTGCGGGACTATGTCATGGTGGGTGATTCTGCTCAAATGGATGATAAAGGCAGAGAGAGGAGTAATTTCATTTTATTGAAGACTAGCACTAGAAAACTGAAGGTAGTACAATATTAGAAACTAAGAGCCTTGGAGACAGACAGACCTGGATTTGATTCCAGCCTGTCCTTTCTATTAACTGCATTATTACCTGAATTATCCAAGCCTTGATTTCCACTTTAAAGAAGGGGAATATCAACATCATCTACTTTGTATGGCCGGAGTAAGAATTGGAACTACTTATGCCCTTACCAACTAGTACAAAAGAAGTACCAAATAAAAAGCAGCTATCTCATTAACTCATCTATGGCTTAAGCTCCATTTTTTTTTAAGATTTTATTTATTTGATAGAGACACAGTGAGAGAGGGACCACAAGCAGGGGGAGTGGGAGAGAGAGGAGCAGACTTCCCGCTGAGCAGGGAGCCCAATGTGGGGCTGGATCCCAGGACCCCAGGAGCACGACCCAAGCAGATGGCACACTTAACAACTAAGCCACCCAGGTGCCCCATTAAGCTCAATTTTTATTTCTATCAGCATTCCAGCAGTAGAAAGCAGTATAAAACTGGGGTTCTTCCAAATCCTTAAAACCCTAAAGTACTCTGTATATGATTGAGGCTCCTCAAAAGACATCTGATGTATTAATATTATTCTTCAGCAGGGGCGCCTGGGTGGTTCAGTGGGTTGAAGCCTCCGCCTTCAGTTCAGGTCATGATCCCAGGGTCCTGGGATCGAGCCCCACGTCAGGCTCTCAGCTCAGCAGGGAGCCTGCTTCCTCCTCTCTTGGCCTGCCTCTCTGCCTACTTGTGATCTCTCTCTCTGTGTCAAATAAATAAATAAAATCTTTTAAAAAAAATTATTCTTCAGCATTATGTAATTATTTACATACAGTTATTTTAAAAGATTTGTATCCTAACTAATGAGCTTGACACTTCTCTCTCAGGTACAGACTATATTCCATTAAAGACTTCTTCATTCTGAAATTAAAATCTCAAATTTCACAGTTGTGGAAAATGCTACACTTATAAAGGGGGTGTGTAGGCACCTGGGTGACTTGGTTGGGCAACCGCCTTCAGCTCAAATCATGATCCCAGGGTCCTGGGTTCAAGTCCCAAGTCGGGTTCCCCCTGCTCTGCAGGGACCCTGCTTCTCCTCCTCCCTCTGCCTGCCACTCCCCCTGCCTGTGCTCGCGTGCGCGCGCACTCACTCTCTCTCAAGTAAATAAACTCTTTAAGAATAACTAAATAAAAAATTAAAAAATAAAGGGGGGTTTTACTTAAAAAACAAATCTCTGATTCAAATGACTAAGCCTCAACATGATACCATGAGATATCACTCTTGGATACCAGCTCACCCATGGAGTTTCTTTCTTTTCTGGCAAAAGGCAATCTGCCTTTCTCAAATCAAAGATTTATCTCCACAAAAGTAACCAAACTTTCTGCCAATTCCACATAATTCCACTATTCCCTAAGCCCATTTCCACAACTACAAAACAGAGTTAATAGCAGGTAGTTATTTCAGTGTTGTTTAATGATTAAATAAAATAATATACACGAAGTACCTAGTGACAGATAAAGCAATTTAAAAAAAAAAAGTTAGCTTGGGAAGCCTGGGTGGCTCAGTCGGTTAAGTGTCTGCCTTCAGCTCAGGTCACGATGCCGGGGTCCTGGGATTGAGTCTCACATCGGGCTCCCTGTTCAGCGGGGAGCCTGCTTCTCCCTCTGCCTGCTCTGCCTGCTGCTCCCCCTGCTTCTGCTATCTCTCTGACAAATAAATAAACAAAATCTTTTTTAAAAATTAGCTCTTTTATTATTTACTGAAATATTTCAATTCCTTAAAAAAATTTTTTTAAGATTCTATTTATTTGTCAGAGAAAAAGAGCACAAGCATGGGGACTGGCAGGTAGAGGGAGAATCAGGCTCCCTGCTGAGCAAGGACGTGGGTAGGACTCGATCCCAGGACCCTGGGATCATAACCTGAACTGAAGGCAGATGCTTAACTAACTGAGCCACCCACCCAGGTGTCCTGAAAATTCCAATCCTTTAAAAATTATTTCCCAATTTACTCCTATCCTGCCCATTCCCCAAGAATTACTAGAGCTGGGGAGCCTGGGTGGCTCAGTGGGTTAAAGCCTCTGCCTTCAGCTCGGGTCATGGTCCCAGGGTCCTGGGATCGAGCCCCGAGTCGGGCTCTCTGCTCCGCGGGGAGCCTGCTTCCTCCTCTCTCTCTGCCTGCCTCTCTGCCTACTTGTGATCTCTGTCAAATAAATACATAAAATCTTTAAAAATAAATAAATAAAAAGTTTCAGAAATAAACCCACACTTACAGGGTCAATTACTCCACCACAAAAGCAGCAGCCATATGCAATGGTGGAAAAGACAGTCTCCTCTATAAATGGTATTGGGAAAACTGGACAGCTACATGCAAAAGAATGAAACTGTTTTTCACCATACACAAAAATAAACTC
Organism: Martes martes; assembly: GCF_963455335.1. Lineage (NCBI taxonomy): Eukaryota > Metazoa > Chordata > Mammalia > Carnivora > Mustelidae > Martes > Martes martes. Next base: position 62,690,889 of record NC_137890.1, read on the forward strand.
AAAATGGATTGAAGACCTAAATGTGGGATCTGAAACCATAAAACTGCTAGACGAAAACATAGGCAGTAAAACTTCTGGCACTGGCCTAGCAACCTTTTTCTAGATAGGTCTCTAAAGTGAGGGAAACAAAAGCAAACTATTGGGACTACACTAAAATAAAACGCTTCTGCATAGTGAATGAAACCATCAACAAAACAAAAAGACAACCTACTGAATGGGAGGGGATATTTCCAAATGATGCATCAGGAGACGATATTTGCAAATGATGCATCTGACCAGGGGTTAATATTCAAAATATATAAGGAACTTCTGTAAGTCAACACCAAAAAACAACAACAATAACAACAAATACCTAAACATTCTGATTTAAAAATGGGCAGATGACCTGAATAGACATTTTTCCAAAGAAGACATCCAGATGGCCAGGAGAATCATGAATTTTGGCACGAGAGGATAAACGTCAATGGTCTAGGTCACATTGAGAAGCTAGGCTAGTTAAGGCATACAGCAACAAAGTCAAAGCAGGGAGCGGGTTATAGTTGTCAAAAATCTACTGTATTTAAAAAAAGAAAGAAAGAAAGAAAGAAAGAAAGAAAGAAAGAAAGAAAGAAAGAAAGACCTACTGTATTTTAAAGGGAGACCAAGGTTCCTCATGAAGGAATTTAACTTTTGAGCTCCACACTGCCTCACTTCAACATTATACAATGACCTATCTTCTTCAAATCCTCCCCCATCCTAGCTGCTTGGAATTTCTGGAATTTCTCCTACACTAGCAGACAGGCAGTGCCAGCTTCCCAGCATTTTATAGCAGACAAACTGGACCAGAAACCCACTGGATGGGGGAGGTCTATTTCAAAGAAAAGGAGGGACACGGAAAAGAACATGTGTATACTACAACGAGATCACCTCAGTCCACGATGGCCCAATGTCCCAATCCGGACAGCTGGCAGCAGAGGCTTGAGATTAACCTCCACCCCCAGGAGTGCTGTTGCCCATTATGGAGTTTTAAAACAAAGACAACAACAGTACCGGTCAAGGAACCACGGAACCAACATCCTAGCCCTGTCTGGACACCATCTAGCTGCACAGTCATGGGCAAATGCACTCAGCCTCTCAGGATGTCCTTTATAATACACAGTGAGCATCAGAGCCAGAGTCCTCTGCAGGCCCTCCTAGCTCCACACTGGGAGACTGCCGCCCCTCCAAAGTGGGGCTATGGCTTCCTGTTTGCATGCCATGCACCTCCCAGTAGAAGTTCTCAGGTCACTAACACAAGCCTCCCCTGCCAGCCAAGGAGTCCCTCACCTCTCACCCCTCACCTGCCAGGTCCACCTGGCATGGAGCACTGCCAAGGAGCCTGTTGTCCCCCAAAGTCAGATGCTGCAGGGCCATGCTACATCAGTGAGGGGTGACCCTCTGAGACCAGGGCAGGAAGAAATCCCAACTAGTTATCAGGAGAATTAAATGCCATACGTAGACGGGCCCAAAACATGGTAATGTTTTAAAAAAGCATGCCCCCCAAATGCCTTATACACCAGACTCCCAACAATACAACTGCAATCTGTATCTTTAAAATTTACTGTAAAGCACATAAGTCACACCCAAATACCTGTCCACACAGAAATGCCTTTCCAGGAAAAAGAAAATTCTATCACAACAGATTCTACGTCTTTGGCAGACTGACTGACAGACATTTAGTTCCAAAAGCTGAGAATCTCTCCTGTGGTTAAAGACCACCCTATGGTAGAGACAAAAACTGAGCCCAGAGCATTCCCAGGACTGTTAAGAGGGTGCCGGAGGCAGGCAAATGGGTCCACCATTCCCACGGTCAGGGTCATCCCAATGTGGCCTGGGGGTTGGCATGGGGGTGGGAGTGGTACATGGGGCCATTGGCTGGACCATGGGTTACCAGCGGCAGCTGGTATGGGACTGACCCAAGGCCTTCAGCAGGCAAGAAGCCAGTGGATACCTAGGCCACCCTTAGTTCCCCCTCCTCCTGGGCCAGGACACTCCTGTGGTCTCTAAACTGGGAGCTGGTGCCTGTACTTCTTATCAGTCTGTAATGCACTGCCTATAGCCTTTCTCAATTAGCCTACCTCCATCGACCTTTGGTTCAGGAGAAAATACTTTGTTCTCTAAACTGTAACTTCTTTTTCACAGTTAAGGGAATGATGGCAGGACGAGGGTGGCCCTGTGGCTGCACCTGATCTGTTGACCCGGGAGGTCCCACTGGATAAGAGGACAACAGGCAACTCACCCCTCTGGCCTCTCCACTCCCAGGGGCCGAGGCCCTTATAAGAGTCAGTGTAAGAACCTGGCGATTCACAGACCTATACCCCTGGGGCTGATAATGCATCATGTTAATAAAAAAATAAAAAAATTTTTTTAAAAAGGGAATCAGTGTAAGGGGCAAGGGTAAACCAGGGTTCTCATTTGGGAAATAGGAGCATTCCAGCACTCCTCTGGCGCTAAAATAACACAGGAACCTAGAGAACCAAGTCACCACGCACACACTTCCAATTACTGCCCTCAGGCTGAGTAAAGGTGATATTTCTAAAGAGTGGCCTGTGTGTGTTGCAAGCACTGCCCAGGAGTATTTACCTGTGCCTTTTGAGGCCACAGTCTGCCCTGGGGCTCAGCCCCTGTCCAGCCCACCCTTCCCTGGCAAATCCTAGGGCCTCTCTTTTCTTTTTAGGCCTTTAGAAACCATCAAATATCAACCTCAGTTACCAAAGACATTTCCAAAGAGTGTCCTCCTTTCTTTCCTTGGCAGCAATAAGGACAGTAAGTAGGACTTCCCTGGAGAGACGGCATAGTATGATTCTGGACTACAAGGGCTCTGAAGACTGCCAGGCTTGGTGTAAAATCCCACGTCACCTGCACATCCCAGGTGTGTGACAATGGACAAAGGACTTCAACTCTGAGCTGTGAGGTTTTCCAGCTGTGAACTGAGGACATTCCCACCCTGCACCCTGACTCAAAGTTTTATTGTAAGGGAACTGCTCTACCTTCTGCTGTTCTTAGAAGACGATAGTACACTTCGATTACATGGATTCCCTCCAAAGAGAAAGCATGTTGCTTCTGGGAGTGACAAAAGTAATATTTTCACCACCCCTTCACTGGATCCCACTTGTAGCAGGTACTCCAAGACTAGAGGATGGGTTTCCCCTGGAATTACCTGCAGCCCCCGCTGTGAGGTCAATGGCAGCTTGGATGGCAGGACTGGACTTCATGTTGGCCCACTCCTCTGCTGGTCTCTGTGGAAGGCAACTCTCCGGAGCTTATGACGGGTGTCTCATATCCCTGAAAGGAGACCAGAGCTCACCATCAGTGAAGCCTCTGCAGCCTTTCTCTAGAACTGCTGCCTGGTTACTGGGACCTCAACCTCCGGGAGCTGGGAGATCAGTTCTCCCTTTTGCAAAAAAAAAAAAAAAAAAAAAAAAAGAAAGAAAAGAAAAAGGCAGTCAAGGTATCAGTGCAGCTTAGCAACTGGCCTGCCTTCTACTCGCCCACCATCTCCCCATGAAAAACTCACAAGTCAAAAACCTTCCCTGAGTTATCAGAGTTACAGCCACTCATAGGGAGCATTTCAACCAACCCTTCTGAAAATCTTACAAGTGAATGCCAAATACCACAGACACCCAAGTCATATCAAACTAGTTTTTCAGAGGCCTAAGTGGAACTGTCAGGCAACTAAGCTCAGTTCTAAATTCAGACAGCAACCTGAGTTGAGTCCCTCTTAGGAGGTCACAAAACAGCAGGTCTGGAAAGTAATGGATTAGGTGTTCTGCTAAGTGACATATGCGTGGGTCTGAATTCCTGATCTTCCACCAGCAGGATGAGCCCTCGGGCCCCTTAAGCTGGAGGTCCCCCCGAATCAAAGGTGAATAATAGAATTATCATAATATAAAGGCAATCACAAATAGCCACATGGGACAGCTGTTCTTAGAACTACAGAGCACAGCACCAAGCATTAGTAATGGTCATCAAAGGCCTCTCCAGACCTTCTCAACCATAACCGTGTACACAAAACACCTGGGGACCTTGTTAAACTACAGATTCTGATGTGCTAGGCCTCAGGTGGGACCAGAAACCTTGCCAGTCATTACAAACTCCCAGATGAGGCTGATAATGACTGGCCACCAATCACATTTTGAGAAGCAACACTGTGTCCTAAATTTGTTTGATAAGAATCACTGGGGCACCGGTAAAATATTCAGATAACCAGGTCTGTCTCCCAGTGATCTTGTTTCAGCATGGTTGGGCTAGAGCTTAAAAAGTTTGGGAAAACTAGAGTCTACTCCTCTACTGTTAGACAAAAATCAACTATCACAGAGAAATGGACTTAAAAGATACAGATTTTTTATAAAAAAAAGAAAGGTGGCTCATTAACACATAATATCAAGCTAACCAATTCAGCAACCAATTCTGTGTGGTTTTCAAACTAAGAAAGTGACTTATCCGTCAATAACAAAGAACAATTTTCATTCATCACGCTAAAGACCTTTGTGCTCCCACTCAGGCCACCTCTTGGAGGCTGGTGGGCCAGCTGGGTTATTAATGAATGCCAATGTGGACCTAAACGTGGGCGGAAAATAATTTTATCCACTAAGAAGTCTTTTTTAACCACTTGACACCTGTTGTGAGTGATCAGACACCAAGAATCTTGCTTTCCTTGCAAAAAAAAAAAAAAAAAGATTGTAAAACCAGCAACCACAAAAGCATAGTACTGGACTTGAAAAAGCAACTAAGTGAAACAGACAAGACATGGATTTTATGTTATTGATAGGACAGGAGAGGCAGTATCAATAACTATAGTTGACGAGGTTGTGGCCATCCTGTACCTAGAGAAGGCTACGAGGGTCCTAATCCAATCTCTTCCTTTTCCAGATGGAAAACCGAGGCCAGAAAGCAAGAGCTTTTCCAAGGTCATACAAGTAGTCAGGGGACTCAACTCAAGTCTTGCCTTTTGGGTCTGTGCCTACCGAGCAATACTTAATTCCAGAGTATTCCAACCTGACCAAAAAGAAAAGCAAAAAACAAGCACCGAGCCCCGCATTTTAAAGGAAAAATGGAGGCAAGTGGGGAGCTTCTCCATCGGTTGAATTCTTGGGGTGCCAACATTTCTTTCTGAGTTTATAAGAAAGGCATAGATCCTACTATGTGTCATCGCTGCGAATTTAACCCCTCCGGTAAGCCAAACTTAAACGCATCAAATCCCACAAGTAACGACTCATAGAATTATTAAGATACTAAAAAAACAGTGATGGGAACTAACAGATTAACTCAGCAACTGACTCAAATTATTGTGTGGTTTAAGAAGGCAGCTTCAAGAAGTCTTGAAAAATACATTCGGCTTGGGGGAGGCAAGACTGGTCAGCAGAAGTTAAAACTCAGTCTTGAGCCAGTTAAAAAGCTGAATCCTTTTAGCGCCCCTTTACCTCTCCTGCAAGCACACGTGGGTCCGACTCCAGGAGAGACAAACAACAACGCCAGCCGCACACCTTCTGTTCCCGGGGGGAAATGAGTTTCTCGCCTGGGAGAACGCTCTGAGGCCGCCTGCTCCACCAGGTAACACCAAGGGCGAGAAGACTGCGGCACAGGCTCAAGCTGGCGCGGCCGCCCTCCCCCCAGGACTAGAGCCGGACCCAAGGCGCTGCGACGCCCGCCAGGCACTCCCGCTCTGAGGCTCTGGATCCCGGGGGGGCACAGGGCCCGCGAGGGAGTCTGCTTCCAACTTTCTCGTCCTGGCTTTCACCTCCTCGGACTCCAGCCCAACAACCTGCGAGAGTCTCCCATTCATAACCGCCCCCGCTCGGGCCCGGGCACGGGCGGCCCGGTGCCCAGAGGCCTGATGACACTCCGCGGGGGCAAAGAGGACACCCTTCCCGGCAGTTGACTCCACGGAAAGGAGGCCGCGGAGCCCCGGAGTCTCCGGCGAGTCCCGGCCCACGGCGCCCGTTAACGACCTGGGCACGTGCACGGCGCGCGGGCCGCGGACCCCAGAAGCCTACCGGCTGCCCGGGAAGGTCGCGCCGCCTGGCCGCGTAGGTCCGCTCGCGCCCCGCTCCCTCCGGCCGCCCCCAGAGCGACGGTTGTGGGGCTGACGCTCACCGCCGCGCCAGTTGGCCACGCGTGCTGCTCTGGCTCCGCCGCGGGCTCTCGGCTCTGCCTCCGCCGCCAGGGCGGCCGCTCAACACCCACGTCGGCAGCCGGCCGGCCCTCCGCTCCGCCCTCCCGCGCGGGAGCGCAAAGGGCGAAGGCCCCCGGGACCGGAGCACCCCTTCGGCCGGGGGCGGGCAGCGCGGGGCCGGCGCGTGGGAAGCGGAAGTCCGCCGCTGAGGCGGCGCGCTCGGCCCCGCGCAGGCCACGGGACCCCCGGCCCGCGTGCCCACGAACTGGAGGACCTGGAGGACAGGGAGCCCGGGCCATCCCCGGGTTGCTTCCCTTCCTCCAGGTTCCCGGAGGACTCCTGAGAGGCTCGACCCCAGCTGGAACTCAACCCCCAGCGGGGGTTGGGGGTGTTGGGAGGACCCGCTGAAGTCTTTGGGCTGGTGAACCGTGCTGGGACTCAAGGCCTCTATTTTATATTTGACTACAGAAGTACCGGAGACGTGGTGATGAAAAATATATTCGCTTACTGCCAGGAAAAAAAACCCCCACAAAACAAACGTTTCCTAGTCTGCCTCCCGCAAGGTCACACCCACCGATGAAAACTGGCTCTAAATCGGGCTTCTCTGATCTTTCAGTTCCTAATGAGTTATAGGCTACTTCTGTGGCTCTCTGGCATTTTATTAAAAAGCACTATTCAAAGAATCTTGTATACGGGGAGTAAAGGAATTTTCTCCAGTTCGCTAAGACAGAGAGCTAACACCTACTCAATTGGAAAGCTCTTAGTCTGTTCCTGACAGCTAGCTGCTTCATGTAACTCAGTCGTGGCCTTCGGATTTCTTTGGCTCAGTGTTCATGCATTTATTTTCATTTTCTATACTGCATTTTCTTCCTTAAACTGTGCTATCTTTTCCTTTTACAATTTGTTTTTGCCCTGTTTGATTGCGGTGTTGGATGACTGACAATATCACTTAAGTGATGGGGGGAGGGGAGACTTAAATATCCCCCGTGACTTGTGTTAGTGCAAGTGCTTAACTTGAACGTACAACTGAACAGATTTTCCAGAGGTAGGAGGCGCTGTGAGGGCATCAGAGCTCCTGGTAAATGGGGGCACTCATAAAAACAGCACAAACTGACTTTTCATAAAATCAGCACTTTGTTTTTTTTAAAGGTTTTAATTATATATTTGACACAGAGAGAGAGATCACAAGTAGGCAGAGAGACAGGCAGAGAGAGAGAGAGGAGGAAGCAGGCTCCCTGCTGAGCAGAGAGTTGGATGTGGGACTCTATCCCAGGACCCTGAGACCATGACCTGAGCCAAAGGCAGAGGCTTAACCCACTGAGCCACCCAGGTTCCCAAAATCAGCACTTTAGAAGTCAAGTTTCTGAAACTCAATTACAGAAACACGCCAGGGAGTTTGAAATACTTGCCCAAGGTGACTTGTGACCTAACTGGTGGGAAGCAGACTCAGGAGCAGAACCTACCATTACAACATTCTAGAGGACTCCAGGACTTTCAGTATCCCCTGGTCCAGTGGCTTTAGCAAGCTAGAAACTTGAGACTCAAAGGAAACCTCATTAAGGACAGATCCAGTACAGATTGGAAAGCGCACAGGAGTTGGAGCCAGGATGCTTGTGTAAAAATCTGGGTGACCTTTAGTGAACCATTTAACCTTTTCAAACCCCAGCCTTCACGCAACTGCATCACGGCCTCTGATCTCCGTGATCCTGCTGGGGCAATCCACCACGTGGGCCACTGCCGCTCCAGGAGCCAGCTGGGGCCATCCACCGTCGTGAGGGCAGGCACTACTCCAGGTCACTGTTGCGCCCTCACCGGGTGGCCAGCCAACCTTGTTCTTTGTGTTGTCTCCCTTGAGTCCCTTCTCCTACTCTCACAAAAGCTGCTCCAGACTCTCAGCACTCCTGCTACATTTCTTTTTTCCCTCACATTTCCTCAACAACCTTAGCCTCAGTTTATGTGTAAACTCACAAATAACCAGGAAACATTTGTGCAAATTTGAACCCCCAATTAGCAAAGTTACCTTTTTTGCAAAAACCCTCATCCATTTGCCTCTGTCCTGTTGTCTTGCTTGCTGTATCCTGGTGCTTCACACCCTGCCTGGCACCAGTGAGGTTGGTGAAGGATGGGCGACTCAGAGGCCAAGTCACTTGCCCAAAGTTATATAAGTACTAATGAAAGAGCTGGAACTCCGCAGAGTTCTGTTCAAGTCTGAAGTTCATGGCCCTAACTTCCCAGAAGCTTCCTTTTAAAAGCAAGAGAGTTGCAGGAACCAGTTCTTTCTCCTGAAATAGACCTCCCTTCACATTTTATAAATTCACCTTGGCAGCTTAAACTCCCTCACAGGAGTGGCTCTTTGTTATTGTTGCATTAGGAATAGAGAAATATAACATGTTGAAAAGCTTAACACCTCACAGAAGCTCAGAGAACTCATTGGAAAATCACCTTCTTGGTGATTTTCCACTCAAACTTTGTTCTGAGGGTAATTCCCCAGGCATCTGATGGCCTGGAGAACAGGACTTTACAGAGTCCTGCATTACTTCCATCAGTATAGGTAGCTTAACCCAATGGCATTTCAGATCTGGGTTCCAAACAGCAAGCGAGTCAATGCACTGACCCGTGTGCTCCAGGAAGTTGCTTGCTACACTTGGGACTACGCAATCCAGGGACATTAGTATAGCCGACTATCTGATGAAGGGGCAGATGTGATGTAGGTCAAAGGTGGGGGGACAGAGTGGCTAACATGAAAAAGCGAGACTTTGCTACTTCGACAGTATTTCACAATGCACTAGGGAATGATACAAAAATGGGGATATAATTTCATCACTTGGAGCATTTTAGCCCTAATACCATGTGGATGTGCCTTAACAAAGTGTTAATTGGAGTTGTAAATAACTCAAAAACTTAAATCATCTCTGATTCAGTACTTTTAATTAATGAGAAAGAAGAAAAAAATGTTTTGATCACACAACTCCCATTGAATATTGTGGACTCTTGATGTAACCTTTATTGGAAACTCTCTCAAATCGTTTTTGGAATCAGGTAGAGTTTGTATTTGAAATAAGCATGGATTTGGATTTTTGTCACCAGTGTGGAATAAGGGAGTATTTTGTATCCCATTAAAGAGTTGTTAAGACAATGTTTTAAAGGGGGTTGTTTGGGGCACCTAGTTGGCTTAGTCGTTAAGCATCTGCCTTTGAGGGGCTCAGTGGGTTAAAGCCTCTGCTTCGTTCGGCTCAGGTCATGGCCCCGGGGTCCTGGGATCAAGCCCTGCATCGAGCCTTGCATCAGGCTCTCTGCTCAGTGGGGCTCCTGCTTCTCCCTCTCTCTATGCCTGCCTCTCTGCCTACTTGTGATCTCTGTCAAAGAAATAAAAATCTAAAAAAAAAAAAAAAAAAAAAAAAAGGCATCTGCCTTTGGCTAGGGTCATGATCCCAGGATCCTGGGATTGAGCCCCACATCAGGCTCCCTGCTTAGCAGGCCTGCTTCTCCCTCTGCCCCTTCCCCTGCTTGTACTCCCTCTCAAACTGTCTCTCTCTCTGTCAATTAAATAAATAAAATCTTTTTTAAAAAATAAAAATAAAGGAGGTCATTTTCTTTTGTCTTTTCCTTAACAACTTTTTAATGGTACGAGCAAGAAAAAAAAAAAAATGAGCTGAGCTGTATATTTCATAAGCCTTAGATTTGAATTTATAATATACATATATTTTTAAAGACATCATTTATAGTAGCAAAGACTTAGGAAAAATGCCTGAAAATGGATAAAATTTAATGGATCATCAACAAAAGGAAATACTATGACATAATTTTTAAAATCATTTTCTTAAATCATATACTTTAGGGTTGTTTGGCTGCAAATAACAGGATGCACAACTCTTAATATATTTATTTTGAATATAAAGAGAAATCTAGAAATAGGAATTTCCAGGGTTGGTTAATTTAACAGCCCAAAAGTATCTGGGTCAACTTCTCTCTGATTCTCTTGACTTTTCCCTCATGATCACCAAGTGGCTGCCACAGCTCTATCACATCCTCACATGTAACATCTAAGGCCAGGAAGGAAGAATTCTCCATATCTTTTTCATCACACACACAAAAATCTTTCCCAGAAGTCCCCTGGCAAGCTTCCCCCTGTATTCCACTAGCCCAGAACTTGAGTTTCATGCTTGCCCAAACATAAACACTGGGAAAAGAATGGAGTTATATTTGGTTTAGAATAGGGGTCAGCAAACTTCTGAAAAGGACCAACCAGCTAGTAACTATTTTAGTAAATATTTTGCAGGGCATGCAATCTTTGTCATACCTACTCAGCTCTGCTGTTCTAAACAAAAGCAGCCATAGACATGGTAAAGAGACAAGTATGGTTGTGTTCCTATAAAACTTTTATCTATGGGGCACCTGGGTGGCTCAGTGGGTTAAAGCCTCTGCCTTCGGCTCAGGTCATGATCCCAGGGTCCTGGGATCGAGCCCCACACGTCGGGCTCTCGGCTCAACGGGAAGCCTGCTTCCCTTTCTCTCTCTCTGCCTGCCTCTCTGCCTACTTGTGATCTCTCTCTGTGCAATACATAAATAAAATCTTAAAAAAAAAAAAAAAAACTTTCATCTAGGAGCATTGAAATTTGAATTTCATATAATTTTTACCTGTTACAAAATATTATTTGATTTTTATTTTTTCAGACTTTTAAAACTGTTAAAGAAAAAAAAAATTTTTTTTGTATGGTTCATGACCCTACAAAAAGAAATGGCAGGCCATGGGGTGCTTGGGTGGCTCAGCCGGTTAAGCATCTGCCTTCAGCTCAGGTCATGATCCCAGAGTCCTGGGATCCCTCTCCCTCTGCCGCTCCCTGCCACTTGTGCACGCTTGCACTCTCTCTCTCTCTCTCTCTCTCTCTCAAAGAAATGAATAAAAAAATCTTTTGAAAGAAAGAAAAGGAAGGAAGAAAGGGGAAGGGAAGAAAAGGGAAAGAAAAAAGAGAAGAGAAAGAAAAAAGAGAAGAAAAAAAAAGAAAAATGGCAGGCCAGATCTGGCTAGCAGGTTGTGATTTGCCAACCCCTGGTTTTGACCAATGATGACTTACCCCCTTGGGACTGTAGGAGATGCCTACCTTTCCTGAGACATCACCACTGCAGACCTGGAGAGGGCTCAGGGGGAAGCAGGGTTTTGTTAGGTAATCAGGAATGTCCCCCACAGCATATTAAGCATAGGGTAAGATTCTTAAGGATATAATCATTTTTTAAAAAGCAGATTGCATGACAACTTCATGAAAGACATGCAGGCAACGTGTTACGGCAGCTCAGAGAGCAAATGCATCCTAGTTGTGTGGTCAGGAGATTCTTCAGAGAAGGGGATGCATTTGAGTGGAGCTCTTACTGTCTAAAATAGTTACTAGACAAATTCCATTTATGGAGTGCTTATGACCAAGCTTTGTGCACTTTCCCATTTCGTACTCACAACATCCTTGGCTGACCAGAGCCAAGGGCAGAGGCGGGAAACCCATTAGGAGACACAGCAAGCAACTGGTGAGAAATCATATGGCTTGGACCAGGGCCAGGGGTGGAGGAGGTGAGACATGGGAAGGAAATCTGAACACTCTTAAGTTAAGACAGAGCAGAATTTGCTGATAAAATCGCACATGGGATGGAGAGGGAAAGGAAAAAAGGTCTTTCTGAATTCAAAAGTACTACCTGGAATATTTACTTGAATGGAACACAGATATCTTTAGTAGACCGCACTGAGCTCTCTCAGAAGAGCTCTACAAAGACACTAATGTTTGAAGAAGTATGAAGGAGAGAGATGGAAATACTAATTGATAAAAATAAGAATCAAAACAGGTACCTCTAGAAAGTTCTTGAGAAGGAAATGAGTCTTGAGGATGAGACAATGTAGGTCTAATGAAGAGACAGGGAAACAGTATTTCAGATGAAGAGGCTCTAGAGAGGGCAAAACGCACATGGGTAAGGACAAGAGGTCTATCGGTAAAATCGTAAGCAGGGGTAGCAGAAAGGGCATTTCGTAATAGAGAGACACCTGATGTACGAAAAGCCTATGATCAGGAACGTTACTTACTGTAAGAGGTTAAGTGTTAGAAGCTACCACAGGAATGGGAGAGATGAAGCTTTGTTTCTGTGCTGAAGGACAGAATAGACCAGTGAGTTAGGGTGGATGCAAAGGTAAAGAAGCACAATAAAATTAAGACCTAAAAGAGACCCAAGGAATGAAAAGAATAACCGGGCAGTACTTGGTAGCCTGGATGGAGGTGGTGGGGGGCAGGTATGTGGGAAAAGTAGCAACTAACCCCCAGTTCAAACTGCAATTAACTGGTAGTGGTTGGTTGCTTGATACAGGAAACACAAGACAAATTCTGAGTTTTTCAGGTGTTCTTTTTCCAAGTTACATCCCTTCTGCTCTAGAACCCTAACACACAAATACATACAATGACATCCCTTACCCACCTTGCTGAATCCAAATAATTTTCAATTAAAAAGAAAAAACTAAACAGATTTTTAAAATATTATACAAAAATATTCATCTTTACGTGGATACTTCAATTAGAATTTCTGCATGGAATCCAAATGGGATAATAGGAAGAGAAAGTATATTTTAGGGAACCAACTATCCGTAATGAATAAGGGAATTGGAAAAGGTGAAAGGTCTTTAAAAATATTTACCACAAAAAGAAAGAAAGGTGACATCACCACAGACCATAGAATCTTCTGATAGAAAAGAAGACCAAATAACATGTCCTCGGTATGCAAGGGCCAGGTGGGAAATACAGTCGGAGCTAGTAGAGACAAGGAGCCCCAGCACTCAAGAAGCCAGCATCTCTGCGATCCTAACTTATATTTGGATGAAGGAACAAAAAATATCAAATGAGTTGTTAGGAGGAAAAGAAATCACGATCTGGGGGCGCCTGGGTGGCTCAGTGGGTTAAGCCGCTGCCTTCGGCTCAGGTCATGATCTCGGGGTCCTGGGATCGAGTCCCACATCGGGCTCTCTGCTCAGCAGGGAGCCTGCTTCCCTCTCTCTCTCTCTGCCTGCCTCTCTGTCTACTGTGATCTCTCTCTGTCAAATAAATAAATAAAATCTTTAAAAAAAAAAAAAAATAAAAAAATAAAAAAAATAAAAAAATAAAAATATTTACCACAAAAAGAAAGAAAGGTGACATCACCACAGACCATAGAATCTTCTGATAGAAAAGAAGACCAAATAACATGTCCTCGGTATGCAAGGGCCAGGTGGGAAATACAGTCGGAGCTAGTAGAGACAAGGAGCCCCAGCACTCAAGAAGCCAGCATCTCTGCGATCCTAACTTATATTTGGATGAAGGAACAAAAAATATCAAATGAGTTGTTAGGAGGAAAAGAAATCACGATCTGGGGGCGCCTGGGTGGCTCAGTGGGTTGGGCCTCTGCCTTCGGCTCAGGTCATGATCTCAGAGTCCTGGGATCGAGCCCTGCATCAGGCTCTCTGCCCGGCAGGAGCCTGCTTTCCCTTCTTTCTCTGCCTGCTTGTGATCTCTCCCTCTTTGCCAAATAAACAAATAAAATCTTTAAAAAAAAAAAAAGGAAAAAAAAAAAAAAAAAGAAAAAAAGAAAGAAAAAAAAATAAATAAAAAATAAAAAAAAAAAGAAAGAAAGAAAACAAGAAAGAAAGAAATCACGATCTAAAAACAGAGAGAGACACGTTAACAATGTTGAATAACTAAGAAGAAAGCAAAACCAAAGAATATTTAATTTTTAATTTCAGATTTTCTAAAGCAAGGAAAGCATGAGTAGACTACACCACACATGGCACAACATGGCACACGGCACGACAAAGGAGGTGTACTATATGTGAAAATATTTGGAGAGAATGGAAACTAGAGTGTAAGCCTAAGATTATCATGAACAAGAAATGAAGAGGTCAAGTCCTCTCACACATTTTGGACCACTGAACAAATAATTGCCACTTCAACCCCATCCTTTCATTGACAAAACAGAAACCAACAAGTAACAACACCGGTCAAAATGATATTAACCACATTTCCAAACATTCCTTCCAGACCAGTTCAAGATTCAAGAACTTTAGAAGTACACGTGTAAATACCAATTCATAATAAAATAAACACTTCATTTTTCTAAGCTCCCAAGAGCTGTGTTCCATGTTGCGGGACTATGTCATGGTGGGTGATTCTGCTCAAATGGATGATAAAGGCAGAGAGAGGAGTAATTTCATTTTATTGAAGACTAGCACTAGAAAACTGAAGGTAGTACAATATTAGAAACTAAGAGCCTTGGAGACAGACAGACCTGGATTTGATTCCAGCCTGTCCTTTCTATTAACTGCATTATTACCTGAATTATCCAAGCCTTGATTTCCACTTTAAAGAAGGGGAATATCAACATCATCTACTTTGTATGGCCGGAGTAAGAATTGGAACTACTTATGCCCTTACCAACTAGTACAAAAGAAGTACCAAATAAAAAGCAGCTATCTCATTAACTCATCTATGGCTTAAGCTCCATTTTTTTTTAAGATTTTATTTATTTGATAGAGACACAGTGAGAGAGGGACCACAAGCAGGGGGAGTGGGAGAGAGAGGAGCAGACTTCCCGCTGAGCAGGGAGCCCAATGTGGGGCTGGATCCCAGGACCCCAGGAGCACGACCCAAGCAGATGGCACACTTAACAACTAAGCCACCCAGGTGCCCCATTAAGCTCAATTTTTATTTCTATCAGCATTCCAGCAGTAGAAAGCAGTATAAAACTGGGGTTCTTCCAAATCCTTAAAACCCTAAAGTACTCTGTATATGATTGAGGCTCCTCAAAAGACATCTGATGTATTAATATTATTCTTCAGCAGGGGCGCCTGGGTGGTTCAGTGGGTTGAAGCCTCCGCCTTCAGTTCAGGTCATGATCCCAGGGTCCTGGGATCGAGCCCCACGTCAGGCTCTCAGCTCAGCAGGGAGCCTGCTTCCTCCTCTCTTGGCCTGCCTCTCTGCCTACTTGTGATCTCTCTCTCTGTGTCAAATAAATAAATAAAATCTTTTAAAAAAAATTATTCTTCAGCATTATGTAATTATTTACATACAGTTATTTTAAAAGATTTGTATCCTAACTAATGAGCTTGACACTTCTCTCTCAGGTACAGACTATATTCCATTAAAGACTTCTTCATTCTGAAATTAAAATCTCAAATTTCACAGTTGTGGAAAATGCTACACTTATAAAGGGGGTGTGTAGGCACCTGGGTGACTTGGTTGGGCAACCGCCTTCAGCTCAAATCATGATCCCAGGGTCCTGGGTTCAAGTCCCAAGTCGGGTTCCCCCTGCTCTGCAGGGACCCTGCTTCTCCTCCTCCCTCTGCCTGCCACTCCCCCTGCCTGTGCTCGCGTGCGCGCGCACTCACTCTCTCTCAAGTAAATAAACTCTTTAAGAATAACTAAATAAAAAATTAAAAAATAAAGGGGGGTTTTACTTAAAAAACAAATCTCTGATTCAAATGACTAAGCCTCAACATGATACCATGAGATATCACTCTTGGATACCAGCTCACCCATGGAGTTTCTTTCTTTTCTGGCAAAAGGCAATCTGCCTTTCTCAAATCAAAGATTTATCTCCACAAAAGTAACCAAACTTTCTGCCAATTCCACATAATTCCACTATTCCCTAAGCCCATTTCCACAACTACAAAACAGAGTTAATAGCAGGTAGTTATTTCAGTGTTGTTTAATGATTAAATAAAATAATATACACGAAGTACCTAGTGACAGATAAAGCAATTTAAAAAAAAAAAGTTAGCTTGGGAAGCCTGGGTGGCTCAGTCGGTTAAGTGTCTGCCTTCAGCTCAGGTCACGATGCCGGGGTCCTGGGATTGAGTCTCACATCGGGCTCCCTGTTCAGCGGGGAGCCTGCTTCTCCCTCTGCCTGCTCTGCCTGCTGCTCCCCCTGCTTCTGCTATCTCTCTGACAAATAAATAAACAAAATCTTTTTTAAAAATTAGCTCTTTTATTATTTACTGAAATATTTCAATTCCTTAAAAAAATTTTTTTAAGATTCTATTTATTTGTCAGAGAAAAAGAGCACAAGCATGGGGACTGGCAGGTAGAGGGAGAATCAGGCTCCCTGCTGAGCAAGGACGTGGGTAGGACTCGATCCCAGGACCCTGGGATCATAACCTGAACTGAAGGCAGATGCTTAACTAACTGAGCCACCCACCCAGGTGTCCTGAAAATTCCAATCCTTTAAAAATTATTTCCCAATTTACTCCTATCCTGCCCATTCCCCAAGAATTACTAGAGCTGGGGAGCCTGGGTGGCTCAGTGGGTTAAAGCCTCTGCCTTCAGCTCGGGTCATGGTCCCAGGGTCCTGGGATCGAGCCCCGAGTCGGGCTCTCTGCTCCGCGGGGAGCCTGCTTCCTCCTCTCTCTCTGCCTGCCTCTCTGCCTACTTGTGATCTCTGTCAAATAAATACATAAAATCTTTAAAAATAAATAAATAAAAAGTTTCAGAAATAAACCCACACTTACAGGGTCAATTACTCCACCACAAAAGCAGCAGCCATATGCAATGGTGGAAAAGACAGTCTCCTCTATAAATGGTATTGGGAAAACTGGACAGCTACATGCAAAAGAATGAAACTGTTTTTCACCATACACAAAAATAAACTCAAAATGGATTGAAGACCTAAATGTGGGATCTGAAACCATAAAACTGCTAGACGAAAACATAGGCAGTAAAACTTCTGGCACTGGCCTAGCAACCTTTTTCTAGATAGGTCTCTAAAGTGAGGGAAACAAAAGCAAACTATTGGGACTACACTAAAATAAAACGCTTCTGCATAGTGAATGAAACCATCAACAAAACAAAAAGACAACCTACTGAATGGGAGGGGATATTTCCAAATGATGCATCAGGAGACGATATTTGCAAATGATGCATCTGACCAGGGGTTAATATTCAAAATATATAAGGAACTTCTGTAAGTCAACACCAAAAAACAACAACAATAACAACAAATACCTAAACATTCTGATTTAAAAATGGGCAGATGACCTGAATAGACATTTTTCCAAAGAAGACATCCAGATGGCCAGGAGAATCATGAATTTTGGCACGAGAGGATAAACGTCAATGGTCTAGGTCACATTGAGAAGCTAGGCTAGTTAAGGCATACAGCAACAAAGTCAAAGCAGGGAGCGGGTTATAGTTGTCAAAAATCTACTGTATTTAAAAAAAGAAAGAAAGAAAGAAAGAAAGAAAGAAAGAAAGAAAGAAAGAAAGAAAGACCTACTGTATTTTAAAGGGAGACCAAGGTTCCTCATGAAGGAATTTAACTTTTGAGCTCCACACTGCCTCACTTCAACATTATACAATGACCTATCTTCTTCAAATCCTCCCCCATCCTAGCTGCTTGGAATTTCTGGAATTTCTCCTACACTAGCAGACAGGCAGTGCCAGCTTCCCAGCATTTTATAGCAGACAAACTGGACCAGAAACCCACTGGATGGGGGAGGTCTATTTCAAAGAAAAGGAGGGACACGGAAAAGAACATGTGTATACTACAACGAGATCACCTCAGTCCACGATGGCCCAATGTCCCAATCCGGACAGCTGGCAGCAGAGGCTTGAGATTAACCTCCACCCCCAGGAGTGCTGTTGCCCATTATGGAGTTTTAAAACAAAGACAACAACAGTACCGGTCAAGGAACCACGGAACCAACATCCTAGCCCTGTCTGGACACCATCTAGCTGCACAGTCATGGGCAAATGCACTCAGCCTCTCAGGATGTCCTTTATAATACACAGTGAGCATCAGAGCCAGAGTCCTCTGCAGGCCCTCCTAGCTCCACACTGGGAGACTGCCGCCCCTCCAAAGTGGGGCTATGGCTTCCTGTTTGCATGCCATGCACCTCCCAGTAGAAGTTCTCAGGTCACTAACACAAGCCTCCCCTGCCAGCCAAGGAGTCCCTCACCTCTCACCCCTCACCTGCCAGGTCCACCTGGCATGGAGCACTGCCAAGGAGCCTGTTGTCCCCCAAAGTCAGATGCTGCAGGGCCATGCTACATCAGTGAGGGGTGACCCTCTGAGACCAGGGCAGGAAGAAATCCCAACTAGTTATCAGGAGAATTAAATGCCATACGTAGACGGGCCCAAAACATGGTAATGTTTTAAAAAAGCATGCCCCCCAAATGCCTTATACACCAGACTCCCAACAATACAACTGCAATCTGTATCTTTAAAATTTACTGTAAAGCACATAAGTCACACCCAAATACCTGTCCACACAGAAATGCCTTTCCAGGAAAAAGAAAATTCTATCACAACAGATTCTACGTCTTTGGCAGACTGACTGACAGACATTTAGTTCCAAAAGCTGAGAATCTCTCCTGTGGTTAAAGACCACCCTATGGTAGAGACAAAAACTGAGCCCAGAGCATTCCCAGGACTGTTAAGAGGGTGCCGGAGGCAGGCAAATGGGTCCACCATTCCCACGGTCAGGGTCATCCCAATGTGGCCTGGGGGTTGGCATGGGGGTGGGAGTGGTACATGGGGCCATTGGCTGGACCATGGGTTACCAGCGGCAGCTGGTATGGGACTGACCCAAGGCCTTCAGCAGGCAAGAAGCCAGTGGATACCTAGGCCACCCTTAGTTCCCCCTCCTCCTGGGCCAGGACACTCCTGTGGTCTCTAAACTGGGAGCTGGTGCCTGTACTTCTTATCAGTCTGTAATGCACTGCCTATAGCCTTTCTCAATTAGCCTACCTCCATCGACCTTTGGTTCAGGAGAAAATACTTTGTTCTCTAAACTGTAACTTCTTTTTCACAGTTAAGGGAATGATGGCAGGACGAGGGTGGCCCTGTGGCTGCACCTGATCTGTTGACCCGGGAGGTCCCACTGGATAAGAGGACAACAGGCAACTCACCCCTCTGGCCTCTCCACTCCCAGGGGCCGAGGCCCTTATAAGAGTCAGTGTAAGAACCTGGCGATTCACAGACCTATACCCCTGGGGCTGATAATGCATCATGTTAATAAAAAAATAAAAAAATTTTTTTAAAAAGGGAATCAGTGTAAGGGGCAAGGGTAAACCAGGGTTCTCATTTGGGAAATAGGAGCATTCCAGCACTCCTCTGGCGCTAAAATAACACAGGAACCTAGAGAACCAAGTCACCACGCACACACTTCCAATTACTGCCCTCAGGCTGAGTAAAGGTGATATTTCTAAAGAGTGGCCTGTGTGTGTTGCAAGCACTGCCCAGGAGTATTTACCTGTGCCTTTTGAGGCCACAGTCTGCCCTGGGGCTCAGCCCCTGTCCAGCCCACCCTTCCCTGGCAAATCCTAGGGCCTCTCTTTTCTTTTTAGGCCTTTAGAAACCATCAAATATCAACCTCAGTTACCAAAGACATTTCCAAAGAGTGTCCTCCTTTCTTTCCTTGGCAGCAATAAGGACAGTAAGTAGGACTTCCCTGGAGAGACGGCATAGTATGATTCTGGACTACAAGGGCTCTGAAGACTGCCAGGCTTGGTGTAAAATCCCACGTCACCTGCACATCCCAGGTGTGTGACAATGGACAAAGGACTTCAACTCTGAGCTGTGAGGTTTTCCAGCTGTGAACTGAGGACATTCCCACCCTGCACCCTGACTCAAAGTTTTATTGTAAGGGAACTGCTCTACCTTCTGCTGTTCTTAGAAGACGATAGTACACTTCGATTACATGGATTCCCTCCAAAGAGAAAGCATGTTGCTTCTGGGAGTGACAAAAGTAATATTTTCACCACCCCTTCACTGGATCCCACTTGTAGCAGGTACTCCAAGACTAGAGGATGGGTTTCCCCTGGAATTACCTGCAGCCCCCGCTGTGAGGTCAATGGCAGCTTGGATGGCAGGACTGGACTTCATGTTGGCCCACTCCTCTGCTGGTCTCTGTGGAAGGCAACTCTCCGGAGCTTATGACGGGTGTCTCATATCCCTGAAAGGAGACCAGAGCTCACCATCAGTGAAGCCTCTGCAGCCTTTCTCTAGAACTGCTGCCTGGTTACTGGGACCTCAACCTCCGGGAGCTGGGAGATCAGTTCTCCCTTTTGCAAAAAAAAAAAAAAAAAAAAAGAAAGAAAAGAAAAAGGCAGTCAAGGTATCAGTGCAGCTTAGCAACTGGCCTGCCTTCTACTCGCCCACCATCTCCCCATGAAAAACTCACAAGTCAAAAACCTTCCCTGAGTTATCAGAGTTACAGCCACTCATAGGGAGCATTTCAACCAACCCTTCTGAAAATCTTACAAGTGAATGCCAAATACCACAGACACCCAAGTCATATCAAACTAGTTTTTCAGAGGCCTAAGTGGAACTGTCAGGCAACTAAGCTCAGTTCTAAATTCAGACAGCAACCTGAGTTGAGTCCCTCTTAGGAGGTCACAAAACAGCAGGTCTGGAAAGTAATGGATTAGGTGTTCTGCTAAGTGACATATGCGTGGGTCTGAATTCCTGATCTTCCACCAGCAGGATGAGCCCTCGGGCCCCTTAAGCTGGAGGTCCCCCCGAATCAAAGGTGAATAATAGAATTATCATAATATAAAGGCAATCACAAATAGCCACATGGGACAGCTGTTCTTAGAACTACAGAGCACAGCACCAAGCATTAGTAATGGTCATCAAAGGCCTCTCCAGACCTTCTCAACCATAACCGTGTACACAAAACACCTGGGGACCTTGTTAAACTACAGATTCTGATGTGCTAGGCCTCAGGTGGGACCAGAAACCTTGCCAGTCATTACAAACTCCCAGATGAGGCTGATAATGACTGGCCACCAATCACATTTTGAGAAGCAACACTGTGTCCTAAATTTGTTTGATAAGAATCACTGGGGCACCGGTAAAATATTCAGATAACCAGGTCTGTCTCCCAGTGATCTTGTTTCAGCATGGTTGGGCTAGAGCTTAAAAAGTTTGGGAAAACTAGAGTCTACTCCTCTACTGTTAGACAAAAATCAACTATCACAGAGAAATGGACTTAAAAGATACAGATTTTTTATAAAAAAAAGAAAGGTGGCTCATTAACACATAATATCAAGCTAACCAATTCAGCAACCAATTCTGTGTGGTTTTCAAACTAAGAAAGTGACTTATCCGTCAATAACAAAGAACAATTTTCATTCATCACGCTAAAGACCTTTGTGCTCCCACTCAGGCCACCTCTTGGAGGCTGGTGGGCCAGCTGGGTTATTAATGAATGCCAATGTGGACCTAAACGTGGGCGGAAAATAATTTTATCCACTAAGAAGTCTTTTTTAACCACTTGACACCTGTTGTGAGTGATCAGACACCAAGAATCTTGCTTTCCTTGCAAAAAAAAAAAAAAAAGATTGTAAAACCAGCAACCACAAAAGCATAGTACTGGACTTGAAAAAGCAACTAAGTGAAACAGACAAGACATGGATTTTATGTTATTGATAGGACAGGAGAGGCAGTATCAATAACTATAGTTGACGAGGTTGTGGCCATCCTGTACCTAGAGAAGGCTACGAGGGTCCTAATCCAATCTCTTCCTTTTCCAGATGGAAAACCGAGGCCAGAAAGCAAGAGATTTTCCAAGGTCATACAAGTAGTCAGGGGACTCAACTCAAGTCTTGCCTTTTGGGTCTGTGCCTACCGAGCAATACTTAATTCCAGAGTATTCCAACCTGACCAAAAAGAAAAGCAAAAAACAAGCACCGAGCCCCGCATTTTAAAGGAAAAATGGAGGCAAGTGGGGAGCTTCTCCATCGGTTGAATTCTTGGGGTGCCAACATTTCTTTCTGAGTTTATAAGAAAGGCATAGATCCTACTATGTGTCATCGCTGCGAATTTAACCCCTCCGGTAAGCCAAACTTAAACGCATCAAATCCCACAAGTAACGACTCATAGAATTATTAAGATACTAAAAAAACAGTGATGGGAACTAACAGATTAACTCAGCAACTGACTCAAATTATTGTGTGGTTTAAGAAGGCAGCTTCAAGAAGTCTTGAAAAATACATTCGGCTTGGGGGAGGCAAGACTGGTCAGCAGAAGTTAAAACTCAGTCTTGAGCCAGTTAAAAAGCTGAATCCTTTTAGCGCCCCTTTACCTCTCCTGCAAGCACACGTGGGTCCGACTCCAGGAGAGACAAACAACAACGCCAGCCACACACCTTCTGTTCCCGGGGGGAAATGAGTTTCTCGCCTGGGAGAACGCTCTGAGGCCGCCTGCTCCACCAGGTAACACCAAGGGCGAGAAGACTGCGGCACAGGCTCAAGCTGGCGCGGCCGCCCTCCCCCCAGGACTAGAGCCGGACCCAAGGCGCTGCGACGCCCGCCAGGCACTCCCGCTCTGAGGCTCTGGATCCCGGGGGGGCACAGGGCCCGCGAGGGAGTCTGCTTCCAACTTTCTCGTCCTGGCTTTCACCTCCTCGGACTCCAGCCCAACAACCTGCGAGAGTCTCCCATTCATAACCGCCCCCGCTCGGGCCCGGGCACGGGCGGCCCGGTGCCCAGAGGCCTGATGACACTCCGCGGGGGCAAAGAGGACACCCTTCCCGGCAGTTGACTCCACGGAAAGGAGGCCGCGGAGCCCCGGAGTCTCCGGCGAGTCCCGGCCCACGGCGCCCGTTAACGACCTGGGCACGTGCACGGCGCGCGGGCCGCGGACCCCAGAAGCCTACCGGCTGCCCGGGAAGGTCGCGCCGCCTGGCCGCGTAGGTCCGCTCGCGCCCCGCTCCCTCCGGCCGCCCCCAGAGCGACGGTTGTGGGGCTGACGCTCACCGCCGCGCCAGTTGGCCACGCGTGCTGCTCTGGCTCCGCCGCGGGCTCTCGGCTCTGCCTCCGCCGCCAGGGCGGCCGCTTAACACCCACGTCGGCAGCCGGCCGGCCCTCCGCTCCGCCCTCCCGCGCGGGAGCGCAAAGGGCGAAGGCCCCCGGGACCGGAGCACCCCTTCGGCCGGGGGCGGGCAGCGCGGGGCCGGCGCGTGGGAAGCGGAAGTCCGCCGCTGAGGCGGCGCGCTCGGCCCCGCGCAGGCCACGGGACCCCCGGCCCGCGTGCCCACGAACTGGAGGACCTGGAGGACAGGGAGCCCGGGCCATCCCCGGGTTGCTTCCCTTCCTCCAGGTTCCCGGAGGACTCCTGAGAGGCTCGACCCCAGCTGGAACTCAACCCCCAGCGGGGGTTGGGGGTGTTGGGAGGACCCGCTGAAGTCTTTGGGCTGGTGAACCGTGCTGGGACTCAAGGCCTCTATTTTATATTTGACTACAGAAGTACCGGAGACGTGGTGATGAAAAATATATTCGCTTACTGCCAGGAAAAAAAACCCCCACAAAACAAACGTTTCCTAGTCTGCCTCCCGCAAGGTCACACCCACCGATGAAAACTGGCTCTAAATCGGGCTTCTCTGATCTTTCAGTTCCTAATGAGTTATAGGCTACTTCTGTGGCTCTCTGGCATTTTATTAAAAAGCACTATTCAAAGAATCTTGTATACGGGGAGTAAAGGAATTTTCTCCAGTTCGCTAAGACAGAGAGCTAACACCTACTCAATTGGAAAGCTCTTAGTCTGTTCCTGACAGCTAGCTGCTTCATGTAACTCAGTCGTGGCCTTCGGATTTCTTTGGCTCAGTGTTCATGCATTTATTTTCATTTTCTATACTGCATTTTCTTCCTTAAACTGTGCTATCTTTTCCTTTTACAATTTGTTTTTGCCCTGTTTGATTGCGGTGTTGGATGACTGACAATATCACTTAAGTGATGGGGGGAGGGGAGACTTAAATATCCCCCGTGACTTGTGTTAGTGCAAGTGCTTAACTTGAACGTACAACTGAACAGATTTTCCAGAGGTAGGAGGCGCTGTGAGGGCATCAGAGCTCCTGGTAAATGGGGGCACTCATAAAAACAGCACAAACTGACTTTTCATAAAATCAGCACTTTGTTTTTTTTAAAGGTTTTAATTATATATTTGACACAGAGAGAGAGATCACAAGTAGGCAGAGAGACAGGCAGAGAGAGAGAGAGGAGGAAGCAGGCTCCCTGCTGAGCAGAGAGTTGGATGTGGGACTCTATCCCAGGACCCTGAGACCATGACCTGAGCCAAAGGCAGAGGCTTAACCCACTGAGCCACCCAGGTTCCCAAAATCAGCACTTTAGAAGTCAAGTTTCTGAAACTCAATTACAGAAACACGCCAGGGAGTTTGAAATACTTGCCCAAGGTGACTTGTGACCTAACTGGTGGGAAGCAGACTCAGGAGCAGAACCTACCATTACAACATTCTAGAGGACTCCAGGACTTTCAGTATCCCCTGGTCCAGTGGCTTTAGCAAGCTAGAAACTTGAGACTCAAAGGAAACCTCATTAAGGACAGATCCAGTACAGATTGGAAAGCGCACAGGAGTTGGAGCCAGGATGCTTGTGTAAAAATCTGGGTGACCTTTAGTGAACCATTTAACCTTTTCAAACCCCAGCCTTCACGCAACTGCATCACGGCCTCTGATCTCCGTGATCCTGCTGGGGCAATCCACCACGTGGGCCACTGCCGCTCCAGGAGCCAGCTGGGGCCATCCACCGTCGTGAGGGCAGGCACTACTCCAGGTCACTGTTGCGCCCTCACCGGGTGGCCAGCCAACCTTGTTCTTTGTGTTGTCTCCCTTGAGTCCCTTCTCCTACTCTCACAAAAGCTGCTCCAGACTCTCAGCACTCCTGCTACATTTCTTTTTTCCCTCACATTTCCTCAACAACCTTAGCCTCAGTTTATGTGTAAACTCACAAATAACCAGGAAACATTTGTGCAAATTTGAACCCCCAATTAGCAAAGTTACCTTTTTTGCAAAAACCCTCATCCATTTGCCTCTGTCCTGTTGTCTTGCTTGCTGTATCCTGGTGCTTCACACCCTGCCTGGCACCAGTGAGGTTGGTGAAGGATGGGCGACTCAGAGGCCAAGTCACTTGCCCAAAGTTATATAAGTACTAATGAAAGAGCTGGAACTCCGCAGAGTTCTGTTCAAGTCTGAAGTTCATGGCCCTAACTTCCCAGAAGCTTCCTTTTAAAAGCAAGAGAGTTGCAGGAACCAGTTCTTTCTCCTGAAATAGACCTCCCTTCACATTTTATAAATTCACCTTGGCAGCTTAAACTCCCTCACAGGAGTGGCTCTTTGTTATTGTTGCATTAGGAATAGAGAAATATAACATGTTGAAAAGCTTAACACCTCACAGAAGCTCAGAGAACTCATTGGAAAATCACCTTCTTGGTGATTTTCCACTCAAACTTTGTTCTGAGGGTAATTCCCCAGGCATCTGATGGCCTGGAGAACAGGACTTTACAGAGTCCTGCATTACTTCCATCAGTATAGGTAGCTTAACCCAATGGCATTTCAGATCTGGGTTCCAAACAGCAAGCGAGTCAATGCACTGACCCGTGTGCTCCAGGAAGTTGCTTGCTACACTTGGGACTACACAATCCAGGGACATTAGTATAGCCGACTATCTGATGAAGGGGCAGATGTGATGTAGGTCAAAGGTGGGGGGACAGAGTGGCTAACATGAAAAAGCGAGACTTTGCTACTTCGACAGTATTTCACAATGCACTAGGGAATGATACAAAAATGGGGATATAATTTCATCACTTGGAGCATTTTAGCCCTAATACCATGTGGATGTGCCTTAACAAAGTGTTAATTGGAGTTGTAAATAACTCAAAAACTTAAATCATCTCTGATTCAGTACTTTTAATTAATGAGAAAGAAGAAAAAAATGTTTTGATCACACAACTCCCATTGAATATTGTGGACTGTTGATGTAACCTTTATTGGAAACTCTCTCAAATCGTTTTTGGAATCAGGTAGAGTTTGTATTTGAAATAAGCATGGATTTGGATTTTTGTCACCAGTGTGGAATAAGGGAGTATTTTGTATCCCATTAAAGAGTTGTTAAGACAATGTTTTAAAGGGGGTTGTTTGGGGCACCTAGTTGGCTTAGTCGTTAAGCATCTGCCTTTGAGGGGCTCAGTGGGTTAAAGCCTCTGCTTCGTTCGGCTCAGGTCATGGCCCCGGGGTCCTGGGATCAAGCCCTGCATCGAGCCTTGCATCAGGCTCTCTGCTCAGTGGGGCTCCTGCTTCTCCCTCTCTCTATGCCTGCCTCTCTGCCTACTTGTGATCTCTGTCAAAGAAATAAAAATCTAAAAAAAAAAAAAAAAAAAAAAAAGGCATCTGCCTTTGGCTAGGGTCATGATCCCAGGATCCTGGGATTGAGCCCCACATCAGGCTCCCTGCTTAGCAGGAGGCCTGCTTCTCCCTCTGCCCCTTCCCCTGCTTGTACTCCCTCTCAAACTGTCTCTCTCTCTGTCAATTAAATAAATAAAATCTTTTTTAAAAAATAAAAATAAAGGAGGTCATTTTCTTTTGTCTTTTCCTTAACAACTTTTTAATGGTACGAGCAAGAAAAAAAAAAAAATGAGCTGAGCTGTATATTTCATAAGCCTTAGATTTGAATTTATAATATACATATATTTTTAAAGACATCATTTATAGTAGCAAAGACTTAGGAAAAATGCCTGAAAATGGATAAAATTTAATGGATCATCAACAAAAGGAAATACTATGACATAATTTTTAAAATCATTTTCTTAAATCATATACTTTAGGGTTGTTTGGCTGCAAATAACAGGATGCACAACTCTTAATATATTTATTTTGAATATAAAGAGAAATCTAGAAATAGGAATTTCCAGGGTTGGTTAATTTAACAGCCCAAAAGTATCTGGGTCAACTTCTCTCTGATTCTCTTGACTTTTCCCTCATGATCACCAAGTGGCTGCCACAGCTCTATCACATCCTCACATGTAACATCTAAGGCCAGGAAGGAAGAATTCTCCATATCTTTTTCATCACACACACAAAAATCTTTCCCAGAAGTCCCCTGGCAAGCTTCCCCCTGTATTCCACTAGCCCAGAACTTGAGTTTCATGCTTGCCCAAACATAAACACTGGGAAAAGAATGGAGTTATATTTGGTTTAGAATAGGGGTCAGCAAACTTCTGAAAAGGACCAACCAGCTAGTAACTATTTTAGTAAATATTTTGCAGGGCATGCAATCTTTGTCATACCTACTCAGCTCTGCTGTTCTAAACAAAAGCAGCCATAGACATGGTAAAGAGACAAGTATGGTTGTGTTCCTATAAAACTTTTATCTATGGGGCACCTGGGTGGCTCAGTGGGTTAAAGCCTCTGCCTTCGGCTCAGGTCATGATCCCAGGGTCCTGGGATCGAGCCCCACACGTCGGGCTCTCGGCTCAACGGGAAGCCTGCTTCCCTTTCTCTCTCTCTGCCTGCCTCTCTGCCTACTTGTGATCTCTCTCTGTGCAATACATAAATAAAATCTTAAAAAAAAAAAAAAAACTTTCATCTAGGAGCATTGAAATTTGAATTTCATATAATTTTTACCTGTTACAAAATATTATTTGATTTTTATTTTTTCAGACTTTTAAAACTGTTAAAGAAAAAAAAAATTTTTTTTGTATGGTTCATGACCCTACAAAAAGAAATGGCAGGCCATGGGGTGCTTGGGTGGCTCAGCCGGTTAAGCATCTGCCTTCAGCTCAGGTCATGATCCCAGAGTCCTGGGATCCCTCTCCCTCTGCCGCTCCCTGCCACTTGTGCACGCTTGCACTCTCTCTCTCTCTCTCTCTCTCTCAAAGAAATGAATAAAAAAATCTTTTGAAAGAAAGAAAAGGAAGGAAGAAAGGGGAAGGGAAGAAAAGGGAAAGAAAAAAGAGAAGAGAAAGAAAAAAGAGAAGAAAAAAAAAGAAAAATGGCAGGCCAGATCTGGCTAGCAGGTTGTGATTTGCCAACCCCTGGTTTTGACCAATGATGACTTACCCCCTTGGGACTGTAGGAGATGCCTACCTTTCCTGAGACATCACCACTGCAGACCTGGAGAGGGCTCAGGGGGAAGCAGGGTTTTGTTAGGTAATCAGGAATGTCCCCCACAGCATATTAAGCATAGGGTAAGATTCTTAAGGATATAATCATTTTTTAAAAAGCAGATTGCATGACAACTTCATGAAAGACATGCAGGCAACGTGTTACGGCAGCTCAGAGAGCAAATGCATCCTAGTTGTGTGGTCAGGAGATTCTTCAGAGAAGGGGATGCATTTGAGTGGAGCTCTTACTGTCTAAAATAGTTACTAGACAAATTCCATTTATGGAGTGCTTATGACCAAGCTTTGTGCACTTTCCCATTTCGTACTCACAACATCCTTGGCTGACCAGAGCCAAGGGCAGAGGCGGGAAACCCATTAGGAGACACAGCAAGCAACTGGTGAGAAATCATATGGCTTGGACCAGGGCCAGGGGTGGAGGAGGTGAGACATGGGAAGGAAATCTGAACACTCTTAAGTTAAGACAGAGCAGAATTTGCTGATAAAATCGCACATGGGATGGAGAGGGAAAGGAAAAAAGGTCTTTCTGAATTCAAAAGTACTACCTGGAATATTTACTTGAATGGAACACAGATATCTTTAGTAGACCGCACTGAGCTCTCTCAGAAGAGCTCTACAAAGACACTAATGTTTGAAGAAGTATGAAGGAGAGAGATGGAAATACTAATTGATAAAAATAAGAATCAAAACAGGTACCTCTAGAAAGTTCTTGAGAAGGAAATGAGTCTTGAGGATGAGACAATGTAGGTCTAATGAAGAGACAGGGAAACAGTATTTCAGATGAAGAGGCTCTAGAGAGGGCAAAACGCACATGGGTAAGGACAAGAGGTCTATCGGTAAAATCGTAAGCAGGGGTAGCAGAAAGGGCATTTCGTAATAGAGAGACACCTGATGTACGAAAAGCCTATGATCAGGAACGTTACTTACTGTAAGAGGTTAAGTGTTAGAAGCTACCACAGGAATGGGAGAGATGAAGCTTTGTTTCTGTGCTGAAGGACAGAATAGACCAGTGAGTTAGGGTGGATGCAAAGGTAAAGAAGCACAATAAAATTAAGACCTAAAAGAGACCCAAGGAATGAAAAGAATAACCGGGCAGTACTTGGTAGCCTGGATGGAGGTGGTGGGGGGCAGGTATGTGGGAAAAGTAGCAACTAACCCCCAGTTCAAACTGCAATTAACTGGTAGTGGTTGGTTGCTTGATACAGGAAACACAAGACAAATTCTGAGTTTTTCAGGTGTTCTTTTTCCAAGTTACATCCCTTCTGCTCTAGAACCCTAACACACAAATACATACAATGACATCCCTTACCCACCTTGCTGAATCCAAATAATTTTCAATTAAAAAGAAAAAACTAAACAGATTTTTAAAATATTATACAAAAATATTCATCTTTACGTGGATACTTCAATTAGAATTTCTGCATGGAATCCAAATGGGATAATAGGAAGAGAAAGTATATTTTAGGGAACCAACTATCCGTAATGAATAAGGGAATTGGAAAAGGTGAAAGGTCTTTAAAAATATTTACCACAAAAAGAAAGAAAGGTGACATCACCACAGACCATAGAATCTTCTGATAGAAAAGAAGACCAAATAACATGTCCTCGGTATGCAAGGGCCAGGTGGGAAATACAGTCGGAGCTAGTAGAGACAAGGAGCCCCAGCACTCAAGAAGCCAGCATCTCTGCGATCCTAACTTATATTTGGATGAAGGAACAAAAAATATCAAATGAGTTGTTAGGAGGAAAAGAAATCACGATCTGGGGGCGCCTGGGTGGCTCAGTGGGTTGGGCCTCTGCCTTCGGCTCAGGTCATGATCTCAGAGTCCTGGGATCGAGCCCTGCATCAGGCTCTCTGCCCAGCAGGAGCCTGCTTTCCCTTCTTTCTCTGCCTGCTTGTGATCTCTCCCTCTTTGCCAAATAAACAAATAAAATCTTTAAAAAAAAAAAAAAGAAAGAAAACAAGAAAGAAAGAAATCACGATCTAAAAACAGAGAGAGACACGTTAACAATGTTGAATAACTAAGAAGAAAGCAAAACCAAAGAATATTTAATTTTTAATTTCAGATTTTCTAAAGCAAGGAAAGCATGAGTAGACTACACCACACATGGCACAACATGGCACACGGCACGACAAAGGAGGTGTACTATATGTGAAAATATTTGGAGAGAATGGAAACTAGAGTGTAAGCCTAAGATTATCATGAACAAGAAATGAAGAGGTCAAGTCCTCTCACACATTTTGGACCACTGAACAAATAATTGCCACTTCAACCCCATCCTTTCATTGACAAAACAGAAACCAACAAGTAACAACACCGGTCAAAATGATATTAACCACATTTCCAAACATTCCTTCCAGACCAGTTCAAGATTCAAGAACTTTAAAAGTACACGTGTAAATACCAATTCATAATAAAATAAACACTTCATTTTTCTAAGCTCCCAAGAGCTGTGTTCCATGTTGCGGGACTATGTCATGGTGGGTGATTCTGCTCAAATGGATGATAAAGGCAGAGAGAGGAGTAATTTCATTTTATTGAAGACTAGCACTAGAAAACTGAAGGTAGTACAATATTAGAAACTAAGAGCCTTGGAGACAGACAGACCTGGATTTGATTCCAGCCTGTCCTTTCTATTAACTGCATTATTACCTGAATTATCCAAGCCTTGATTTCCACTTTAAAGAAGGGGAATATCAACATCATCTACTTTGTATGGCCGGAGTAAGAATTGGAACTACTTATGCCCTTACCAACTAGTACAAAAGAAGTACCAAATAAAAAGCAGCTATCTCATTAGCTCATCTATGGCTTAAGCTCCATTTTTTTTTAAGATTTTATTTATTTGATAGAGACACAGTGAGAGAGGGACCACAAGCAGGGGGAGTGGGAGAGAGAGGAGCAGACTTCCCGCTGAGCAGGGAGCCCAATGTGGGGCTGGATCCCAGGACCCCAGGAGCACGACCCAAGCAGATGGCACACTTAACAACTAAGCCACCCAGGTGCCCCATTAAGCTCAATTTTTATTTCTATCAGCATTCCAGCAGTAGAAAGCAGTATAAAACTGGGGTTCTTCCAAATCCTTAAAACCCTAAAGTACTCTGTATATGATTGAGGCTCCTCAAAAGACATCTGATGTATTAATATTATTCTTCAGCAGGGGCGCCTGGGTGGTTCAGTGGGTTGAAGCCTCCGCCTTCAGTTCAGGTCATGATCCCAGGGTCCTGGGATCGAGCCCCACGTCAGGCTCTCAGCTCAGCAGGGAGCCTGCTTCCTCCTCTCTTGGCCTGCCTCTCTGCCTACTTGTGATCTCTCTCTCTGTGTCAAATAAATAAATAAAATCTTTTAAAAAAATTATTCTTCAGCATTATGTAATTATTTACATACAGTTATTTTAAAAAGATTTGTATCCTAACTAATGAGCTTGACACTTCTCTCTCAGGTACAGACTATATTCCATTAAAGACTTCTTCATTCTGAAATTAAAATCTCAAATTTCACAGTTGTGGAAAATGCTACACTTATAAAGGGGGTGTGTAGGCACCTGGGTGACTTGGTTGGGCAACCGCCTTCAGCTCAAATCATGATCCCAGGGTCCTGGGTTCAAGTCCCAAGTCGGGTTCCCCCTGTTCTGCAGGGACCCTGCTTCTCCTCCTCCCTCTGCCTGCCACTCCCCCTGCCTGTGCTCGCGTGCGCGCGCACTCACTCTCTCTCAAGTAAATAAACTCTTTAAGAATAACTAAATAAAAAATTAAAAAATAAAGGGGGGTTTTACTTAAAAAACAAATCTCTGATTCAAATGACTAAGCCTCAACATGATACCATGAGATATCACTCTTGGATACCAGCTCACCCATGGAGTTTCTTTCTTTTCTGGCAAAAGGCAATCTGCCTTTCTCAAATCAAAGATTTATCTCCACAAAAGTAACCAAACTTTCTGCCAATTCCACATAATTCCACTATTCCCTAAGCCCATTTCCACAACTACAAAACAGAGTTAATAGCAGGTAGTTATTTCAGTGTTGTTTAATGATTAAATAAAATAATATACACGAAGTACCTAGTGACAGATAAAGCAATTTAAAAAAAAAAGTTAGCTTGGGAAGCCTGGGTGGCTCAGTCGGTTAAGTGTCTGCCTTCAGCTCAGGTCACGATGCCGGGGTCCTGGGATTGAGTCTCACATCGGGCTCCCTGTTCAGCGGGGAGCCTGCTTCTCCCTCTGCCTGCTCTGCCTGCTGCTCCCCCTGCTTCTGCTATCTCTCTGACAAATAAATAAACAAAATCTTTTTTAAAAATTAGCTCTTTTATTATTTACTGAAATATTTCAATTCCTTAAAAAAATTTTTTTAAGATTCTATTTATTTGTCAGAGAAAAAGAGCACAAGCATGGGGACTGGCAGGTAGAGGGAGAATCAGGCTCCCTGCTGAGCAAGGACGTGGGTAGGACTCGATCCCAGGACCCTGGGATCATAACCTGAACTGAAGGCAGATGCTTAACTAACTGAGCCACCCACCCAGGTGTCCTGAAAATTCCAATCCTTTAAAAATTATTTCCCAATTTACTCCTATCCTGCCCATTCCCCAAGAATTACTAGAGCTGGGGCGCCTGGGTGGCTCAGTGGGTTAAAGCCTCTGCCTTCAGCTCGGGTCATGGTCCCAGGGTCCTGGGATCGAGCCCCGAGTCGGGCTCTCTGCTCCGCGGGGAGCCTGCTTCCTCCTCTCTCTCTGCCTGCCTCTCTGCCTACTTGTGATCTCTGTCAAATAAATAAATTAAAAAAAAAAAGAATCACGAAATAAGGACTCTTAGCTCTCTGAGGTGGTTCTTACGTGGTTTAAAAAAAAAATGTTTAAAAAAAAAAAATTACTAGAGCTATAACTAAGCATGGAGGAGAAAGAGTGCTCTACTCATTACTAACCTCCACATAGGAGAAGACCCCCTAGGGCACTCCCTGCTTCCAGGCTCAGACTTGGGAGATTTAAGCCTATGCCAATCATTTTATTTGGCTTTAAGTATGCTAATAGTTAAGACATTCACACAAATTCTCAGCTGAAAGAATACCTTTTATCAAGAGTCCTACTAAATCAAAACAAACCTCATTTGCATTTATTCACCTTTCCTTTAATCCTCCAATGGGAAAGTTAAAAAAAAAACAATGAAATGTAGGTAAAGGGGAAGAGAACAATGAAGACGGTAAACTGACTTCCGAAAAACTACACAATCATATTGAAATACACTTCTCTATCAAAAACATGACCATAAAACATTAATCCATTGGTAGGCCACTCTATGAACACGGGCTTTTTAAAGTGACCCTGGGGAACACCTGGGGCATTAGTTCTTACTGCTGCTGACTCTTACTAATAAACCTTTCCTTATTCCATATGTATACCTCTGTGTCACGTGATAACCCAGAAGGCAGACCAGCAAACTTGACAAGAAGTAAAATGAGACAAGCAAGAAAACCAACAACAGAATTAAATTACACTGACAAATTAGAATGCTGGGTTAAAAATCAAGATGAAATTGAAAGTTCAACAGAATTATAAAACAAGGATGTGAGAAACAGAAACACTTGCTGACTGCAAGCTTCAACTGAACCATCAGTTAGGTTCTGTCAGGGTCTTAGGCTGCATTAATCAAAGGAAGATCACAGGAAATTAAAGTCCCACTGTGCTCAAAACTAACCACATCACAGCCAGAGGATAGATGAGCTCTTGACTGGCACACTCCAAGAAGGACATTGGTAAATGAGAGTGCATCTCATAAAAGGAATGGAGGCCAACAGTGCAAAATTATGGTCAAAAAAGCCCCCATTTCTGCAGATAAACAGGGACTAAGTGATTTCTGCTGGAGAGGCTGAAAGGAGATATAACCTAGTCTCAATTCTAAGATGTTGTGCACCTGGAATGTTACCACATCATAGCCTGATAGTGCAGTCAACAGAAAGCAGAACAGTAGCGTTATCAAAGCTACTGGCAACAAAATAAAAAACACAAGAAACAAGTGTTGGTGAAGATGGGGGGGGGGGGGGAAGAACCCCGCTGCACTGCTGGTGGGAGGGCACACCAGTGCAGCCACCATGGAAAACTGCATGGAGGATCCTCAGAAAGTTGAAAGTAGAACTACCCTACAATCCAGCAATCATACCACCAGGCATTTACCCCAAAAAATACAAAAACACTCATTCAAAGGGATACATACACCCTTGTGTTTATTGCAGCATTATTTACAATAGCCAAGCTATGGAAGCAGCCTAAGTGCCCACTGAAAAGATGAACGGCTAAAGACGTGGTAAGTATATAATGGCATATTACTCAGCCATCAAAAAGAATGGTATTGGGCCTCCTGCGTGGCTCAGAGGGTTAAGCCTCTGCTTCCGGCTCAGGTCATGATTTCAGGGTCCTGGGATCGAGCCCCGCATCGGGCTCTGCTTGGTGGGGAGCCTGCTTCCCCTCCTCTCTCTCTCTCTCTCTGCCTTCCTCTCTGCCTAGTTGTGTTCTCTGTCAAATAAATAAACAAAACCTTTATATATATACATATATATATATATATATTTTTTTAAGTGCAAATTAAAGGAAAATGTGGCTCATGGTAGGGATGTTACATAGATAGCAACCATCCCTACTGCCACCTGAAGACATCACATATACACTCTTAAGAGCAATCCAGGACAGTACGGATTATCAGCTCTATTTTATATATGCTGAAACTGAAACAAGAGAGTTTAAATGAGGGCACCTGGGATCTGGGTGGAAAGCTTTTTTAATCTTTACTACTCTCTATTTTAGAAAATACCTGTTCGGAAGGAATGAACGAACGAACAAAAAAAGAAAGAGCAAATACCTGTTCTAAGGAATACAAATCGTCCCCCAACTTATGATGGGGTTACATCCTGATTAAACCCTCTGTAAATTGAAAATATCCTAAGTTGAGGGGCACCTGGGTGGCTCAGTCGATTAGCATCTGCCTTTGGCTCAGGTCATGATCCTAGGATCCTGGGATCATATCGGGTTCCCTGCTCAGTGGTGAGCCTGCTTCTCCCTCTCCCACTTCCCTTGCTTGTGTTCCCACTCACTGTCTCTGTGTGTGTGTGTGTGTGTTAAATAAAATCTTAAAAAAAAAAAGTAAAGTAAATATCCTAAGCCGAAAGTGCATTTATACAACCAGCCTACAAACATCACAGCTTAGCCTTGCCTACCTTAAATGCACTCAGAACATGGACATTAGCCTACAGTTGGGCGAAATCATCTAACACAAAGCTTATCTTAAAATAAAGTGTTGAATATCTCATGTAGTTTATTGAATACTGTACTGAAAGTGAAAAACAGTGGTCATATGGGTACAGATGACTATAAGTGTATCTATTGTTTACCCCCATCATCACGTGGCTGACTGGGAGGCGTTGCTGCCCAGCTGGGAAAGGATCCAAATTCAAAATTCAAAGTATGGGTTTCTACTGAATGTGTATGGCTTCTGCACCACTGTAAAGTTGGAAAATCGTTTAAGTCAAACCACTATGTATCAGGGGCAGTCTGTATTCAACTAAAATCAAATAAAAGAGAAATCCCACCAGCAGGCATTCTAGTAACAACAGGATATATTTTTAACTAATCCCACTACTTAAGATATTGTAAAAACTTTCAAAGATACTCCCAATCTCCTGACAAAGGAACCAAATAAGTTCACTGATCTTAGGTGGTTATAACGGTTCAATACAAAACAATAAGCTTTTATAAAATTGGAAATGTAACGCTGTTTCTAAAGCTGTCCTATCAGTGAGAGACCTGCCCCAAACCCCGCAAGGGTTTCTCAAGGGTTATAAAAGTAATTCCTAGTCCGTTTAATACTTTTTTTTTTTTTTAAGTAATCTCTATTCCCAAAATGGGGCTTCAACTCACGACCCGGATTATCAAGAATCACATGCTCTACCAACTGAGCCAGCCAGGTGCCTCCCATGTCAGTTTAGATTCCCAAATTTTCTTGATTCAACTATATTACACAGAACACCCAGAGGTAACTCCTTACCCTTAGTGTAGTGTTAAATACCGAAAGAAAGTTAAAGTAATCTATATAACAAAGTTGTAAACTCCACCTACACCTCTCTCCCTTCCAAATGTGTACTGAGTTGTGGTTTCACAGCAGACAAGGGGCTCATGAACTTCCCTAAAACTGGGTAGTCAGACTCTGCCACCCAAAATGACATTAGCCGTGATTCCTTAGAGCCAGAGGACCAACTTCCCTCCATCCAAAGCTGAAGGACGACCAGCTATCAACACGCACCCAAGGGACTTCACTGACAATTGCCCTTTGTGTAACAAACTTCTATCTATTTGGCCACAAGATCCAAAACTCCTAACATTTCACCACCTCTTTCTAAACAAAATTAACACAGGCCAGGTGTCATAACGTCAATAATTAAGAAACATATGTATATGACACGGGGACATGAACCTGCCCTTGTCCAATTTTTCTTTACTCCTCCCTCCTCTTTATTTCTTCGATTTGCTAAAATCATGAGCATTACTAGAACCCTGCAATCTCTTCTGCTCTTCCCCAGTTCTACCCACAGCCAAGCAATTTTATCAGCACTTCCTCCAGCCTAACCTAGACCTCTCTGAATCTCAACAAGACTGTTGCCCCAGACCCTCTCTCTGCCCATCCCGACCCTGTTCATGTTCCCTGGACCCCGAGGGATCACTTCAACCACCTGCTCAAAAGCCTCACACTCTTTAATCTAACTGCTGTATGTCCTTTCAACTGTCAACTGCATGAGAGATGAAACTGAGAAACTGTTCAAAGGCATAACTGAAGAAAGTAATTCTTCAATGCACAGTGCGGCCAGTCACTGGATCCTGTACCAGGAGAAAAAGCATGCCACTAGTAAGGATGCTACTGGGAAGCTGACAAAAGTGGAACATGGAATTAAAAAGTGGAATGAAAAGCACTGTATTAATGATAAATTTGGGGAGAAGCTGGCTTAGTCGGTTGAGCATGCAACTCTTGATCCTAGGGTTGTGAGTTTAAATCCCACATTGGGGATAGAGATTACTTTTTGGAGAAAAAAAAAGAAAAGAAATCTAGGGGTGTCTGGGTGGCTCTGTGGTTGAGCTTCCAGCTCTTGGTTTCAGCTGGGGTTGTGATCTCAGGGTGGTGAGACTGGCCCTGCATGGAACTCGCTCAGGGAGGCATCTGCTTGGGATTTTTTCTTTCTTCCTCTCTCTTTCCCTCTGCCACTGCCCCCCACACCCTCTAAAATAAATAAATAAAATGTTTAAAAAATGAATAAAGTCTAAAGAAAATAAAATTTTTAAATAAATGATTTTTTTTGATTTTTTTAAAAAGATTTTATTTGTTTATTTGAGAGACAGTGCGCAAGCACAACCAGAGGGAGCTGCAGCCAGCGGGAGAAGAGGGCTCCCCACTGAGCAAGGACTTGATCCCAGGATCCTGGGATCATGACCTGTGCCTAAGGCAGACACTTAAACTAAACCACTGAACCACCCAGGCATCCCAAAAAAAATTTTTTTTTAATTTTTAAAAATAAATGAAAGTAGAAAGAAAAGGTAGTAAATTTCCTAAATGTGCCAGCTATACTATGGATATATAGGAGACTATTCTTACTCTTTGGAAATACACACTGAAACATTAAGGGATGAATGAAGCAACACCATTTTATGTAAGCTACTCATGAATGGGTCAGGGAAAAATGTGTGTATATGTCTATCTAAATTTACACACACACATATATATATACATAGGAATGCAAACAAATGTGGCAGATGTTAAAAATTGGTGAATTTGGATAAAGAGTGCACATAAATTCTTTATATATATATATATATAATATTTTATTTATTTGACAGAGAGAAATCACAACTAGGCAGAGAGGCAGGCAGAGAGAGAGAAGGAAGCAGGCTCTCCGCAGGGCAGAGAGCCCAATGCGGGGCTCGATCCCAGGACACTGGGATCATGATCTGAGCCGAAGGCAGAGGCTTTAATCCACTGAGCACCCCAGGTGCCCCATTCTTTATATTTTTAAGCTTACCTTTCGAAAATATTTCCAAACAAAAAGTTGTTTTGTTTTTTAAAAAGCCCTTTGAAAAAAAAATAAATAAAAAAATAAAATAAAAAGCCCTTTGAGGTGGCATGAGGAAGCTTTTCAGTGATAGGTATGTTCATTATCTTGACTGTGGTAATATTTCGCATGTGCATCTCTAAGTCAAAACTTATCAAATTGTGTACTTAAAATATATGCAGTTTATGTACTGAGTTACACCTCAAAAAGCGGTTTCTTAAAAACACACACACTCAAAGCCTGAGGGTTTCAGTCTTCCTGGGCAGACAACTTGTGTCACCGTACCTTATGATCAACATGGCCCTCTTTTCCCTTTACTCTTCACCCCTCCTTTCCACAATCCTGAAGAACTCACTGCACTATCTGAGCTTGTCTTTCTTCTGCTGTTTTGCTCATTCTACTACTACTTTCTGGAAAAGGAACAGTAGAATTTGGACTCGCAGCCAGATGCAAATCGAAGATGTGTCAAATGCTCTATGAGAAGCCTACCTCCTGATCTGTGAAATGGGGATTATGGCCACCTACTGACAAGATGCAGCTGGCAACTGGCAGGGTGGCTGAGGTCCAAGTAACTGAGGTTGAAAGTATGACAGTACTGTGTAAACTGAAATAATCCAAAATATTGTTCAGAGTCATTACCTCCACATATCAAAAGCCCAAAGTTTTCCCCCACACGCCTGCTTGGAAACAGACTCCCCTCTCCCCTGAATTAAAACAGTACTGTCCCTGATCCTTTGGTAGACCATCTGTGGTCTACCACATTCATCACAATACCACATGGGGGTGCCTGGGTGGCTCAGTTGGTCATGATCCCAGGGTCCTGCTCAGTGGGGAGCCTGCTTCTCCCTTTCCCCCTGCTTGTGTTCCCTCTATACCTCATCTTCCTATGCTTCTTATGCCTTGTGCGCTTCCTAAGAGCTCCATGTCTGAATTCCTGAATTCAGGAACATGAACTACAGTGATCCAACTGTGGTCAGTGAACAGCCCCAGCCAGTAAGTGGCAATGGGTGGTTAGAGCAGTAAGCTATCAACTGCCTCAACTTCATTCACAGTCTGTGGGTGTATAAAATGGCTGGATGTGGGGCCCGCCCACCACAGAACCTCCTTTCACATACTGGGTTGTGGACCTGGGAAAAGACCACAGATCCAGTTGCCCTATGGGGCGCTGGCCTCCACATGGCTCCCCGGGGGGCACTGTGTTCTCAAGAGGAAGCTACAGATGACAGGATTCAGGACAATGAAATGAATGTGCATCATTCTGAAACCAGAGGACCTAGAAGGCAGATAGGAACTGGTGGTCACCAAGATTTTCCCATGCTCAGCAACTCAAGCCCATCAACATATGGTGCAATAAGAACCTTTAGTTAGGTTACATTTAGTATTTTTAACTTACTGAAGAATGCTCACCACTTAAAAACTGGCTAATACCTTCCACCTTTCTACCTCCAAAAAATAAGGGAAGGCTTTTAGCTTTGTGTGTTTGGGTTCTTGTTTTTGTTTTTTAAGATTTTATTTATTTATTTGACAGAGAGAAAGAGAGAGAGCACAAGCAGGGGGAGTGGCAGGCAGAGGGAGAATCAGACTCCCAACTGAGCAGAACCTTGGGATCATGACCTGGGCTGAAGGAAGATGTTTAACTGACTGAGCCACCCAGGCACCCAAGGAAAGAGGTTTTAAAACATAATTAGCTAAAACCAGGAACCCCAGACCTCCCAAAATGCTAGGCACTTTGTTCTAGGAATTCAAGTACTATGTAAGGGGAACTGAAACCCTGAGAATCTCTGATTGTATAGAAAATCTGCATGTAGTTTATACACACACAAGCCAGGGGGAATCCTTCAAAAACAGTCTTGGGCTATTTTTGTTCCTACTGAAGAGCAAAACTTACTTGTCAACACTGGAAAAACCAGGAGAGGCTTGTCATCTAATGACTGGTTTGGTAAACAAGAAAAGGGCCTAAAACAATCTACTGAAGTACTGTAAAGGCTACATCCTTTGGCAACACCACTGTCATTTTATTTGTTTTAAATTTCTTAAATGGGAGGGAGGGAAGCTGCCTTGAGGTACAACACTAAGATCCCTCTCGGCACACCACTATGCTGGAGTGCGGTCAGAAGAGAAAAGGGACGTGCATCCACACAGGTGGGAATTCGAGTCCCAAAGAGGCTTACACGGAGGGGGAGTCTTCTACCTAACATAAAGTATGCTGTGGAGGTAAGTGAAAAAGAATGAAGCCATTATGCTGAACAAAGAAACATAAAGAAGGTGCAAAATTAAGTAACTGCCAAAGTCTCTGCTCCAGACTTCTCAATCCTCTGGGGCTAGGAGAGGGCGGTCTCGGGGTCCTGTAGCAGGTGGTGAAGAAGGGCCTCCGCCAGAAGCGTTTATGCTCCAACCTTGCAACATAACCAAAGCAGACCGAACAACTGGAGAACACATTCAGAACCAACAGTCCATAAAAATATGAACGGGAACTCATACTATATACTGCAATTAACTCAAAAGTATCAAAGACTTAAATGTAAGAACTAACGCTATGGAACTCTTAAAAGAAAATATAAGCAGAAATCTTTGTGACTTTGGATTAGGCAATGAGTTTCTCAGACACAACACCAAAAGCATAAGCAACCACCACAAAAATATAGATAAATTGGCCTCCACCAAAAACTCTTAAAACCTTTCTTATTTCCAGGGTGCCTGGGTGGCTCAGTCATTAAGTGTCTGCTTTCGGCTCTGGTCGTGATCACAGGGTCCTGGGATCAAGCCCCGCACAGTGCTTCCTGATCAGCAAGAAGCCGGCTTCTCCCTCTCCATCCCCCTGGCTTGTGTTTCCTCTCTCACTGTGTCTTTCTCAAATAAATAAATAAAACAACAGCAACCAACCAACCAAACAAACAAAAAAAACCTTTTTTATTTCCAAGAACACCACCACATATTCTACATCCATGTTCATGGCAGCAGGAGCAAAAAATGGAAGCAACCCAAGTGTCCATTGGCAGATGAATGGAAATGTGGTATATGCAATGGAATATTATTTGGCATTTAAAAAGGACAGTCTGTTACATGCTATAGTATATACTTGAGGACCTTATGTTAAGTGAAATAAGCGTATTCAAATTCAGAAACAATAGAATGCTGGTGGCCAGGGGCTGACGGTAGGTGGGTATGGGGAGTTACTGTTTAATGGATAAAGAGTTTCACTTTTGCAAAATGAAAAGAACACTGGAGAAAGATGGTGATGGCTGCTCAACAATACGACACTACCGAACGCCACGGACTACACACTTAAAACATGGTTACAATGGTGACTTTACGTGTAGTTTACCACACTTCAAAAAAAAAAAAAAAAAAAAAAAGATAAAAATACCAAGGAAGTGAAAAGACAATCCACAGAATGGCAGAAATTATTTACATGGCTCGCCCTGCAGCAATGGAGGTATGGAATGGCTAATAACATTAGTATAAATCCTCACAGCAGTTCCACATGCCGAGCTCACCCTTGACCTGAGTCTTCCCAACTCAAAATATGTCAATGTCCTTCCTATTTTCTGTCTTCTATAAACTGTTCTATGCTCAAGTAATGATAATAGCTACCATTTATAAAACATTTCCTACATACCAAACACCTCACTAGAACATTCTACATTTCACTGAATTCTCACAACTTAGAGGAGAATTACTATTCACATTTTTCAGATGAGAAAGCTACAGCACAGTGAGGTGGCTTGCCCAAGTAACAAAGTCCTAAAGGCAGAAGTTGAGCCAAGCAGTGTGACCAGCAGAAACCAAGATCTTGGCCACTCTAGTCCAACTTCTCAGCAACTAGTAACTTTATGAGAATAACTTAAATCTATGGTTTAGATAACCAATAATACAGAATTTCAGAACATTTTGTTTCTCTATAAATCAATTACAGGTAAAACTAAAATTTTAAAGCACTTTAGAGTTATTTCCAAGCTACAATACACATATTTATCGAGAGTCCACCTACTTCCTTAACAATATGTCTGCCTACTTTAACTGTACTTTTTTTTTTTTAATTCTTGAAATTTCTTTTTCTACCAGCACAGTTCAGTGGCAGAAAAGACTGAAACACTCTC
Source organism: Martes martes (assembly GCF_963455335.1). Classification (NCBI taxonomy): domain Eukaryota; kingdom Metazoa; phylum Chordata; class Mammalia; order Carnivora; family Mustelidae; genus Martes; species Martes martes. The sequence goes on from NC_137890.1 coordinate 62,733,109, forward strand.
TTCCTTTCTACATATAAGAATCATATGGATTGGGTTAGGTTAGGTTAGTCCAAGAGCAACAGTGGACCTGATACTTTAAATGGTTACTCTAGAAAAACATGTGAAACCAGATGAGAACCTTTGATGACATCATCACTCTCATCATTATCATCATTATCATCATCATGTAACTTACAGAGGAACAGTAAAGTAATAGAAGGAAGACAGAACTTGAAAGAATAAAACAGTTTCACATCCTCATCAAGAAAAACATAAACTGTTATTTTTTAAATGTCTGTTTCATGCCCATTATGTGTGAGGAACTAAACTCAGGTGTTTCCAGAACCAGGAAAGAGAAGGAAGAGTATTGCCCTACAGAGCTCAGAGCCTAATGAGACACAGGAAGCAAGACACAAATCCAGGAGAATCTCCATGAGAAAGCACACCTGTTATGAGGAATCCAAGGGAAGAAATTCCACTGAGGAAATCAAAAAAAGCTTCATAAAGGAGGTGGTAAAAAAGGTTGTGTGGGAGGAGGAAGGAAGCACAGTGGGAGCAATGCCCATTCTGTGAAGCATGAGGACCAGGCCTGGGATGAGCATTCTGCTAACACACACCTGGGGGACCCAAGGTCTCAGAAGGCAGCAAGGGTCCTGAATGATCTATTGACCTCTTAGGACGGTGAGGAGAAGAACTGAAGCAAACTCTATATTCATGCCATTCTGAGTTTTGCAGACACTTAATCATCAACAAGTAAAGGGATTTCAGTGTAGGGAAAATATACAGGGTAATTTTGCACAGAGCAAGGTTTCTCAATCTCAGCAGTATTAGCCATTTGAGACCAGATCATTCTTTGTTGAGGGGCTGTCCAGAGCACTGAGGGATGTTTTGATGTTTAGCAACAACTCTGGCCTTTTGCCTCTAGATAAGCCAGTAGTGACCCCCTCCTGCTCCATTTCCACAACCAAAAGTCTTTCCCCAATTGCCAAATGTGCCCTGGGGGGCAAAATCCTTCCCAGTTGAGAACTACCAGCCTAGTCTTTTATACAACAAGAATGTAGAAATACTTAGAATTTTTTCCTTTCTCCCTTCTATCTGAAAAAATCTCTGTGGATAAAATGGATAGAGGACAGGGGAGACAGCAACCTCTGCCTTCTTATGTGGCAACCCCAATCTCAGCCCTCACAACAATCCCAGGAAGTATTATTCTCATTTCAGAGATGAAGAAACCCATACTTAATGTTAACTTGAATAAGTTCTCCTAAGTTTAACAACCTTGAATAAATTTGGTGACAATACTCAAGGTTCTAAACACTACTTACTGCCCCAAGGAGACCTTTCACATAGGTAAACAGAAATTCTATCACTTTGGGGCGCCTGGGTGGCTCAGAGGGTCTGCTCAGTGGGGAGCCTGCTTCCCTCTCTCTCTCTGCTTGTCTCTCTGCCTACCTGTTATCTCGCTCTGTGTCAAATAAATAAATAAAATCTTTTAAAAAAAAGAAGAAATTTTTTTAATAAAACAATTATTACGGAGCACCTGGGTGGCTCAGTGGATTAAGCCTCTGCCTTTGGATCAGGTCATGATCTCAGGGTCCTGGGATCGAGCCCTGCATCTGGCTCTCTGCTCAGTGGGGAGCCTGCTTCCCCCCACTCCCTCTGCCTGCCACTCTGCCTACTTGTGATCTCTCTGTCAAATAAATAAATAAAATCTTAAAAAAAACAAATATTAATAACCTACATAATCTCATGCTACATTAGCACAAATCCTGTCCATCTATTATGAACTACTTGTTTAGGAACATCTAAAATACCACCACTTCACACAAACAACATACAGAAGCAGTGAAAAGAAGAACCACTGTTAAGCTGACATGATTTCTTAAAGTTATATGGGAATGAATATTATTTGGAAGCAAGATCCAAAGGCAAGCAGTACCTACCTGGGAAGCCCAGGCTATCACTGCCTCTGAACCACACAACTCTCTTCATGCATATTGCAAAGCAAAACCGAAAGACTTTCTCTAACAAGGGAAATCCCAGTAGTTATACAGGCCAACTGATGATCTAGTAAGAAAGCTTGGCAATCCACAACTCCTACAATGCCAGGAGGGTGGTCTGGAGCAAGCCCCAAGGCCTCCCTTGGCCTCAGTTTCCTATCCATGCATTGGAGACACTGCCAAATGTTAAGGAAGACTGACTAGCACTTAGCGAAGTTTGGATAACAGCTTAATGGGAGAATTTTACCTCATCCTTGCCCCTCAAATGAGGACTCAGTAACCATTCTGAAGCTTAAGCTCACCCTAAGAACAAAGTCTTTTCTGTCCAAATGGGTCAGTACTTGTTCTTTTTGTCAACCACAGAGCATCAACAAGCCAAGTCCATCTGTGAAAGGAACTACTTTCCTTCTTTTAAGCAGAATGTGGAGGGAGTGACAGAGTCCACAGCACAAAGGAGTAAAGTCCACCCATTCACCTACAAAGGAAAACACCGGGCAACTCCTTCTGGCCACGCTGTAAGCCATGTTGGGTCACTTGGTCATCTCTTCCCAACCATTCATTAATCATCACCACAAACTCTTTCCTCTGCTCAGAAGAGGAAAAAATCCACTAACCCAAAGGTTCTTTACATCAAAGTACTTTGTCATCCTCAAGAGTTAACCAGCTTGGGGCATCTGGGTGGCTCAGTCTTTAAGCGGCTACCTTCAGCTCAGGTCATGATCCCAGGGTCCTGGGATCAAGCCCAGCATCAGGATCCCTGCTCTGCAGGGAGCCTGCTTCTCCCCCTCTCACTGTGTCTCTCTCTGCCAATAAAATAAATTAAATTAAAAAAATAAAAAATTAAAAATTAAATTAAAAAGTTAACCAGCTAGATGAGTCAACAAAAATTTGTCTTGGGATTGTCAGTTTCTGCATTAACAGTTTAGATTCTGTTAATTAACTTATTATTATCCATTAATATTATTTTACCCTCATATTTCCAATTTTAAATTTAAGTTCTAGTTCTGTTTTTTGTGTTTTTTTTAAAGATTTTAATTTATTTATTTGATAGAGAGATCACAAGTAGGCAGAGAGGCAGGCAGAGAGAACTCTTGTTCTCCAAGAGTCCAAAAATAATCATTCTCTCTGATGTAGCACAGTGAAGTGGTTAAGAGCCTGAGTTTTATAATAAAAAACCACTGACATCTTGCTTGGTTCCATTACTTACTATGTAACATTGGGCAATTAATTTTGTGCCTCAGTTTCCTCATCTAAAAAATGGGGATAGAGGGCACCTGGCTGGCTCAGTCAGAGAAGCATGAGACTCTTGATCTTGGGATCATGAGTACAAGCCCCATGTTGGGTGCAGAAATTGCTTAAACGAATAAATAAAAACTTAAAAAAATAGTAAAAACAAAAGGAAAAATAATTAAAAATAGGGATAGTAACAATATCTACCTGGTATGCTTATGCAATTGAATAATAAATATGCAGTCTAATCCCCATCCTCTTCTCCTTCCTTTAACAGTAAAACTAATCAACACTTGCCTGAATCCAATATTCTCTCTCAAAGAGGAATGGAAAACCATAAACTTAATTTTCATTCCAAAAACCTTACACGCTTCTAATGTGTTTGGTGCTTAAAATGTGAAAAGGCAGTCAAAATATAAAGGAAAAATAAATTACCCATATTTATACAATCCAAATACTTCCCACCATTAACATCTGAGTATTACTTCCTTCAGATTTTTGACACAACTGGACATTGAAAGATATTTCATACAGTCAGATCAATTCATATACAATTTTATATTCTGCTTTTTCATGTTGCTAGGTATTTTCCCATGCCATCAGAAGCTCTTCCAAAATACAAAACAAGTCTTCCAGAATGTCCCTATCATACTCAGTGCTGTATTATTAGGAAAGATAACTAAGTATTTTGGCTTTCTTTGGTTCTGATCTGTGCTTTTTACCTGAAAATATTCCATACAAGGGACCCAGATGGCTCAGTCAGTGGAGGTCAGGGGGAGAGCCTGCTTCTCCCTCTGCCCTGCAATTCCCCCTGCTTATACATGCTCTCTCTGTCAAATAAACAAATTTTTTAAAATATATATATAAATAAATAAATATAAATAAATATAAATAAATGAATATAAATATCCCAGGGCACCTGGGTGGCTCAGTTGGTTGGGCATCTGCCTTAGGGCTCACATCTCGATCCAAGGGTCCTGGGATCAAGTCCCACATTGGGCTCCCTGCTCTGCAGGGAGACTGCTTCTCCCTCTGCCTCTGCCTATCTCTGTCTCTCATGAATAAATAATAAAATCTATTTAATAAATAAACAAGAATATTCCGTATAATCCAGAAACCCATAAACAGAAAAATGAAAGCCCCAAACTCCCAGCTACTCTGAATTTTAAGTCCAACTGTTTTGACTAATGCTGAAGTGTATAGTATAGCGTAATTATACAGCTCCTGCTCTAAACACTTCCATTTGCCCTATCAAGTTCTTCCCCATGGTATCATTAACCCCATTTTACAGATCAAGAAACTAGTACAGCAGTGATGTGATTTATCTAAATATAAATTATCTGGTTACCAATCTGAAAACAGAATCCAGGACTCCTAATATTTACCACAATATTATAGATCTGGGTGAGGCTCTTGAGGTCATTTGATAAAACGCAAATGTTAGGAATTCTGATGGCTCTGCAATGGTCCCAACATCAGTTCGGGAACACCTTGGTAATCTAAGGACATCCTTCCAGAGGTGTAAGAAAACTGATCTGACTAAAGACCTCCAAGCATGTTTTGCAGGAGCTGGCACTGGCAGCCAATTAGACTCTCTAAAATCACAGGTGGCAAAATGGAGACAGAAGGAAATTAAAACACACATCCCCAACAATCTCTGATTAAGACTAGTATTCCTCTCCTACCTCAGCTCACCTCAAATGAAGCCAAGTAGGCAAAATTTCCACATCAACTAACAGAGGAACGTGGGAACTTCACCGCTTCTAACAGAAAGGGAAATATTAGGAGGGGTAGGGAGATGATGATGAAGACAGAGACAAAATGAACACCCAATCCAATGCAGCTGAAGAAATATTCATGGCACAGTATCTGTACATGGGTCATCCCAAGGCATGTAAGAGGTCACACATGCAGCGCTGGCTCAGGCACTTCCCAAGCAGTTTACAGGAGCTTGGAGCCCTTAGCACTGGAGATGCCAACTCCATAAAGCCTGCCTGGTCTGACACGGGTCAAATCTCTGTCATCAACAGACAAAAATGTCCATGCCAAGTATTAAAGCAAAACAGGGACAGCATTCTCGCTCATACTCATTAAAGCACAAAAACCATACAACCCTGCGATTTTTAACTCCTTTTACTAATGTATAGACTATGCTAACACAGAGACATATCAGAATGTGAAGTCAGCCAACACCACCCATCTCCAAATTAATAATTTCTGGGTTAAACACAGATGGGACAGGAAGGTGCAAAGTCTGCTAAACCAGGTTATGGCTCCAGAGTTTAGGAGTCACCACTGAACGAAATGAAGATACACTTTTAACTCTATGAGGACACGTAGTAACAGTATGCACCTAAAGGGGCACCTGGCTGGCTCCATCAGAAGAGCATGTGACTCTTTTGGGGTTGTGAGTTCAAGCCCTACAATGGGGACAGAGGTTACTTTAGGATCTTTAAAAAAAAAAAAAATGTACCCAGAATTAACACTGATACGGCTGTATTTACTTATCTTGCACCTTGGTTGGTTCTCTCTTCCCAAAAGTCAAATATAGGTTAACTACACATCACATAATGGGATGGATTTGATAGTGCAGATTCAGTGGAAATTGGCATGTATACAACCAGACTATCTGATGCCGGAAAAGCTGTTTCCTTCCCTTCCCTGACTATTTACCAGTACAAACTGAATTTTAGTAAAACTATCTTTTAGGGCACCTGGGTGGCTCAGTTGGTTAAGCATCTGCCTTTAGCTCCGGTCACTCCTGGGATAGAGCCGCACGTCGGGCTCTCTGCTCATCAGGCTCTCTGCTCAGCAAGAGCCTGCTTCTCCCTCTCCCTGCTACTCCCTTCTCCCTGCTTGTACTTCTTCTCTATCAAATACATAAAATAAAAATATTTAAAAGGGGAGGCACCTGGGCGGCTCAGTCATTAAGTGTCTGCCTTTGGCTCAGGTCATGATCCTGGGGTCCTGGGATAGAGCCCCACATCAGGCTCCCTACTCCACAGGAAGCCCGCTTCTCCCTCTCCCAGTCCCCCTGCTTGTGTTCCCTGCCTCACTGTGTCTCTGTCAAATAAATAAATTAAAATCTTAAAAAAAAAAAAAACCTCTTTAAAAAATATATGTATCTTTCAAAACAGGTAAACACATACTTACAGATTTTTTAGCTTAAAGACTACAATACATTGAGTTGTTTCCATTTAGCTTACCCCTCTCAGTTACTCTCCTCTTTATGGGCCTTGCTTAATGTGGAACTTGCTCTGATGAGGCACAGTACTACCATCCTCTGAACACAGGTTAGAAGCACAGGCCCCTACGCCCCTACAGTCTACTACAGTTCTTCTATGTCAAATGGTGACAGCATCCAAAAACTAGCACAGGCTCAAGCCACCCTCCCAGAAGCATGGTGTCCCCAGACAAGGGCACCAGCAACCCCTCTGTGTACTTCACTGGTCATTCCCCACCCACAACAGAAGACTAGGTTTGGGATTCTGTGTTTTGTCAACGCATAGAAATCTAAGTCTTCTGAAAGGCTTATTAAAGAGTTAGGACTGGTTAGCTGGGAAAACAGTAATTATAGGAACTGGCTTCCTGTTCCAGAAGGGAAAATAAATTAAGCTAATTCAAGGTGGCTCCCAAATCCAGAACCAGAAGCAAGCCAGGGGCAGGGGAGTGGGGAATTATAGGCAAAAACCTAGGCTTATAGCAGTGTGGGAAGTAACAGATTCTCAAAATCCGCAAAAGGCCGAAGAGAGGCTTCTGTTTCAGATGGGTAGTTCTAAAATTTGTTCGAAATGAAACTTCAGGGGCACCTGGCTGGCTCCATCAGCAGAGCATGCAACTCTTAATCTCAGGGTTGGGACTCTGAACCCCACGTTAGGTATAGAGATTACTTCAAAATAAAAAAATTAAAAATAATCTCCATGATTCTTCATACCTTCATTACACAAAGTTTAAGGAACTTGAAAGCCCAAGCCAAAATTCAAGAACTAGGAAATAAATGAGAATCCAAACACTTTAACCTAACTCCTATACAATTTGGCAGACATTGTGCTCGCTTCGGCAGCACATATACTAAAATTGGAACAATTTGGCAGACATTAAATATTCTACTTATAAATACTTTTGAATGGGATTAGATCTATTAGTAATTTAGTGACCATTTCCCATGGCAGTAGGGTTGTTTTAATGAAGTAAAAACGTACCAGTAACCAGCAATAACCCTGGAAGAAACGTTTCACCTGATTTACATTAATAGGTTGGAGAAATTTATTCAAATTAAATAAATTAGGGGGCTGAAAATAAGAAAGAACGCAAAGAGGAAATGAAAACGTAAGGAGGGGAGAAGTAGGAGATGATCAAAAAGACCCTTTTAATATAAACCATTTAGATCTGTACCCTCAGAAGCTCAGAAGACTATGTGGCATTCTTCATTTAGTGAATAACTGGGACCAGATCAGATAGATGCCCTACATCCCACATTTTTAGCTAATCTACCCCAGGTATCAGCTTTAGATGGGCAATGAGAAAATTAATGAACAAAAGGTAAGCCTTTTAATGCGGGGGAGGGGGGAGTAGTCAGGGAGGGTGTCATAAACAGGGTGTCATGATTTTCTGTTTAAAGTACTTAAGGCAAAAGTGGAATTTTGTGACTTCTAAAAAGGGAATACTGCGAAAGTCTGGCTTCAGCATTTCTCTCTACCTCATCAAATTTTAGGAACTGAATTTTATGACAATTCGGAAGGGATAATTTTTGATGGAGGTTCTAACAGTGGTTCAGGAAAACAATCACACTTGTAAACTTAGTAACAGCAAAACACTCTCCTGCTCAGGGGAGAGAAGTGATATGTACCCTTTTGCAGCTTTCTCTGCTATTGATAGCATACTTGAGACATAAAAGCATCACAAAAAGACATTTTCTTTCTTTCTTTCTTTCTTTTAAGATTTTATTTATTTATTTGATAGAGATCACAAGTAGGCAGAGAGGCAGGCAGAGAGAGAGGAAAGGAAGCAGGCTCCCTGCTGAGCAGAGAGCCCTATGCGGGGGCTCCATCCCAGGACCCTGGGATCATGACCTGAGCCCAAGGCAGAGGCTTTAACCCACTGAGCCACCCAGGTGCCCCAAGACACTTTCTATCTACTATAAATACAAGAGTTCAAAGACCCTAAAATATCTAACTAGTCAAAAAATTAAACCCAGATTAAAAAAAAAAAAAACAACTAAATATCATTATAATATTTTCCTAATATTCTGCACTAAATAATTTTGTAGGCTCAGACTCCTATAAAGAGCACGTTTGTTTTTGAACCACACCCAGCAGAAATAATTAAGACCCTCTCTGTGTGGTTCAATTTTTATTTTTTTCCTGTCTTCCTCCACCACTGGTTGAAAGAGCCAAAATGTGTATTCCCCACACTATCACAGGAAACAAAGCAAGGGAATTCCATCTAAACTGAAGGATGTTAAATTCCCAGGCACAGCCAAGCAGGATGTCAAAGGTCATACCCCATATGTGGCCAAAGAAAAATACTATTAATGTATTTATAGCTAGAACGAATAACTATAAATTCAAAAGCTATAACCTGATGAAAGATGGAAGAGGCATTAAATTCAGAAGTTTTTAAGCCTACACGCGTGTGCTGTCCTGGTGACATCCAAGTTCATCTGCAAAATAAATACAGTCTAACTAGTCATTAAGCTCTTATCAGTGCACCCCTGACGGACGAGCCCTGCGAAGGTCTGCAGGAAAGCCACTGCTCACTTGTTTCAAGCCAGAGTAACAAAGTAGCCTGAGGGAGCAGGCCGACCTCACCAGGAGAGATGCGCTTTGTGCAAAAGGCAAGGACAAGGGGACGCCTGGGTGGCTCAGTGGGTTAAACCGCTGCCTTCGGCTCAGGTCATGATCCCAGGGTACCGGGATCGAGCCCCGCAGTGCGCTCTCTGCTCAGCAGGGAGCCTGCTTCCCTCTCTCTCTCTCTCTGCCTGCCTCTCTGCCTACTTGTGATCTGTCTGTCAAATAAATAAATAAAATCTTAAAAAAAAAAAAAAGGCAAGTACAAGACTCCAAAGTTTGCTTAATAAAATTCAATGTCTTTTTTTATTTAGGTGAGTCCCTGAAACAGTCTCAGCTTAATAGGGCATGTAACTAAAGGAGGGCTCTCCATTTCAAATCCCAGATGTAATATTCACAGTTAAGGATCACAAAAAGAATTTTATCAGGAAAGAAACCCCTCTGATGCAGTACCTTAGAATCTGAGATGTTTAAAGTTCTCACTTTATGCCTCTGACATCTTTACTTCTTTCTCCCAGTCTTCTTTAAAAGTTATTTGAAACACAAATGGGGGTGGGAAGTGTGAAAGAGCTTAACTGGAGGCCCTGAGCTGTCAATCGAAGGAGAATGACCTCAGCTCTTGACTTCCGTGACTGCATGTGTTTTCCTTTTTTCTCTTCTTTCCTTTTATACAAACACAGGCGGAAGTCATGGTTAGTCTAAGAATCATAGCCATCAACAGCTTGTCTTTGATTAAAATGTCTCCATAATTTCATCGCAAAAAAAATTAAGTAGGGTCTTTCTACGAATGCATTCAGCAAATGATATAACCCAAGATCATTTACATTGTTCAACAGAATCACAAGGCACAACAGCCATTATTTTAGTTTTTTTAATATAATTTTATATTTCCTAGAAATATAATTTATAAGCCATGCAATCCAATGGTAATGAATTCTGAAACTGACTTGCAAACATGCACCCTCCCTTAGTTTGCTGAGCAGAATGAACAAGTAAATGTGAGCTACATATGTATCGATATAATATTCTCTCCATTTTATCCTGTATCTCTCTCCCACATCCTCTACCTTTAGCTCAAAATAAAGCAAAAATAAAGCAATCACACTAAGGAATGCAATGACACAAACTTCAATATTCAAACTACTTATTAAATGGCTCGAAACCCAACTAACCTGGAAAGATAACTCCAGAATATTTACTTCTGAGTTAGACACCACAGGCTAAAAGGATCATACAGAAGGTCTGTCTCTGAAAAAGTGGAAACAGACAGTGTGGGGACTAGCCCCCAAATACACAGGACCCATCTAAGCACCAAAGTGTAAGCAGGGAAATTAAGAAAGCTGTGGCAACCATGATTCTAAATTTCTATTTTGGTAATTCTAAATCTGCTTTCTTGTGTTCTGGGGGTTTTGTGGGGGGTTTGTTTGTTTGTTTTTAGAACGTCCTCTATATAACTATTCAAAGATATCAAATGGCATTTCAAGAAATACAAAGCACCTTAAAGAAATATCCAGGAATACTAGGATATAGTATTACAGTGCTACTACAAAGCACTGTGATCACAGTTGGGGAAGTACCAATTACAGAACCAAAAAAGATGATGTAAATCACATCTAAACACACCTAATTACAGGAATTTTTGACCCTAACACCTTTCCTTAGTATTTATTTTTTAACTTTCCCCAATACTTCAGAAGAGAAAATAGCAATAAAAACCATTTGGTGATCTCTTCTAAAATGTAGAGCCATCAAATACTGTGTTTGAAATCAGTGTTATATACATACCATCCCCCCCTCCCCGCCAAATATACAAATTTGCCTGTTAATACAAATATATATAATAGACATAAATCTAGGCGCTATATAATCAATTCTATTTTATGAATTCTAAGAGGTTTAAGAAACCATTTAAGACATACCAGTAACAGAGGTGTAGGAATCTTTCACATTCAGTATATGCAAATGTTATAATGGGACACTAAAAAGAAAGGAGAAACCAATTCAGCCCCACAGATTACATAAAAGTCAGCAGGATGGTCCACAGGAAGCCTTCACATTCACTGCATGTAAATTTCAAGATGGCATGCATATCTACCCATCCAGAGAGAAAAGGTTTACATTCAAATTTAGAGAGATGCAACCAGCTTGGTACCCAGTACACAACAACCTTAGGTGATATTTACAAGTTTGGCAAGTTCCCCTCCCCCCACTTCAGAGCTGGCCCCTCAGACTGAGAGACAGAGAGGTCCCAGATGCAGACAGGTGATGTAACACTTGCCTTAAGGTAGGTGGGTTTCTCCTACATTCAAATCACAGTATGGTGGGCTGAACCTGACATTGAAACTTCACTGGTGTGACAAATTGATGATTCTGCAAATTACAAGTCACAAATTCCAGAAACTACATCATCTCTGAAACAAAATTAGAGTGACTGATTTATCCTGATACAACCCTACATTTAAGGTTATATGAGAACAACAGGAAAAAAAATTCCTTTCATGTCAAAATAGTACAATAAAATCCACATTTTGACTTATCACTACCTCAAGAATCTGCCAAAATAAGAGCCTCTAGCTAAACCACATGCTTTGACCTTGCTTCCAAGCAACCAAACTGTCTAAGGTATTTGATATTTACTTGTATAGACCATTCCCAAATACATATGTGGTTATTTTGTTTTCAAGCTTTGAAGGACACAATATTTACAACCCTAGGAATTATGCAATTCATTATAATTTCTCTATCCAAACTGGATTTGAAATCGGGTGAGCCCTCTTCATTCACCCTCCCAGCCAATGAAAAGATAAAGACCCTCCCATTCTGTATGCAGGGATTTCTCACCTAGACAACATGATGTGTCCTTTCTCACGACACCTTCATGGCAGGCTTTCTGCAGCATGAAAATGGTAGAGAAAAGCACTAATTTTTTAGATTAAAAAAGGAAAACTGGAGGTGCCTGGGTGGCTCAGTCAGTAGAGGATGCGACTCTTGAACTAGGGTTTGTGAGCCCAAACCCCATCCATGGTGGGCACAGAGACCACAAAAAAAAAAAAAAAAAAAAAAAAAAAAAAGCAAAACTGTTGTGGGGAGGAGGGTGGTGCACAGGGAGGAACAGAGGAAGCAAAGCTAAAAGGTTAAGTGCCTCCCGGCCTCAGATAACCATTTGGGAGATACTGAAATGAAAAGATCTTTATCTGCCCACAGAATCCAAGCTGGTTCTCCTCTTCCTCCTTCCTTCATTAGGCCTCTCTCTTAGCTAGAGTCCAAGTAAGACTGAGAGGGTTAATCCTGCTCTTTGCTCTATGAGACTTTTCTCCTGCAGTTATAAAATGCAACCACTGAGGTCCCCTCCCCTTCCTGAAGTCAGGTTCCTTTAGCTACTTTCAGACTGTTAACTCAGCATACCAGTAATTGGAGGCCTCTCACCAGCAGTGCACACACAGTTCTGTAACAACTTCAGGATCCCCATTATCAGGAGAAAAACATTTTTTCTCAACTCTGATGTTTATCAGATCCCTGGTACAATAAAAGAAGAGATTCAGGAAACCATGACCCATTTTCCAGATTCATGAGGAATGGCAATTGAGAAAAATCTGTTTATCCAAGAAATGTGTTTAATCCAACAAAAGAAAACAGGCCACCCCTTCTTCCCACCCTCTTTCGAGTAACAGCTCTCCTTTAATCAGAGGAGATGAGCAGCATCTCCACAGCCACTAAGGTCACAGGATTTAGCATCAGGATCAGTTCCTAACTTAAGCCACACAAAGTGACACACTGTAATTAAAACCAGTATCATCTAGGGGGAGAAGGTAGTCAAGGCTGGAAAAGATTCTGTTTTCAGGTCTCAAAAATCCACACAGAGATGTGGGAACCAGCCACACTCACAAAGGTGGCAGCCTGGGGACTCCCACATATGCAGCCAACAGGAGAGTGTACAAGGAGCATGGGTTGTAGGAGATAAGAGCACACATCCCAGGTCACAGGCACTACAGTGCACACCAATGAACCACAGGCTTTAGAAGTGGCTGGAATTCTCTTCTGGAGAGATGTGCCATCCACCATCCCTAAGAATTCAAGAACTCCTGTGACTTAGTGTCAGTAGGGACAAGCTACCTTGGAAAAAAATGACCTGCCCTCCCACAGATCTACAAATTGACTCTGCCTCTCCTCCTAGGAGCTAAGACCCCACACCGCTGTCCTTCAAGATCACAACTAAGACAAGACACAAGTTAAAGGATGAAGATGTTTTACATCTCTCTCTACTTACAGAATGAAAAGAACAAAGATGAGCAACAATTCTGAACCTCACTTGATCTCACAAGTGTATCCCGGTGTACTATGAAAGCTATTTTGTCCACATGGAATGTAACTTACACATTTAATAAAACCTCATAGTAGTGAGCTCCTTATTTGTTTTTGATTCCCTGTCCCTCTCTCCCCAAAGCAAGGTACCTTTTAAATGATATGCTGTCTGCTACTATAGGTATGTATATAATACTAAAATAGCTTTCTACATTTCCCCAACACTTGTTATTTCTAACATGGCTAATAAGTTCTAATAGGTGAGAATTTGTGCCTTTTGCTATACCCAAATACATTTTATATTGCATAGATCTTTAAGTTCTCCATGAGCTAGCCAAGCTCACTCACACAAGGATTCGGGATGCACTCAGTTCCATGTCTGTCTGCCTGATATCACTTTTAGGTTTAGCACATCAAAATTTAACTCCCTTTGGATCCACTGAAGTATCTCATTATAACCTTCATTCCTACTCTAAGGTCAGTGGGTAAGGACATATTTTTTTTTTTTTAAAGATTTTATTTATTTATTTGACAGACAGAGATCACAAGTAGGCAGAGAGGCAGGCAGAGAGAGAGGAGGAAGCAGACTCCCTGCCGAGCAGAGAGCCAGATGCGGGGCTCGATCCCAGGACCCTGGGATCACTACCTGAGCCAAAAGCAAAGCTTTAATCCACTGAGCCACCCAGGCGCCCCGGGTAAAAACATATTAAAATGAGAAAGCTATCAAGAATTTCTAATATTTCACTAATGCAATACTAGAACTGATGTAAATTTTAAAGCATCTTTTTAAGCCAATATAACTTTGCCTCACAATTGCCCTAAGTATATTTTGAGATTGCTAACTCCAGCTTTAGGATTTCTCATTTAAAAAAAAAAAAAAAAAAGTATTAACAATGAGCATTCTGGGGCACCTGGGTGGCTCAGTCTGTTGGGCATCTGCCTTCAGCTCAGATGATTATCTCTGGGTCCTGGGATCAGGGTGGGGTGAGGCCTGAGGCCTGTGTTGGGCTTCCTGCTCAGCACAAGGTGGGGGGTGGGGGGGTGTATGCTTCTCTCTCTCTCTACCCCTTCCCCCCTCCTCGTTCTTGCTCTCTCTGAAATGGATGAGTAAAATCTTTAAAAAAGGGGTGTGTGGGGGGGTGCGGTGTGCCTAAGTGGCTCAATCAGCTGGGCATCTGCCTTTGGCTCCGGTCATGATCCCAGGACCTGGGAATCTGCTTCTCCCTCTGCCTTTGCCACTGCTCGCGTTCTCTCTCTCTCACTCTCTCTAATAAGTAAATAAAATATTTTTAAAAAGATAAAACCAACAACAATGAGCTTTCCTTGTTTAAATCACTCTCCCAGGACACAAAAGTATGAAGGTTAAGTTTTTGTTTTTGTTTTAAATAAACTGCTCAAATTCACCACCATGAGATCAAGAATTACATGCTCCAACCATACTGAGCCAGCCAGGCAGCCCCTAAATATTAGTTTTAAAGAGCAGACCAAACAAAAAGCTAAATATTATGTAAATGTCTATATTCATATACTTTTCTTAATTTTTTAGGGGGGGCACAGGGAAGGGGTACAGAAGAAGAGAATCCCAAACAGACTCTGCCCTAAGCACAGAGCCAGACACGATCCTGAGAGCCTAAGATCTCTCCTCAGATTATGAACCCAGCTGAAACCAAGAGTCCGTTTCAAGAGTCAGACACTTGGGGCACCTGGGTGGCTCAGTTGTTAAGCATCTGTCTTTGTCTCAGGTCGTGATCCAGGATCCTGGGATCGAGCCTGGCGCTGAGCTCCCTGCTCCACCACCAATCTGCTTCTCCCTTGCCCTCACCCCCTGCTTGTGTTCCCTCTCTCGCAGTCTCTCTCTGTGAAATAAAGAAATAAAATCTTTTAAAAAAAAAACAAAAAACAAAAACAAGAGTCAGACACTTAACTAACTGTACCACCCAGGAGCCCCATGCCTCCTATTCATATTAAATTAATTATATAATGTGTTCCATTACCAAATTCTATGTATGACTTTTAAACCAAATGTAGTACCTTGGCTTTATTTGCAATCCATGGGTTTCTATATTTATATGAGCATCTCTAAGAAATTTGATTTTTTAAAAGTTTTTATTTATTTATTTGACAGAAATAGACACAACAAGAGAAGGAACACAAAACGGGGGGAGCGGGAGAGGGAGAAGCACGCTTCCTTCTAAGTAGGGAGCCAGATGCAGGGCTTGATCCCAGGACTCTGGAATCATGACCCGAGCTGAAGCAGACACTTAACGACTGAGCCGCCCAGGTGCCCCCAAAGAAATTGAATTTTAAGAACTAAAACTGTGACCACATTTTCATAATTTCTTATTTTATTAAAAAATATAATTTCATAGAAAAATTTAATCTATAACTTTTTTTAAGAGGATTTTTTTTTAAGATTTTATTTATTTGATAGAAGACATGGTGAGAGAGGGAACACAAGCAGGGAGAGTAGGAGAGGGAGAAGCAGGCTTCCTGCTCAGCAGGGAGCCCAATGCAGGGCTCCGATGTGGGGCTCGATCCCAGGACCCTGGGATCACAACCTGAGGCAAAGGCAGACACTTAATGACTGAGCCATCCAGGCACCCCTGTAACATTACTTTCATACTATATACCAAGTCCAATTTCAATCTGACAATAGTCTACCTATACTTTTTCAAACTTCCTAGGTTTTACGTATCACTCAGAAAAACTGATGCTCCTATTTGCATGCTTTTATGAATGCCAAACCATCATTTAGAAAATCAATTTAAAAAATAATCTGATGGGAGGCACCCAGGTGGCTCCGTCAGCTAAGTATCTGCCTTCAGCTCAGGTCATGGTCCCAGAGACCTGGGACTAAGCCCCACATAGGGCTCCCCACTCACTGGCAAGCCTGCTTCTCCCTCTTCTTGTGCTCTAATAAATAAATAGAATCTTTAAAAGCATAATAATATGATGGATAGAAAAATGGATGTGCCAAAAACAGATACACAGTGAAGCAAGTACAATAAAATGTTAGTAGTAGAAACTAGATGGCAGGTATACAGGTGTTCAATGTAGAATTCTTTCAACTTTGCTTAACATCTGAAAATTTTATAATGAAATCTTGGGAGACTAACATCCCATTTTCAAGGTCCATCTCAATAGCTAACACAGAACTCAATTTTTCTTGCAGGCACATAACCCTTTCTACAGTGTATTATACAGTTTTTTACTTGTCATACCTCATCTCCCTACAGGATCCATGTTTGAATCATTTTTCCATCATTCAGATACATCTAATACAACATCCTGTAAACTTTCGTTACACCAATAATCCAATAATCATTCAACAAATGGAGAAAAAATAAGATACTGTAACCATCTCCAGAAAATAAAACCATCACAGATCTTTATTGTTATACTAATATAAACATTATCATATTGTGAACACACAGAAAGCTAAAATATAAAAGATCCATAATTCAAGAAAAACTCTTCCCAACCATATATTTACAATATAACTGCAGGCATTAAAGTTAAGTTATAATAC
Organism: Martes martes; assembly: GCF_963455335.1. Classification (NCBI taxonomy): domain Eukaryota; kingdom Metazoa; phylum Chordata; class Mammalia; order Carnivora; family Mustelidae; genus Martes; species Martes martes. The sequence continues at coordinate 62,749,935 of NC_137890.1, forward strand.
AAAGCAGCATGAAATTAAGAGATCATCAGGCATTCACTAAGAGAAGGCAAAAATGCCTTCAGGCAGGAACCAAGACTGGAAGTTGGCAAACAGATGTGTGAGCTTTGCATACTAAGCAAAATTTTCAAAACCTCCAGTAAAGGCACAAGATGATCCAAGTCCTGGGGACAGGATGGTTTGGAACTTAAAGAAGAGACCTAACCTAGAACAGGTAGGGGTCAGGAAGTCAATGTCTCAGCAGACTGAGAAAGAAGAGCTGAGAAACTCCAGGCACTGAACAGAAAGAAAAAGAGTGTGCTGAAGAGGACATCCAAGTCTGAAAACTAGGTAAATGGTTAACTTAACTAGATAGACCACTAACCAAATCAGGAAACTCAAGATGGGAACCTCATCTCAGAGTAAGAGGAAATACAGCATGCTTGGGTTTAAATGTGTTCAATTTGAGGTGAAAGTGGGACACTTATGGCCTTTAAGTAACTGGAGACCAGGACAATAGAGGGGTTAAATCATCTAGGGAAAAAAAAGAGAGAGAGAGAAAAAGTCCGCAACTTGTCCTGAGGCATCTTTAGGTTTGAGCATAGAAGAAAAAAATGATAAATAAGTGAACCAACTGAAAGAGAAGCCAGACTGTCCATACAGCTGAGTGCCCAGTCAGAATGGACTGGGTGGTCAACGGAAAACTGCAAAAGGGGAAGACTTGGACGCGCCCGTCAGCCTTAGTGACATCTGACCATAAAGATGGCAAGCTTGAGCAATCATCAGAAACCAAAAACTGGGGGCTACAGAAGCTCATCACACAGCTCCACCTCACTTTTTTTATGTAATAAATACAGCCTGAAATAGAGGACACTTGTTGAATTTCTGTCTTTATTTAAAGTAATGCATTAAGGTGAAAATTCACTACATAATAAACTGGAAAGGGACTGCAAATTTAGCTTTCTAATCTTATTTGGCATAATATCAAAACTAGTTGGCTCTTTTTAATAGCTTATGTCAAAGCTATACGAGGATGAATAAAAAAGAAAAAGAGGGGGGGAGGGAAAGCATCCCCCAAAAAAGCCTCCCAAGTGGCAAGAATAATTCAAACCAAGTCTCAGTAACTGCAGTGCTTACCCCACAAATTTATAAACCATACATAGACTGAGTGGAATAAAGTGGGATGCCATGAGGAGGGTGGTTTTTTAAAAACCTGAACCATGTGAAATCACTAATATATAAAAATCCATTTTCACATTTCATATGTTCCTTAGAAGACCACAGATAACAAGCAGTAATTCTCTGCAAAGAATTTCTGCACCACTGACATGAGTTCTGTTAGCCCTTACCAGGAATTTAGCCAAAAGGGTGAATTCTTCCAAACTTTAGTGCATTTATATACAGCATATTCATTGGAACACAAGCCCTCACCCCTTAGACATCAAAATATAAACTCTGAAGTTCATCCAATCCTCTGTTTGACAACTGAGAAGGAACCCATACTAACTTCAGAATCTTGTACACACCAAGAAAAGGTAGTTATCTGACCCAAAGGAGGTCCTGGAGGCTGGGCCAAGGGCAAGTCTCTACAAGTTGTTATTATGAAGGCCAAGGCAAATGTTGAAGGAGCAAGGCTAGATCCACTCTACTCAATGTTCCAATGCTCTGTACAACTAAACACTCCTTTGCTCTCTCCAATCACCACTGGGTTTATAGTGCTTCTCCAAAAGGATTCCAGGAAGCCCCAAAGTTATGGCACATGCAGGGGGGAGGAAAAAAAAACAGCCGATTAAATTCCCATGATGCCAGGGTACTGGGTAGTTTCCAAGGGCAGAGTGTTCTAGAAAAATGCAAATAATTCAGGCTCTCCAAAGAAATTCCAGGCAAATACAGACAGCTGCTGCTTAGAAAATCATACAGAACAGTAGTTTAGGGAGCTCGGATGGAAATGCACAAAAACAGGCAAAACACTTTGAACCTATCAGGGATTCTAACTCACCACTGAGTATTCTATTCCCACCTCCCGTTTTATATGTCTCCTTAAAAGATTCTCCGTGCAGTATATGATATCTAGCCATATTTGTGCCCATTGCCAATGTAATAGCTTCTAAATAATTGTGGGGCAGGGGGGAGAGGGTCTCAAAGGACTTTAACCTTTTTTTAAAATTTACATGAGAATTTAAAATGTCTTCTTTCCAGTATCCAAATATTTGCCACTCTGAGAAAATAAAACCTGGGGGGAAAAAAAACCAACAAACAAAAATAGAAGTTGCCACTCTGGCCACATCTCTCCCAAGGACCAGCCACAAAAACATAGGTAAAATAAAAATAAAAATAAAATTCTGATAATCACCAATGATGAAGTTCTAGAACCTGGGTGAGGTTCGGTGGGCTGAGGTCCGGAGCCGATGACCAAGAAAGAATTCTTTTTTTTTTTTTTTTTTTGAAAGGAAATCTTTTTTTTTTTTTTTTTTTTTTTAAAGATTTTATTTATTTATTTGTCAGAGAGAGTGAGCACAGGCAGACAGAGAGGCAGGCAGAGGCAGAGGGAGAAGCAGGCTCCCTGCTGAGCAAGGAGCCCGATGTGGGACTCGATCCCAGGACGCTGGGATCATGACCTGAGCCGAAGGCAGCCGCTTAACCAACTGAGCCACCCAGGCGTCCCAACCAAGAAAGAATTCTTGAGACATCTTTGGTGCAAAATGGTGGTTTATTAAAGCACGGGGACAGGACCCGTGGGCAGGCAGAGATGCAGCTGCCCCGGGGATGTGAGGAGCGGTTGGTTATATACACAGGAGTTAGGTAGGTGAGGACAAAGGGGATGATGTTAGTCTCTAAGGAATTTTGGAAGCAAGGTCTCCAGGACCTTGAGGGGCTAGCTATTGTTGGGAGAAAGGTTATTTATTACTAGTAGTAAAAATCTTCTTGTGAGACCCTTTAGATGTATATCAGTGGGCCATATGCTTGGGAATGATTCGACACTATCTTGAGATCTAGAGATAAGGTTTCACATTTCTCCTATCAAGTGTCCTTGTTAGTGAGATTTGGGTTTAGAAGAAATTTAACTTTATTTAGGGCTTGAGGAACTGAGTTATTTGCCTCTGGAAATTGTGCTATTGATAAGGTAACTTCTTTGTTGTAAATCTCAAGGACATTTGTAAACCAAGGGAGACTCCTGCCTTGCAGGATTGTGATCTCTGCAAGTTAACGATTTGTTTCTCATTTATGGCAGTCAGGGGTGCCTGAGGAATGTCACACACATTTCCCAGGGGAGTGGGTGGAGAGGGGGTGCAAGGTGCCAGCTTTTGCTTTGTCCTCAGCCAGCCTCCTGCTCCCTCATCATTCCCCCCTGAACAATCTTGACCCTTAAATCTTTAAGGTAGTTGAAGGTGGAAGGTCTCATCTTCTGTAACTTCTTCCTGCTGAATAGGGGCGTAGAGCTGTCCCTACCTACTCGGGTCAATATTGATCGGTGGAGGAACGTAGAAGGGAGTTACGAAAGGCGGAGGCAGCTGAATCCAGCGCTGACAGTGAAGAAGTGTCTTTGCGTGTGGTAAGGATCATCTGTCGTCGTGAAGTTATTGCAGTAATGGAGTCTCGGCACCAAGTAGAGAAACATTGAACAAAGCAACACATTAAGATTAATAAGGCGATAAGAATGAGAAGCCCAAAAAGGAGATTTTTAAATGTTGGCCATAGCCCTCCCTCAAACCAGGAAGCTAACCAATCACCAAGAGAGAGAGAGGGATCTTGTAGAGCCTTAATCTGGGCATTCATATCTTTTATTAGTCCTGAGACATTTTTGTGGTAGTCTGGGATGTATACGCAACATTCTGTTTTGATAATTGCACAAGTGCCACCCTGTGCTGCTGTCAGGACATCTAAGGCCATCCTATTTTGTAGGACTGCCTTGCGTATCTGTGAGACTTCAGTATTAAGTAGGGAGATGCTATGTAGTGAATCGTTGAGTGCCTTTGTAGTATATTTATTAAGGGCGTCTACATGGTACATGACATCCTCTAGTCCCACAGATGGAACAAAAATGGATGCCAAGTGATCATACCATTTAAAAACAGAACGCGTCCATCTTTGTTTTAAATTGGGGAGATTTTAAATTGGGGAGTGGTGATGGTTTTAGTAATGCGCCCATGAATCCAGGCAAATCCTAAAGTACAGCGACCTATCCATCCTGGAGGAAGCCAGGGCCACAGGTTAGTTCCACATATCCAGTGGGTTCCGTTTGGAGCTAACCATCTAATGCCAGGTCGCCTCGCCCAATCAGTAGCAAACCAGTCAGTCTCCTGGAGTACTATCACTTGGGAACACATTTCTAATGATATCCATCCTAGATATCGTGTGTTATTTGCCCAAGTGTCATATGTATAATTTCTTTGTTCCCAGCATAAAGCTGCCTTTTGACTGAGCCGTCCAATCGTGGGTGTGAGCCACAAATACGTATCCCAGATTTGATATATACCATCCTTAGTATAGCAAAAAGGAGGGTTTTGTAACTTAGGCCCATATTTGATTGGGGAGTTATGGCTTGACAGCAATCCCCTTTCCTTCCAAATAGCTCCATGGGCATGTAGTACCAGGAAGGCATATTTGGAGTCAGTGTTGTTGATTTTTAGGCTTTGGCAATTGCAAAGTGCTAGTGAGCACTATGACATACCTAGCTTTTCTTATTCTTTCTATGAAAAGTATTGTCATCAGTAAACCAACTGTCATTTGTATTTTTAACAGGAGCATCTTAAATCTGGGCTCTATAGAGAAGTACAATGGTCAGGTTCAGGCATACAGGTAACTAGGTTTAAAATTTGACAACTTTTAAGTATTATTTTTGGCATATCTGTAAGTATAGCCCAGTATTTAATAAGTCGGCCTCCATCATCCATTGGTGGCCTTTGGTTTCTAAGACAAATCTGGACCTGATGTGAAGTCATTACAGTCAGGGACTGTCCCATAGTGAGCTTTGAGGCTCTTTTTATGAGGAGGGTTGTTCTATGCTTGGCTAAAATAACTGTTTGCAATTGTACCTCAACAGAAGTGGCTTCTAGAATAAATATGACTAAGGGATGAAACCATTAAGAAGCCCTTTGAGTGGTCCAGCCTTAACAATATCCTAATTACAAAGGATCACTGGCAAGTGGGAGAAAACTTGTCAAGAGATAAGGGGAGTTCCCCATGCATCATCCAATCCAATCATAAAGAAAGTGAGTTCATCCATTATCTCCACAAGTCCATAGTTAATCCTATGGAGTGCGGTATGATGGCTTTTAGGCAATTTCATTATTCCAGCCACACACAAGGTGATAGTTAAGTTATACAACTGTTAGGGAATCAATCCCATTTTCTAGTTGTTTAATCATGTGCCATGGGGTTCTGCTAATATCTCCACAGAATAAAAAAACAAGAAGATAGTCTAAATGAGCTATGTGCAACTTCTCTGAAGTTTACCTCAAATTGTCTAGCTTAGGTAAACAAACATTTAAGGACAATTAGATCTAGAATTTAACATCCATAAAGGTGGGTTATTAAAACATAATTTTTCTCTCTAAAATAACCCTCATCTCCAGGGATAGCCAAATCAGGACTGACTTACTTGAAAAACAAGTCCAGTTTTAACAAACTTGACCTATTATTTACATAAGCTCAGCAAGAACAGTGAGTGTGATCATATAGATCTTTTAGAATCTGCTTTGCTGGAACTTCTTATAAGGAATCTCTAGGTTGAACTTTTAGTAGCCTCTCCGGGCCAGAAGCCAAGCCACGTACTTGCCATCCGACACGCCTGCACCATCACACATGCCTGCAATACCTGTTGATTTGGGCAAATGCCTCTTCTGAGCTTCCCAAAGTATCCTACCAGGGAGTGACATTCTTTACTCACCTGGTGAGGCTGCTGGGAACTCTGTAAGCAAGGTATCAGGCCAACAGTTCCAAGGGGCTTTACGGCTCCAGGTTTCACAAAGTCAACCTTAGTTCCTTTAAGCTGTCTGGTCATATCTGAGTCTTTTCAAATATGACATTCCAGTCAAAGCCTTGGTAAAATAACCAGTTTCCAATGCTGTCCTGTTACAAGGAGAACAGATTCTTATTGAACTTATGCAAATGACTACTTATTGAGACCTTTTGGTTTCAGAGGGTTCAGATAGAGAGAAAAGTTGAATGCTTTGATTCCTTTACAAATGAGTACTTTCACAGCTCTGTAAGTTACAGATAACTTAAGAAAAAAGTTTCCTTAGTCTGGAAGAGCAAACATTAAAAAACCAGCAATGTCTAAAACAAGACAAAACATTAAGAGACACAACACTATAATCTTTTAGTTCATTTAGTCCCATGTTACTAAATCTGGTGAATGCAGCTTTAGTTATAGAAAATCTTACCCATTTCAGTTTTAGGATTTTCAAGTATATCAAGTATCTATATTTGTCCTGAAAGTCCTTTATATGAATCTCCTTTAAGATAAAACTCATTTTACAAGAGAATTAAAACAATTATAAATGACAAAAACTCAGAATGGATATGGTTAGAGCTGATGAGACGAGAGTTTACACTTTAGCTGGCAAGGAAATCAGGTTATTTCTGTGACACATAACCTTTCTATAATTACAATATCAAGTGATGATCTCTCAAAACATTAAAAACTTTAGGAAATGCATAGAATCTCCAGAATAGTTATAGCATTTTCCCAAAGGTGACCCAAGGTTTATCATTGGTTTAGCAGTACTTCATGAGTAACTTAGCATACTAAGGAAAAGCCTGAGTTAAAGAGATTTACAACTTAAATCTTGTCAACATTTGCTAAAATCTTACAAAGTTTTAAAGCACATGCCTAAATATAATTAGGGATGTTAAACACCTGATAAGACAAAACATAGACAAAACATAGAAACTGGGTTTTCTGGGCAGGCAAAGAGAAAACCATTTACATTTTCTTAACAGCAGATCAATTAATCTAAGAAAACTTAATCCTTTTTGAACAGAGAGAATTTCAGTCTTACACCAATGTGTACCTTTAATAAAACACATTCATTTCAATCTTAGTCTGTCCTGACCATAGCTAAAATTCCTTTTCTGAAGATTTCCCTTCACAAACCTTCTACAACTTTCCTTTGCATTCAGGTTTTGTCCCAAGTCATTTCCTTCCAAACAACCATCTTATTTAGGACAAGTTTACCTTTTACCTTTAATAAAATGCATTTCCATTCCTTAAATCTTTCTTACATATCATCTACTTTTCCACAGAGTTGTTTCCCTTATTTTCCATCAGTCTTAGTTACACTTAGCATTTTGTACTCTTCAAAACACCTTAATCAGTTACCAACAGATTTAAGTACTCTTAGTTTCTTTGCAGTAAGAAGTCAAAAGCACAAACCTACATCCAGTAATTAATGACTTAGCATTTTATCCTGTTTGGTTAAGACCTAGATGTCCATAATTTAATTCCATTTGTCATCCAACCAAAACTTTAAAGTTTCAGGTTACCAAAGACTTTGAAAGCTACTTCAGCAATTACCCATTAAAACTTTGAGACAGACGATTAACCATCAGTTTAGTCATTTTTTGCTAACAAATTTAAACAAATAACACAAGCTCATTTGATCTTCAGTAAACTTCGGAAGTTTCCCATTTACTGCTGATAACTTAAAAGACATGTCTATCTTAATTAAACCAATAAACTTAACTTAGTTCCAATACTGATTTACATTCCACCTGGGCCCACTCCACTTTGAATGTTTACCTGAGACACGAGTGGGGAGATCTGGAGTGGGGAGTGTTAGGTCCAGGGGATGATCTTCTTGCTCCTTGACAGTGAGGAGAGAAGGAGCCGTGGTGCATGATCTAGAGGCTAGTCATGCAGTCTGCACGCACATTGGTGCAGAAACACGAGAAGGGGGAAACAGAGGAAATAAAGTGCTGCCAGGAGGCAGAGAAAGGATTCCCGGTTTTAGAGCTCATCAGCCCCAACAGCGGAGCAGACACCATGTTTTCCCACCAGCGGGGGGAAGGGGTTAAGCAGTCCAAGTCAGGCCAGAGAAAACAGGGAATTTCCCCGAAACAAAGAGAGTTTCGGCAGCTGCTTGGGAATATTCCTTAAGGTCTCTGTCTCGAGTTAAGACTAACCCCAGTTGGCTCCAGTTATAGCCATTAACACGGGAAATGAGTGAGGGAGAAGCCCCCACATCTATTAGGAGAAACATAGAGAAAAACAGAGTCCCCTTTGCTAGGGATGACCCAGCAACCTGGGTTTACTAGAAGGAGGCTTATTAACGTAATTATCATCCAATATGTCAGGAGGAAGTTTACTAGCTGACTCATTCGGGCAAACACATTCCGCAAAAGCCCCTTAGTTTGGGGTCCTGGTGCAGAGCAATGAAGGCCTAGGTATGAGCAATGAAGGTATCCTAGGTCCATCTCCTCCTGCAGAGGAGATCTGATAGTTTCCACTGAGGCCATGCAGTGTTACAGGAGCTCAGTCCTTTTCTAAGTTTTGCAATCCAAATTATTTCCAGTGGGTTAAAAGGCACCCCAAGGTAGAGTCCTTGGGAACTGAAGAAGCCTACTGAGGCCATGCTCCCAGAAACGTAAAGAAGGTCCATTACCAAATCCCCCCTGACTCCTGGGTGGCGTCCCACGCAGAATATGTCAGAGGTTCTCGTGTGTCAAAAGCGACCAGAGGCGTCCCTCAAGATATCGCTATTGATCACCATCCTGCCTTCCCCGGGAAGGCATTCCTGCCGTTAAAGGCCCTGGAGGGTTGCCGGCGTCCCTCCTCTTCCCCAGCGCATCCTAGGCTGCTGATGGGTGCCTGGTGAATGAACCAAAATACTGTGCCATGCCATGCCATTGTCTGTACTGAAAACTGCATACTGTTTTGCCATTTTAACCCATGGAAATACTAGAAAAGTTTGGCAAGGGGAAATTAGCCAATTTCATAGCTTTAAGTAGTCTGTAGAAGATACTGACAAGAAACAGTAAAGACTGAAATCCATCATGGTCTATGCGACATTCCAACACATGTGGTCCTTACAGCCAACTTCCCAAGGAAACGGTCCCCGGTTGCATTTTAATTCAATCAGGTACTGGTTTCGGCCGGCTCCCAGTGGAGGTCTCTCGGCCAGAAGTGGCTAGACCAGGGATGTGGAGGGGATCACATTAGATCAATCAGGAGGAAACCTCACACGGGAGTCTTAAGATTGGCAGCCGTCCTGGTGACTTAGGTGGCTGTCCCGTGCCCAAAAGAGACAACTTTATATAAGAACAGGAATAAAGAGAGGGCATCAAGTTTCTGGGTCTTATTGCCATTCCGGCCGGGGTACTAACTTGCAGCCAAAAGGCAGACGCTCTCCTCCCCGTAGAGCAGCCACGGGCTAGAGGATTACAGCCTGAGCAACTGACATGCAAGTGTTCCAATAAGACCATACTCCTTGAAAAGCCCCTGAAATGAGACTAAAGGAAAAGGAGAGAGAAAGTACTCACCAATTTTGCACCGAAGCTCAGAGTCCAAATGTAAAGACTCACAGCCCCACGTTGGGCGCCATATGATGAAGTTCTAGAACCTGGGTGAGGTTCGGTGGGCTGAGGTCCGGAGCCGATGACCAAGAAAGAATTCTTGAGACATCTTTGGTGCAAAATGGTGGTTTATTAAAGCACGGGGACAGGACCCGTGGGCAGGCAGAGATGCAGCTGCCCCGGGGATGTGAGGAGCGGTTGGTTATATACACAGGAGTTAGGTAGGTGAGGACAAAGGGGATGATGTTAGTCTCTAAGGAATTTTGGAAGCAAGGTCTCCAGGACCTTGAGGGGCTAGCTATTGTTGGGAGAAAGGTTATTTATTACTAGTAGTAAAAATCTTCTTGTGAGACCCTTTAGATGTGTATCAGTGGGCCATATGCTTGGGAATGATTCGACACTATCTTGAGATCTAGAGATAAGGTTTCACATTTCTCCTATCAAGTGTCCTTGTTAGTGAGATTTGGGTTTAGAAGAAATTTAACTTTATTTAGGGCTTGAGGAACTGAGTTATTTGCCTCTGGAAATTGTGCTATTGATAAGGTAACTTCTTTGTTGTAAATCTCAAGGACATTTGTAAACCAAGGGAGACTCCTGCCTTGCAGGATTGTGATCTCTGCAAGTTAACGATTTGTTTCTCATTTATGGCAGTCAGGGGTGCCTGAGGAATGTCACACACATTTCCCAGGGGAGTGGGTGGAGAGGGGGTGCAAGGTGCCAGCTTTTGCTTTGTCCTCAGCCAGCCTCCTGCTCCCTCATCACCAATGAAGGGATTCATACTTGACACCGACATAGATTTTGGAATTTCTGAAGAAAAAGTACCAGCCATAAGAACTGTCCCATTAGTCCCACACACCTTTTTCAGTCTTCAGCAAATATGCTTATCAATTTTGCGGCATTAATTCCCCTACTCATTTTTAATTCTCTTACCTCATGCTCCCTTCCCCAAATACATACATGGAAATTTTGTAAAACAAGGTTTTCTTAAAGGTAATTTCAGTAACAAACTGGAATTAGCCTCACCAAGAGGCCATTCTTTAAGTCAAATGTGAGTATGCGGCAAGAAAACATCTGTCATCCCTGTGCCAAGGACTCTGTAGGATTTAAATCACTCACCTCCAAAATGTGAATTTTAAAATAAAAAAATTTTTTAAAGTACTGTCAGTTCATAGGCCAAATTAAAAAAAGTCATTCCAAACCAAATATCTGAGATATATAAAACAATTTAAAATTTTCTTTAAGTATCAAGTCTTATTGTTGAAGCATTCTTTTAACCCAGGTGTTCCAAATAATGTCAAAACAAAAAACAAGAGTCAACCTAAAACTGCCATTAAAAGGGGGGAGGGGAAGTGGAACCAGAGCTCACAATACTACTTCCCAAGCTCTAGAAAGCTTTCTATGGGTGGGAGGGCGGGGGAGGGGGACAGGTCATGGAAATGAAGTTTCACTATTTATAAATACTGTACATGGTTTAAAAGATCCCGGGTTTTCCAAAAGTCTTAGCTTCCACTTTGAGTGTAACCTTATGACAGTTATGGCCAATAACAAAGCAAGTGTAAAACAGATGTAACATACCATCCCTACAAACACAAAATGCACATCCCACAAATAAAACTAGTGTCTAAGGAACTAGCAGTTGATGAACTCTTTATCAGCTTTTCAACTATTGTCCTATGCAAATGACTTTCAAAATCTCTGGCAGGCCCCAGGAAGTTAAAGCACAAGAAACTGTATTTAATTAAAGATTCAGTCTAATTCCCAGTAGTAAATCACAGGAAATATTTAGTTCCAAACCAGCCTCTCCTCAGTTCTAAAAGTTAGGTTTGGGTTGATTTGCATTTTAGAATTCGATTTCTTTTTTAAGCTAAAAATCATAGTAAAATGTGTCCCTTTTATGAATCTTTAAAAACAGATGAGTCTCTCAAATCTGAGAAACTAGGTTTTAACAAGTAACTCATTTTTATGAAAACTCTAACCAGAAGACTAGTTATGAGTTAGAACACTTAAGGTTGTTTCTTTTCTTCTTAAAATATCCTTTTACTCAAAGTGAAAATGCACTTGCTGTAATCTGACTTGCACCAACGGACTCTCATTACACCTGAAACATTTACTCACTTGAGAACAGCAGTCTGCTCCCTCCCAAAGCCCCACTTGGTTTCCACTGGGAGCTGTCACTGGGCCTCCAATTCTGAACAGATAGTAACAATTCTTACCATCACTTAATGGATCTTCTAGCTACAATAAGTATATTTTTAAAGAAAAAATTTTAATTCCATTTAGGTAAAAAAAAATTATAACAAGAAAGAACCTAATAAAAAAAGTTTGGGGGTTTAATTTGCCATTAATATCTTTTTTTTTTTAAAGCACTTAATCTTAAAAGTCTAGGTTATACTCCTAGTTTAAGAAGAATACTCTGATTTAAGGCCTTATGAGAGGCAAAACTAAATATAATCCCCAAACACTGCCCTTCTCCATCTTTGAAGAAAAGCACTCCAGCAAACTGAAGTAGATTGTATCCATTTCCAAGGACATAAAAGATGGTGTAAGTACACACGGTACTTTCAATGTCCAAAAAAAAGAAAAAAAAATTTTAATGGCAAATACTTTATAATAAATAGCTCAAGCAGGGTTGACAGATGAGCAAGTCAAGCACTTAAACTCAAATGTTAAGAAAACTGGATCTGGATTTTGTGACTTAAAAGAATACATACCAAGCTTTTTGAAACAGTAAAACTGCACGTAATGCCTAGGAATGAGATTGTAAATGGTATTTTTACTCTAAAACACGCGTTGGAAAAAATAAAATCCTGGCTCCTTCTCCAGGAACTTCAATAAGATATGAGTAACTTAACCTTTTTTGACACACATTAACCACAAACATGACAGCGTATGTAAAACCACCGTGGTGTAACCAACGGCGCAGCAAAGATCAATCTTTATTATGCTATACAGTCAGGATAAGGGATGAGGAAGAAGTTCTCAACTTAACTTTCGTATGGATCCCTCCACCTGTGACAGTGAGAAACCGTCAGCTTCAGAAGGCCACACGGCGAACGGACCCCCGGTAAGCCTGCCCACAGCCTGTCCTGAGAGCCCCCGGGTCTTTTCGACCGGCCAAGTAGGGAAGTACCTGTCCCGGCCCTGAGTCCCTCTGAGTCTCCTCTCTCTGAAAACCAAAAAAGGACCAGAGGCGCCTCATCTACAGTCCTCTATTGAAGCAGGACGTCCCCACACGTTCCTTTCATGCGCACCTCCACTCCCACTCCCCCGAAACACTTGTCACAAAGACCCCTGCCTCGTCTGTACTTCCACGCTCGGTAACAATGAGGTGGCAAAGCGAGAAAGAAGGAACACACATCTCCAACTCTCGTCACCCAGAGCAGCTTCTCCATGCCTAATTAAAGGCCTCGGACCATGGGCGAGGCCAAGTTTGGGGGCATTTCCCTGCGCAGAGAAGCGCTGGCCTCGCAGCCCCGCGGCGGGGCCGGGAGCTGCGCACCGCCCCGGCGCGCTGGCCCTTTAAAGGCGCTCTCTTCCTACGCCTGCGGCCCCTCCCTCGCCGTCGCAGCTCCTGCTCCCGCCCCCGCCTCCGCCGAGGGTCACACTTGAACTTTAGCTCGCCCCGCGCGGCCCAGCACCCGCGCTCCGCAAGCGGTGGCCGCCTCTTCGCACGTGTCGGTCGCACTACCTCCGGCTAGGGTCGCCCGGCCCCCTGCACTCGAGGCCACTTCGGATAAAATCAAAACAAAGCAAAATGCACACCGGCCTCCAAAAACTGCGCTGCCTGCCCTCAGGGTCCGGCTGGCGACCTGTCTGTCCCCTCCACCTACAGCTCGGTGCTCGGTCGGCGGGGCCCAGAAGAGCCCCGCCGCGCCCTCCTCCGCCCAGCGCGGCGGAAACTGCTCTGCTGCGCAGTCCAAAGCTGGTGGGACGCGCGCACCGCAGGAGACCGAGAGGAGCCGCCCTCACCCCCAAGGTCCTGGAGGAAAAGGAGCAGTGGCACGAGTCCCCTCCAGTCGTGGGGGAGCAGACCCCAGTAAACCCCTTCCTCCCCTCACTGGCGAACTTTTCTGCCTTCTCTGATGTCCACTTCTTGCCGTACTTTTTTCACCAATTCCCAAGTGAGCCCCCTTCCCCGTCCCGCTCGAACTCTCACTTGAGCGCGCTCACACACACTTATTCCTGTCCCCCGACAGGTCCCGGGCAAGCCCACCACTCACGTCTGCCACTTCTCGCGCTCTCTCTGCACGCGCCGCCCGCATGCCCTGCACTTTCAGGGCAAGCAAACTTCCACAGTCGCCCCCTCATGTGCCCCACCACGACCTCGGGTGGAGGCAGGGGTCCCCGCGCCCCCCCTCCCTGTCCAGCCTTGCGCCCCGAGGCCACTCACCTTCCAGCCCGCCGAGCTGTTGCTGTCACCCTTATCCTTGAAGTAGGGCACGCTCTTGACCATCCACTCGTAGATCTGCGACAGCGTGAGCCGCTTCTCCCCTGAGCTCTCGATGGCCTTGGTGATGAGGTCGGCGTAGGACAGGTTGCCCCACGCGTTGCGGGGGGACCAGCTGCTCTTTCGCGGCTGTCCGGCGAGCGGCCCGGCGGCGGCTGGGGGCACCGGCGGGTGCTGAGACAGCGGCCCGGGCGGCGGAGGCTGCGGCGGCGCCGGGTGCAGGCAGCCCGCCTCCGGGCTCTGGAAGTCCCCGCACAGACCCCCGGAGCCGGGCGCCTGCGGGAAGTCCCCGGGCTCCTCCAGCAGGTCAGGTTGCTCATGAAGTCGGCGTTGACAGCGGCCGCAGAGGCCGAGGGCAGGCCCGCGGCGGCGTCGGGGTTCGCGGCCGCGCCGCCCGACGGCGCCGGGCTGGAGGTGGCCGAGTTGGACTGGCTAAACTCCGGCCTGGGCAGCGGCCAGGTGCACGAGCGCGGCCGCGGCAGCGGCGCGAAGTCCGGGTCGATCTCCACCACCTGGGGCGCTTCGGCCATGGTGTCCCCCACCCCTCCCCCAGCCGCGGGAGAGCCAAGGGGTCTAGCGCACCACACGGGGCCGAGGGGGGGGGTGCGAAGAGCCGGTCCGAGATTTGGGGGGGCGAGGTCCGTGCCTCGAGCCGACGAAAACCGGGAGGAAGGCGCGGCGGAGTGGAAGCGCGAGCCCAGAACTTAACTTCGCGGGTCCATCAACATCTAGGCTCTTCCAGGTCCGCTGCACGGGCAAGACTGCAGGCCAGAGTCACCGGGCCGGACAGCGGTCGGCGTCGTACTCCTGCTGACAGGGCCCGCAGACAGAAGGACGGACGGACGCAGCGGGCCGCTCGCTCTCCCCGCGGCGCGACCGCGGCGCTGCTGCCTGTTGAATGTGGCGGGGGCGGCGGCGGCGGCGGCTGCAGCGACTACGCTGCCGCCCGACTTACGGGATCTGCCGCCGCCCCCCCGCCCGCGGCGGCGCGTGCGCCGGCCCGCCCCTGACGGACAGCGCGCGCGACCAATGAGCGCGCGGCGCCGCCGCCCAGGCAGCCAGTGGTCGCCCGCCTGGGCGGGGGCCGGTTTTCCACCGGGAGGCGGCAGTGGTTTGGTGGGGGGTAGTGGGGTGTTTTTCTCTTTCACACTCTCTCTCTCTCTCTCTCTCTCTCTCTCTCTCTCTCTCTCTCTCCTCTCTCTCTCTCTTTTTTTTTTTTTGGATCTTTGTTATTATTGTCTGGTAATTCTCAAGTGTTTCTGTGAGTCTCTCGCCCTCTCAGTGTTTTGATTGCTAGGAGGCAAACCAAGCGTGGAGGCGGCGGCGACACTTTGTTTACTACTGAGGAGCAAAGCCGAGTACTCGGGAAGCTCGAGTGGAACGAGTCTCTTGCTTCCCCTCGACCTCCGCTCGGGGCCCAGAGTGGGGAGGGGCGGGGGCCGGGGAACCGCTCCTCGCTCCGCAGGCGCTAGGTGGGCGGCGGAGGCGGCCTCGCGGAATTCTACTCAATCGCCCCCCCTTCTCAGCTCCACCCACGATTTTTTTGCGGAGAAACGTGGGGAAGTCGGTGGGTTTTGTATTTGTTTTTTGTTCTCTTTCTCTGCGATCTGTCAAGTTCTACAGCCCCCCACGCGGGCTGCACAGCAAACCGCCCCCCCCCCCGCACCTGGGTCCCGGCGGTGGAGTCCGCGCGGTGGCCGCCCTCCCTAAGCCCCCGAGCCCGGAACCCACCTATCCGCACCCCTAAGCTGAGCCTCTGCGGTTCCCTCTCGCCGGGGGCCAGGCGTCCAGCCCACCAGCTGGGTTCACTCCATTCTTGACCTAAAAGGCTAGAAATGAGGAAAAGAGGACTCAGCGCGGGCCGAAGACAATCCTATTTCACACGCACACCCAGACTCAAAAGCATCCTAGACCTCATGCCCTCTGTGGGAACATCTTCCCCTCGGCGGGAACCTCAGACTCTAATAATCCAGGGGCGGCGGGGAAGGGATCAGAGAAGAGCATGTAGACAGAACCTTGTCACTTTATTACTTACCCCTAATACACTTGCACTATTTGCTTGTTATTTCCTTGCTGTCGAGGATGGAAGTGGCAAGGTGTCGAGAAGTAAAAGCGCCCGAAGGGTAAGACGAAAGCCTTGGGGCTCAGCCCTTCCCCAAACCCAGGTTCCAATAAACTGTTTGCCTCGAGTGTCAGTAAACCCCTCACCCACCCCACCCCACGTTTTTCCATCTGGGCTCCAGGTCCTGTCGAGATCAGTGGGGCCAAAGGTAGGAAGACAATGGTCCTTGTGTGTTAGGAAGCAAAAGAAGCAGTTCTCAAGAAACAGGGTTTTTTTGTTTGTTTGTTTTGGTTTGATTTTTTAGGAGGAATATGGAAGGCATTTCCTTTCATAGGGATGGGATCACTCAGGTTGGAAGATTGACAGAGTCTTAAATATCTTGTCCAAAATGACGGCTCAGTGGATTAAGCCTCTGCCTTCCGCTGGGGTCATGGTCTTAGGGTCATGGGATGGAGTCTGATTTTGGGCTTTCTGCTAGACAGGGAGCCTGCTTCCCGCTCTCCCTCTGCCTGCCTCTTTGCCTACTTGTGATCTCTCTCTCTGTCAAATAAATAAATAAAGTCTTAAAAAAAAAGAAAGAAAGAAAGAAAGAAAGAAAAGCAAAATGACAGCTCCCGATTACTTTAAAAATCCCCTTTTCCTTACAGGTTTAATTCGTCAATTAAAAAAAGTGGTGTCTAGGGGCACCTGGGTGGCTCAGTGGTTTAAGCCTCTGCCTTCAGCTCCGGTCATGATCTCAGGGTCCTGGGATCGAGCCCCGCATCTGGCTCTCTGCTCAGCAGGGAGCCTGCTTCCCCCCCCCCTCCCCTGCCTGCTTCCCCCTCTCTCTGCCTGATTCTCTGCCTACTTGTGATCTCTCTCTCTGTTGAATAAATAAATAAATAAATCTAAAAAAAAAAAAAGTGGTGTCTAAAGAAACTTGGGCCTCCTTTACAAAAGTTTGAAAGGACTTAGAGATTTATTTCTTCCTTTACATTCTCACTATCATCTCCCTAGTTCAGACCCCCATTTCTTCATAATCCACTTATCGCAAGAGCTTCCCACGGATAATGGGGGCTTGGGGGAGAAGGTCGTGAGCCTGATGGATGAAGGATAGGGTTAGTTCCCACCCTCCTCCACTTGTGGTCTCTGTATCTACTATCAAACTTGGACAGTTTGGGCCTCCTCTGCCAGCCGCTAGGGGACCTCAGTAACCCAGATGATGAGCTCAGAGGAAGGAGGTTAATGTGGAACTGTTGATACCCTCAACCTCGCCAATCAAGCTCGGCAGAGGCAGCCCCCATTCAGATGGCCGCACCCTGCAAATAGGCGGTGCCCTAGTGGATCATTCTTGGCAAAGGAAACCAGCTGCAAATTTGGTTTTGCCTTCCTTTCAATTCCGGTTTTTCATGGCTTCAATGAAAGGACAGTACTTGGTTAAGGGAGTTTTCTTACAGAATTTCCTCAGGTCCTTGAAATCTGAGCTGTCCTGCCTAATTGTTTTAAGTGTTGTAGTTTGCTTTTCTTTGGCCTTGTTATGAAATTTGACTTGAAGTAGGCACAGAGTACCTAGAAGGCCAACGTCCCTGACACAACAGTTCCAAAAACGCTGAACGTATGTTTAAGGTGTTTCTAGCTTCCAGCTGCCTACTCTACTTACTGAACCTTAGGATGCTGGTGAGCATTTGGCCTGTTTCCAATCTTCAGCTTGCACAAGCTATTCTGTAATGAATAACCATACATAACTCATTTCGCATCTGTGTAAGTCTATACACAGGAGGAATTTCCAGAAAAGAGATCACTGGGTCAGCAGTTAAATGCATTTGCAATTTTGAGACACACTGTCATATTGCATTCCATAAGAGTTGTATCAAGCTAAACGCTAAAGATTCTTTTCGGCTAGATCCACAGAATGTTAAAATCGAAAGTAGACAGAGATCACCTTGGTGGCCTCCTTTAATTTCTCCATAAGGAAATCGAAGCACAGAGAAGCTGATTTGCCCAACGTCACACAGAAGCGAGTGCAGCTGCCGTGGCTGGAATTTTCTGCTTTCCCATCAATAATCGCTTCAAAACACAAACAGAAAATAAGAAATATCTGCTATTCCTATATAGTGATAACCACTCTAATATTATATAGTATATTTCCTTCCAGGCCACCACACAGATTTTAGTAATTTTAGTTGGATGAACTCCACTGAACTAATCGAAGTTTGGATTTGGGAGACTGAAAAAGCAGACACAAAAAAGATGAAAGCGACAGTAAGAAAATGAAAGAAAAAAGATTACAAAAGAAGTGATTTGGGTTTTTTTAGTCAAGAATACAAACGTTTTCTCTCTTTAAAGGATGCCAAAGTATTTAGATTGGCACTTGCTCTGCTTAAGAGAAAAAAGTTCATTTCTTTAGTATTTTTTGTGGTAGCTGTTTGCTTGGAAGGCTGATTCTAATGATTATCGCTTACTAGCTGGTGCATATATCCCAAATGGGAAGAAAAATGTTTCATGTCAGGTAAGAACAATTAAACTGAAAGAGGAAATTTATCTTCACAGAGTCCATCTCACAAACCTATATGGTGTTCTTTCCTCTGCCTGGTTTTTGGAGTGGTTATCACACCACCCTTGACAGGAAGACTGAGGGATGATTCCTTTCCATCAGTTCCTTGGCAGAAACTTCTGCATTTGCCCCTCACTACCAGTATACCGATCTCTGGTTTAAGTTCTTACTTGTCAAAATAGGTAACTTAAGTCCAACTTGTTTAATTTATTAATTTTTTTAAGGTTTTACCCATTTATGGGGCGCCTGGGTGGCTCAGTGGGTTAAAGCCTCTGCCTTCGGCTCAGGTCATGATCCCAGGGTCCTAGTATCAAGCCCCGCATCGGGCTCTCTGCTCAGCGGGGAGCCTGCTTCCTTCTCTCTCTCTCTCTCTCTCTGCCTGCCTCTCTGCCTGCTTGTGATCTCTGTCTGTCAAATAAATAAATAAAATCTTAAAAAAAAAAAAAGATTTTACCCACTTATTTGACAGAGATCACAAGTAGGCAGAGAGGAGGAAGCAGGCTCCCTGCTGAGCAGAGAGCCCCACACGGGGCTTAATCCCAGGATCCTGGGATCATGATCTGAGCCAAAGGCAGAGGCTTTAACCCACTGAGCCACCCAGGCTCCCCCTTAACTCCAATTTAATGAGTAAGTGAAAAGTCTGGACGTATATTTTTCAGTTATGACACTTCGCTTCATACTTTGCCTTCCCTTTCCCTAACAACTGCCCATTTCTGATATTCTGTCTGAATTATTATGAGGTACTGCTATCAGCCTAAATTGGCCTTTCTTTACTTTGCCCCTAGAAAATAATCTGAAAAACCACAGCTTCAGGTTCTTAAGCCAATATCTGGAAACCTGACATATTAAGTGGTAGCTCTAGCAATAGTAGAAGGAGTCACTCATTTTTCTTGAGGGATAAGTTCCTTTTGGTTTGGTTATCCTTTCAACAAAAATGTATAGAGCACCTGTTATACATATGCCAGGTATTGTGCTTCTCAGGGTACTTAGTTTTGATGGCAAATTGCTTGAGTTCACAAATGACTTTTTTTTTTTTTTACTTTCCTGTATATGATTTTGATGTCAGAGTTAGGATGATGATACTCTTATTTTTTATTCATTTATTTATTTATTTGACAGAAAGAGGCAGGGAGAGAGGAAACACAAGCAGGGAGAGTGGGAGAGGGAGAAGCAGGCTTCCCACTGAGCAGAGAGCCAAATGTAGGACTCGATCCCAGGACTCGGGGATCATGACATGAGCTGAGGGCAGAGACCCAAGGACTGAACCACCCTGGCGCCCCGGGGCCAGTGATACTCTTAAATAACCAATGCATATTAACAATATTTATTTGGAGGAATCACACACACACACACACACAGAGCATTTGGTACAAAAAATGCTAAGTCAGGAAAAAACTGGAATATTACCAATTTTGAAGAAAAATGATAAGGTGAAGTAGAAAAGCTAAATAAATGTGCAATTCACAGGCATTGGGAGTATGAGCTCTGGCTACCAGCCCTTGGAGTTTAGATGATCTTGCTTCAGATGGACAAAAGACACAAACTACATTAGTTTATTTGCCTATCGCAAAGAAAGCCAATGCTTACTAATCTGTAACTGGAGAGAGAGGCATTGGGCCAGTCATGAACCAGATGATCAATATTTTCAGTTACAAAGAGCCAATTTTTTTTTAAGATTTTATTGATTTATTTGACAGACAGAGATCACACGAAGGCAGAGAGGCAGGCGGGGGTGGGGGAGGCAGGTGGGGGTGGGGGAGGCAGGCTCCCCACTAAGCAGAGAGCCTGATGTGGGGCTTGATCCCAGGACCCTGAGATCATGACCTGAGCCGAAGGCAGAGGCTTAACCCATTGAGCCACCAAGGCACCCCAGCAAAGAGCCAACGTTTGTCTCCTTCCACAAATTCTGTTCCCTCACTTGAAGTGTTAGTAAGAGACTGCTTGTGGGTCTCTACAGGAATAGTGAAATATATTTGTAGGTAATTCAAATGACCAACAATAGAGAATGGTTAAATAAATAATGACTTATCTGTAAGGTAGAAACTTAGGGGATCATTTCAAATAAAGTGGACAAAGCATTTGTAACGACATTGCAACGATGCTGATGATAACAATATTTAAAAGATTAGAAGGTACTCCTGTCAGCTAAAAATGTTAGCAGTTGTATCTGGGTGATGGATTTATAGGTGATCATTACTGGTCTAACACAAACTCTTCCTTTTACAGGTCAGAAAACAGAGACACTAAGAACTTAAATAACTGGCCCAAGGCTGTACAGTTAATGAAGCACTGGGAGCAGAATGCGGACGTATTAACATTCGGGCCATAACTGAGGTCTATCGCATTGCTTCTCATGACAGTACCTTTCCTAACTGGGACTTTCAGACTACTTGATGACATTCAACCTACTTTATTTTATTTATTTACTTATTTCGAATCAACTTTTTTTTTTTTTTTAAGTAAGCTCTATGCCCAATGTGGGGCTTGAACTGACCACCCAGAGATCAAGAGTTGCATGCTTTACCAACTGAGCCAACTGCCCCTCAAATTCAACCTGTTTTAAACACTAGGTCTTTATCTTTGAGACTATAAAATAACTCTCCCAAACTCCAAACTGTACGAATGTTACCATTAAAATTTTTTCTGACATGAAGAACTCATGGAATTGCCATAAAATTCATGGATGGCACATGAAATCCCAAATTCTTTGAATGTCACAAATCTCAATTTTGCATCCCTGCTTAAACACTATGTGTTTTCACTATTTTATTTCTGTTTCATGTCATATTAAAACTCTGAACATGCTTCCAAAAAAGGGGGGACATATGTATTAAATAAGAAAATGCTGCCATGTAGAGCACAGATGGTAGTACATTTTTGGCAGAAAGGAAGTTTAACGAGGCATTTTACTTATTTACTTGGAAAACTAATATGTATGAATGTTCAAGTTAAGCAGTAAGAATTAATTGCTGTTTTACAACAATTTTTTTTCCCAAATCCCTATTTCCATACCATTAGTAAGGAAAGGGAGTCAAATGTGATTGGAAAGCAACCCCCAAGAGAGTTGCGACAGCAATAAAAGAATGAAGAAGAAACTGTTTGCATTTTATGGTAAATAACCATGTTGCTTGTCATTGGTTGATAAAAATCAATAACAAGAGGTAATTGATGAAGTTCTAGAACCTGGGTGAGGTTCGGTGGGCTGCGGTCCGGAGCCGATGACCAAGAAAGAATTCTTGAGACATCTTTGGTGCAAAATGGTGGTTTATTAAAGCACGGGGACAGGACCCGTGGGCAGGAAGAACTGCTGCTGCCCCGGGGATGTGAGGAGTGGTTGGTTATATACACAGGAGTTAGGTAGGTGAGGACAAAGGGGATGATGTTAGTCTCTAAGGAATTTTGGAAGCAAGGTCTCCAGGACCTTGAGGGGCTAGCTATTGTTGGGAGAAAGGTTATCTATTACTAGTCTTGTGAGACCCTTTAGATGTATATCAGTGGGCCATATGCTTGGAAATGACTCGACACTGTCTTGAGACCTAGAGATAAGGTTTCACATTTCTCCTATCAAGTGTCCTTGTTAGTGAGATTTGGATTTAGAAGAAATTTAACTTTATTTAGGGCCTGAGGAACTGAGTTATCTGCCTCTGGAAGTTGTGCTATTGATAAGGTAACTTCTTTATTGTAAATCTCAAGGACATTTGTAAACCAAGGGAGACTCCTGCCTTGCAGGATTGTGATCTCTGCAAGTTAACGATTTGTTTCTCATTTATGGCAGTCAGGGGTGCCTGAGGAATGTCACACACATTTCCCAGGGGAGTGGGTGGAGAGGGGGTGCAAGGTGCCAGCTTTTGCTTTGTCCTCAGCCAGCCTCCTGCTCCCTCATCATTCCCCCCTGAACAATCTTGACCCTTAAATCTTTAAGGTAGTTGAAGGTGGAAGGTCTCATCTTCTGTAACTTCTTCCTGCTGAATAGGGGCGTAGAGCTGTCCCTACCTACTCGGGTCAATATTGATCGGTGGAGGAACGTAGAAGGGAGTCACGAAAGGCGGAGGCAGCTGAATCCAGCGCTGACAGTGAAGAAGTGTCTTTGCGTGTGGTAAGGATCATCTGTCGTCGTGAGGTTATTGCAGTAATGGAGTCTCGGCACCAAGTAGAGAAACATTGAACAAAGCAACACATTAAGATTAATAAGGTGGTAAGAATGAGAAGTCCAAAAAGGAGATTTTTAAATGTTGGCCATAGCCGTCCCTCAAACCAGGAAGCTAACCAATCACCAAGAGAGAGAGAGAGGGATCTTGTAGAGCCTTAATCTGGGCATTCATATCTTTTATTAGTCCTGAGACATTTTTGTGGTAGTCTGGGATGTATACGCAACATTCTGTTTTGGTAATTGCGCATGTGCCACTCTGTGCTGCTGTCAGGACATCTAAGGCCATCCTATTTTGTAGGACTGCCTTGCATATCTGTGAGACTTCAGTATTAAGTAGGGAGATGCTATTTAGTGAATCGTTGAGTGCCTTTGTAGTGTATTTATTAAGGGCATCTATATGGCACATGACATCCTCTAGTTCCACAGACGGAACAAAAATGGATGCTAAGTGATCATACCATTTAAAAACAGATCGTGTGGATCTTTGCTTTAAATTGAGGAGATTAGCTAGAGTGGTGATGGTTTTAGTAATGCACCCATGAATCCAGGCAAATCCTAAAGTACAGCGACCTATCCACCCTGGAGGAAGCCAGGGCCACAGGTTAGTTCCACATGTCCAGTGGGTTCCGTTTGGAGCTGGCCATCTAATGCCAGGTCGCCTTGCCCAATCAGTAGCAAACCAGTCAGTAGCCTGGAGTCCTATTATTTGGGAACACATTTCTAATGATAGCCATCCTAGATATCGTGTGTTATTTGCCCAAGTGTCATATGTATAATTTCTTTGTTCCCAGCATAAAGCTGCCTTTTGACTGAGCCGTCCAATCGTGGGTGTGAGCCACAAATACGTATCCCAGATTTGATATGTACCATCCTTAGTATAGCAAAAAGGAGGGTTTTGTAACTTGGGCCCATATTTGATTGGGGAGTTATGGCTTGACAGCAATCCCCTTTCCTTCCAAATAGCTCCATGGGCATGTAGTACCAGGAAGGCATATTTGGAGTCAGTGTTGTTGATTTTTAGGCTTTGGCAATTGCAAAGTGCTAGTGAGCACTATGACATACCTAGCTTTTCTTATTCTTTCTATGAAAAGTATTGTCATCAGTAAACCAACTGTCATTTGTATTTTTAACAGGAGCATCTTAAATCTGGGCAAATAGAGTAAGCAAGATCAATAACCTCTGAACAGTTTTGCTCTATAGAGAAGTACAATGGTCAGGTTCAGGCATACAGGTAACTAGGTTTAAAATTTGACAACTTTTAAGTATTATTTTTGGCATATCTGTAAGTATAGCCCAGTATTTAATAAGTCGGCCTCCATCATCCATTGGTGGCCTTTGGTTTCTAAGACAAATGTGGACCTGATGTGAAGTCATTACAGTCAGGGACTGTCCCATAGTGAGCTTTGAGGCTCTTTTTATGAGGAGGGTTGTTCTATGCTTGGCTAAAATAACTGTTTGCAATTGTACCTCAACAGAAGTGGCTTCTAGAATAAATATGACTAAGGGATGAAACCATTAAGAAGCCCTTTGAGTGGTCCAGCCTTAACAATATCCTAATTACAAAGGATCACTGGCAAGTGGGAGAAAACTTGTCAAGAGATAAGGGGAGTTCCCCATGCATCATCCAATCCAATCATAAAGAAAGTGAGTTCATCCATTATCTCCACAAGTCCATAGTTAATCCTATGGAGTGCGGTATGATGGCTTTTAGGCAATTTCATTATCCCAGCCACACACAAGGTGATAGTTAAGTTATACAATTGTCAGGGAATCAATCCCATTTTCTAGTTGTTTAATCATGTGCCATGGGGTTCTGCTAATATCTCCAAAAAATAATAAGATTGACTAAAGATATTATGCAAATTCTCTGAAGTTTACCTCAAATTGTCCAACTTAGGTAAACAAACACTTAAGGACAATTAGATCTAGAATTTAACATCCATAAAGGTGGGTCATTAAAACATAATTTTTCTCTCTAAAATAACCCTCATCTCCAGGGATAGCCAAATCAGGACAGTCATTTGAAAAACAAGTCCAGTTTTAACAAACTTGACCTATTATTTACATAAGCTCAGCAAGAACAGTGAGTGTGATCATATAGATCTTTTAGAATCTGCTTTGCTGGAACTTCTTATAAGGAATCTCTAGGTTGAACTTTTGAGTAGCTTCTCTGGGCCAGAAGCCAAGCCACGTACTTGCCATCAGACACGCCTGCAATACCTGTTGATTTGGGCAAATGCCTCTTCTGAGCTCCCCAAAGTATCCTACCAAGGAGTGACATTCTTTACTCACCTGGTGAGGCTGCTAGGAACTCTGTAAGCAAGGTATCAGGCCAACAGTTCCAAGGGGCTTTATGGCTCCAGGTTTCACAAAGTCAACCTTAGTTCCTTTAAGCTCTCTGGTCATATCTGAGTCTTTTCAAATATGACATTCCAGTCAAAGCCTTGGTAAAATAACCAGTTTCCAATGCTGTCCTGTTACAAGGAGAACAGATTCTTATTGAACTTATGCAAATGACTGATTGCCATGGAAGAAAGAATACTTATTGAGACCTTTTGGTTTCAGAGGGTTCAGATAGAGAGAAAAAGTTGAAAGCTTTGATTCCTTTACAAATGAGTACTTTTACAGCTCTGTAAGTTACAGATAACTTAAGAAAAAGTTTCCTTAGTCTGGAAGAGCAAACATTAGAGAACCAGCAATGTCTAAAACAAGACAAAACATTAAGAGACACAACACTATAATCTTTTAGTTCATTTAGTCCCATGTTACTAAATCTGGTGAATGCAGCTTTAGTTAGTTTTGGAAAACCTTACCCATTTCAGTTTTAGGATTTTCAAATATATCAAATATCTGTATTTGTCCTGAAAGTCCTTTATATGAAACTCCTTTAAGATAAAACTCATTTTACAAGAGAAATAAAACAATTATAAATGACAAAAACTCAGAATGGATATGGTTAGACCTGATGAGACGAGAGTTTACACTTTAGCTGGCAAGGAAATCAGGTTATTTCTGTGACACATAACATTTCCATAATTACAATATCAAGTGATGATCTCTCAAAACATTAAAACTTTAGGAAACGCATAGAATCTCTAGAATAGTTATAGCATTTTCCCAAATGTGACCCAAGGTTTATCATTGGTTTAGCAGTACTTCATGAGTAACTTAGCATACCAAGGAAAAGCCTGAGTTAAAGAGATTTACAACTTAAATCTTGTCAACATTTGCTAAAATCTTATAAAGTTTTAAAGCACATGCCTAAATATAATTAGGGATGTTAAACACCTGATAAGACAAAACATAGAAACTGGGTTTTCTGGGCAGGCAAAGAGAAAACCATTTACATTTTCTTAACAGCAGATCAATTAATCTTTATCCTTTTGAACAGAGAGAATTTCAGTCTTATACCAATGTACCTTTAATAAAACACATTCATTTCAATCTTAGTCTGTCCTGACCATAGCTAAAATTCCTTTTCTCACGATTTCCCTTCACAAACCTTCTACAACTTTCCTTTACATTCAGGTTTTGTCCCAACTCATTTCCTTCCAAACAACCATCTTATTTAGGACAAGTTTACCTTTTACCTTTAATAAAATGCATTTCCATTCCTTAAATCTTTCTTACATATCATCTACTTTTCCACAGAGTTGTTTCCCTTATTTTCCATCAGTCTTAGTTACACTTAGCATTTTGTACTCTTCAAAACACCTTAATCAGTTACCAACAGATTTAAGTACTCTTAGTTTCTTTGCAGTAAGAAGTCAAAAGCACAAACCTACATCCAGTAATTAATGACTTAGCATTTTATCCTGTTTGGTTAAGACCTAGATGTCCATAATTTAATTCCATTTGTCATTCAACCAAAACTTTAAAGTTTCAGGTTACCAAAGACTTTGAAAGCTACATCAGCAATTACCCATTAAAACTTTGAGACAGACGATTAACCATCAGTTTAGTCATTTCTTTGCTAACAAATTTAAACAAATAACACAAGCTCATTTGATCTTCAGTAAACTTCGGGAAGTTTCCCATTTACTGCTGATAACTTAAAAGACATGTCTATCTTAATTAAACCAACAAACTTAACTTAGTTCCAATACTGATTTACATTCCACCTGGGCCCACTCCACTTTGAATGTTTACCTGGGACACGAGTGGGGAGATCTGGAGTGGGGAGTGTTAGGTCCAGGGGGTGCTCTTCTTGCTCCTAGACAGTGAGGAGAGGAGGAGCCGTGGTGCATGATCTAGAGGCTAGTCATGCAGGCTGCACGCACACTGGTGCAGAAACACGAGAAGGGGGTACAGAAGAAACAAAGTGCTGCCAAGAGGCAGAGAAAGGATTCCCGGTTTTAGAGCTCATCAGCCCCAACAGAGGAGCAGACGCCATGTTTTCCCACCAGCAGGGGGGAGGGGTTAAGCAGTCCAAGTCAGGCCAGAGAAAACAGGGAATTTCCCCGAAACAAAGGGAGTTTCGGCAGCTGCTTGGGAATATTCCTTAAGGTCTCTGTCTCGAGTTAAGACTAACCCCAGTTGGCTCCAGTTATAGCCATTAACACGGGAAATGAGTGAGGGAGAAGCCCCCACATCTATTAGGAGAAACAGAGAGAGAGGAAGTCAGAGTCCCCTTTGCTAGGGATGACCCAGCAACCTGGGTTTACTAGAAGGAGGCTTATTAACAGAATTATCATCCAGTATGTCAGGAGGAAGTTTACTAGCTGACTCATTCGGGCAAACACATTCAGCAAAAGCCCCTTAGTTAGGGGTCCTGGTGCAGAGCAATAAAGGCCTAGGTATGAGCAATGAAGTATCCTAGGTCCATTTGCCCTGTTCCCATTGAGGCCATGCAGTGTTACAGGAGCTCAGTCCTTTTCCAAGTTTTGCAATCCAAATTATTTCCAGTGGGTTAAAAGGCACCCCAAGGTAGAGTCCTTGGGAACTGAAGAAGACTACTGAGGCCATGCTCCCAGAAAAGTAAAGAAGGTCCATTACCAAATCCCCCCTGACTCCTGGGTGGCGTCCCACACAGGGTATGTCAGAGGTTCTCGTGTGTCAAAAGCGACCAGAGGCGTCCCTCAAGATATCGCTATTGATCACCATCCTGCCTTCCCCGGGAAGGCATTCCTGCCGTTAAAGGCCCTGGAGGGTTGCCGGCGTCCCTCCTCTTCCCCATCGCATCCTAGGCTGCTGATGGGTGCCTGGTGAATGAACCAAAATACTGTGCCATGCCATGCCATTGTCTGTACTGAAAACTGCATACTGTTTTGCCATTTTAACCCATGGAAATACTAGAAAAGTTTGGCAAGGGGAAATTACCCAATTCTGTAGCTTTAAGTAGTCTGTAGAAGACACTGACAAGAAATAGTAAAGACTGAAATCCATCATGGTCTATGCGACATTCCAACACATGTGGTCCTTGCAGCCAACTTCCCCAGGAAACGGTCCCCGGTTGCATTTTAATTCAATCGGGTACTGGTTTCGGCCGGCTCCCAGTGGAGGTCTCTCGGCCAGAAGTGGCTAAACCAGGGATGTGGAGGGGATCACATTAGATCAATCAGGAGGAAACCTCACACGGGAGTCTTAAGATTGGCAGCCGTCCTGTGACTTAGGTGGCTGTCCCGTGCCCAAGAGAGACAACTTTATATAAGAACAGGAATAAAGAGAGGGCATCAAGTTTCTGGGTCTTATTGCCATTCTGGCCGGGGTACTAACTTGCAGCCAAAAGGCAGACGCTCTCCTCCCCGTAGAGCAGCCACGGGCTAGAGGATTACAGCCTGAGCAACTGACATGCAAGTGTTCCAATACGACCATACTCCTTGAAAAGCCCCTGAAATGAGAGTAAAGGAAGAAAAGAGAAAGTACTCACCAATTTTGCACCGAAGCTCAGATCAGAGTCCAAATGTAAAGACTCACAGCCCCACGTTGGGCGCCATATGATGAAGTTCTAGAACCTGGGTGAGGTTCGGTGGGCTGCGGTCCGGAGCCGATGACCAAGAAAGAATTCTTGAGACATCTTTGGTGCAAAATGGTGGTTTATTAAAGCACGGGGACAGGACCCGTGGGCAGGAAGAACTGCTGCTGCCCCGGGGATGTGAGGAGTGGTTGGTTATATACACAGGAGTTAGGTAGGTGAGGACAAAGGGGATGATGTTAGTCTCTAAGGAATTTTGGAAGCAAGGTCTCCAGGACCTTGAGGGGCTAGCTATTGTTGGGAGAAAGGTTATCTATTACTAGTCTTGTGAGACCCTTTAGATGTATATCAGTGGGCCATATGCTTGGAAATGACTCGACACTGTCTTGAGACCTAGAGATAAGGTTTCACATTTCTCCTATCAAGTGTCCTTGTTAGTGAGATTTGGATTTAGAAGAAATTTAACTTTATTTAGGGCCTGAGGAACTGAGTTATCTGCCTCTGGAAGTTGTGCTATTGATAAGGTAACTTCTTTATTGTAAATCTCAAGGACATTTGTAAACCAAGGGAGACTCCTGCCTTGCAGGATTGTGATCTCTGCAAGTTAACGATTTGTTTCTCATTTATGGCAGTCAGGGGTGCCTGAGGAATGTCACACACATTTCCCAGGGGAGTGGGTGGAGAGGGGGTGCAAGGTGCCAGCTTTTGCTTTGTCCTCAGCCAGCCTCCTGCTCCCTCATCATAATGACTGTGTAGAGTACATGTGCTTTTAATGATACGTATAGTCACCGACTGTGTCAGTTACGGTGTGAAAACAGGAGGTAAGAGTTTTATCAAATTTCAGATTTGGCTGACTCACAGGGCCCACCCATATGCAAAGTAGGCTGTGCCAAAGAGTAAACATAGATGGATAGTGAATATTTCTGCAGGAAATCAGGTTTCTATTTGGTGGTAAATACAGCCTTTTAAAACACACTGAAATATCCTATATTCTAAGGTTTAACATTTAAAAATGGAATTTCTAATTAGCTGATCGCTGATGTCATGCTGGAGGAAAAATTGATTTGTCTCATAGGATGCCATGTGTGCTTTAAATAATTTTGTGTTTGAACAACAAACTAAAAACAGAACATTTGACAGCTATATTGCATGCCTGCACTCTGGAAGAACCCAACCTGGAAAAACTCTTTTCACAGTCCAAGACTAGGCTTGGTGAATTCCCTTCCTCCTGTTTTTCAGATTTATATATGATCTGAAACAAGATGTTACATAAATTGACAAATGTAAGTATATACTTCTTATTTCAAAATGTTTTTAGTTATAAACCATAGATCACTATTTACCCAGAATCAAACATATACGTGAAAGTTATTTTCTTTGTGCCCCAGGATTAATAAAAACAACTATTTTTTCAACTATTATGGACTAAGCATTTTATGGCTATCATCTGAATTAGCCCTCAAACCACCCAAATAAGGTAGGAGATAGTATGATTCGCATTTTACAGAAATTGAAACTGAGGTACAAAGACCTAAGCAATTGACCCAAGGGCTTACCTTACAAGTTTATCCACTTATGGGCAGACTTGAGCCTACCATTATCAAAATCCAGAGTTTGTCTCCTGTTCAACACTAACTTTCTGCCTCCATAAAATGTTGGAGTTTTTAAAAAGAGAAATAGAAATTAACCAGCGATTAATTCGATGATTCCGGTTTTTTTTTCCCCCAGAAAATTGACTTTTGGACTTTTTCTGGTGGTGGTGGGGGGGGTTACCTGCAGCCGGCTCTGCCTGAAACCAGTTTAGTTTATGTTAAAGAAGAAGCCTAGAGATAGACCATAAATAACAATAATAATGCTGATATTTGCATTTGTATAACGCAAATGATGTGGGGGATGTCAAGCCATTAACACTTGCTTATTTGAACCAACCATATACAATAAGAGCAACCTGCCCTTCTGGAATGGTTGGCTTATCTGAACTCTTTCCACAGCTCGTTGTATGCTGAAGAAAAGCACACGAAGACAAATTGAACGGCTAGCTTGAGCTCTCTCCCCACCAAAGTTTATTGGCATTGGATTTTTACCTAAAAGCCTTCCTTCATATGAGTTTCAGAAGCTTGGGGTTAGATAAGAACACATTTACAGTTCAAGGAGGCCTTACTCCTATAGTATTTAAAACCCAGCTCTATTGCTGAACCTGCTGGGGGCTGGTGAGAGCCTTCAGGTCTCCTTTCTGGAGACAATAAACAAAATTACAAGTCAAACAAATAAAATCCTTGGGTTCCCTTCTATTTTAAAGTCAACCTCAAAAGGAATCGGAAGGTGCTACCTCTGCTATCAGACACATTTTTAAAGCACCTTTAGAAAACGACTGTGGAGGAGCACCTGGGTGGCTCAGAGGGTTAAGCCTCTGCCTTCGGCTCAGGTCATGATCCCGGGGTCTTGGGATCGAGTCCTGCATCGGGCTCTCTGCTCAGCAGGGAGCCTGCGTCCCTCTCTCCCTCTGCCTGCTTCTCTGCCTATTTGTGATTTCTGTCTGTCAAATAAATAAAATCTTAAAAAAAAGAAAATGACTGTGGAAATGTACAGGGGCATATCTTCATCCCCCCAGTTCTCTTCAGCTAAGGGTTTAGGGTGTGTTCTCTTGCACACCCTTGACTCACAACCCAAGGAAGTATAGGCAACCTCTACAAACCACAGACTACCGGTCAGTATTAGTTAAAAGAACTTATCTGTGGCTACCTTCCTTTCAGCCAGGAACCATTTCAATTGCCAATGAATCACAAAAGGGAAAATCACTCCTCAGTGCTTTCTAATCTCCAGGAGATGGCCGCATTTTAGTCACCCACTGAACTGTCCCAATCCATCCAGTCGCTGTAGGAGTCTGCAAGTTTGAAGAAGGCCAGCCTTTGTGTGATAATCAAGTTAGGTCAGTCAATCATCCAAATATATCATCTCTTTTCTTTAATAGCCATATATCTGAGTTTTGGTCTGAGTTTTCACTTTTCATTATAGACAGGGCCGTATGAGAAGGCTGACAGGGCCTGGGGAAACATTTCAGGGGGAGCAAGGAGCAGAATGCCTCCTCTTGAATCGGAAAGCCGACCCCACTGTGTCCCTGGGGTTGTTTCCAGCCAGGGCTTGAGGGAGTAGGAAACCGCAGAGACATGGATTTGACAGCCTTTTTATCAAGAATGCCGCCCTGATGTTTGTTGGCCCTACATGCAAAATATGATAAAGGGAAATCACCAATGGATCTTCCAAGAAAAGCTGAAAATCAACAAGGCACGATCAACTAGGAGCTCTTTTCTTCCCTATGCAATGTTCAATTTATTCTGCATTATGAATTTTTATCTTGGTATGACTTGCCACCTACATACCTCAATAAGGTATTATAAGGATTAAAATAATGTCTTAAAACGCTTTGAAGCAGGGATGAAATGTTTGTTCTTTGACATTGGTACAACCTCGTGGGTAGGTTTTTGTTACGCTATGAATTACTTTAAGGAAGGTAAACATATGATTTCTAAATCACTAAATCCTACCATGGCTCCTTCGTATTCAAGCGTTATGAACATCGCTTGCCAATTCCAGCTGATTCTTTGTGAATTCAGAAGTAATGTGTGTAATATCCATGGAATATCATAGCAAGCATTTAGGAGAAGTCTCAAATTAGGGATCTTTACTACCTATCAATGGCCTATGGCAGTACATAAAAAGGACTTGAGAATTCTAAACCTTTGATCCACCTTTTCATATGGTCTGATAATATCAAAACTTTGCTATAAAGACCTTAAAAATCCTATTATTCTTGACAGTCTCAATAGACTATTAAAAAGCAGTTAAAAATAAAGTTAGCTGACTCATTCGCGGAGTTTAGTTGATGATGTTACTGGCAGCTTCAACTTCAACAGATAATGTTATCACAGAAGGCAGTCCAACTTAACAATAGAGAAAATTTCTCTAAAATAATTTCAACAGAGAACTGATACAATGTATTCTTTGGTTTTCTGTGGTTCTTTAGGGTAAAATTCTTTTTTTTTTTTTAGGATTTTATTTATTTATTTGACAGACAGAGATCACAAGTAGGCAGAGAGGCAGGCAGAGAGAGAGGGGGAAGCAGGCTCCCTGTGGAGCAGAGAGCCTGATGGATGAGGGGCTAGATCCCAGGACCCTGAGATCATGACCTGAGCCGAAGGCAGAGGCTTAACCCATTGAGCCACCCAGGCACCCTAGGGTAAAATTCTTAAAAATGAAACCCACTCAGACATTCCAACATATTTTATAACAGGTAGATGTGCTTCTAAGAAACATAGAAACTGAAGACAAGTGACTTTCTCATGAAGAGAAAACAAACAAACAAAAAAATCCTACAAAATTACCTCTCTCAAAAAAAGAAAAGGAATCCTACAGAACAAGAGTGACATTTAAGTATTCTACTTAATGGAATACTTAAGTATCTACTTAATTCTACTTAAATGGAAATAGAATATAGCGGCTTCTAAGTCCTGGATTTTTTTTTTTTTGTAAGGTATGATTTTTTTTTTAAGACTATTTACATAGTTTATTGAGGAAGGAGTCAGTAGCTTAACTCTAATATTCACTTTTAAAATTAAAAAGGACTCATGTCTGTTCATGTAGACAAATTATTTCTAACAAGAAACACCACCTGTATTATGAGATTTTGCAGTTATTCCTAGATAAGTTATTCTTGGCAGCTGTGCTGTAAAATCACGTGTCAATGTGTGTGTGTGTGTACTAGTGTGTGTGCGCACGCACGTTCCTATGTGTACACACCAGGATTCTATTAAAAGATCACAAATCGCCACCTTATTTTTACAGTCCAATGAAAACTTACAGCAAATGTAGTCACTAATAAAAGTTGATGAGAACCATGGAAACCTCTTAACTTAGAAATCAGGTGGACCTGAAAGACAAAAAAAAATTTTTTTTTGAGAAAATTAAGCAGTCAAGGTAAGAATGTTACCCCAAAACATTTAAAGATGTGGACGTTTTTTATTAGCAAGGGCCTTTGCTAATAAATTCTTATGGTCATAATGGAAAAATTATTTTTAAATGGGTCATGATGGAGGAATTATTAAAATAGTAATTTTAATACCCCAGGTAGGGGTGCCTGGCTGGCTCAATGGTTTAAGTGTGCAATTCTTAACCTCGGGGTTGTGAGTTTGAGCCCCATGATAGGTATAGAGATTGCTTAAAAATAAAATCTTTTAAAAAATAGTAATAATGGGTAAAGCACTCTCCCTTATCTCTCAGTAAGTCCCAGGCCTTTCTTGAGTAGGACAGATGTGTGTGCGTTGGGGGGCGGGTGGTGACAAGGACAGGACATCAGTTTTCCTGAAGTCTCTCCTCAGTCATCACTAATTTCCCTCTGCTATCCCTGACCACTTTGCTTCTGGTAGCCAGCTGAGAGAGAGAGGAGAGAGAAGCTAGGGAAAAATTCTAAATCATGATATCCTACTTAGTCTACAATCTGGAGTCTACTTTGATGCCTGAACATTCTCCTGGTCATGGGACAGTACTCCTGCTAGCATTCACCAACCATCAGCTCCCAAGCTCTCAACTTCTCTCTTTAAATGACACCTGTTGCATTCTTTGATTGATGTTAACACATCTGGATTTCTTTCTTTTTTTTTTTTTTTTGCTTGAGGAATCTATTATGGACTGAATTGAGCCCCCCTCTCCCATGTATTGAAACCCCCAGAACCTCAGAATGTGACTGCATTTGGAGATAGTGTCTTTAAAGAGGCAATTAAGTTAAATCCAGTCATTAGGGTGGGCCCAGATCCAATCTGATTAGTTTTCTTCTAAGAATTGGAAATTTGGACACAGGAGAGACCCCAAAGACATATGATATGAGGACACTGAGAGAAGCAGGCCTTCTGCCAGCAAAGGAAAGAGGACTTAAAACAAAAACACAAACACAAACAAACATGCAAACAATCCTGCTGACACCTTGATCATCTTGGACTTTCCAGCCTCCAGATCTATGAGAAAATTAATGCTGTTTAAGCCCTCCCCCCGCCCTCTCCCCAGGACCTATTCACCCCCACACCCCTCACGCCCCCACTGCCGTCTATGGTATTTTGTTATGGAAGCCCAAGCAAACTAATACACTGACTAAATGATCAGCTATGTTTATGCAAAGCATAAGTTAGATTTTTAATATTCCATTGAGGAACTAAAGGCCCTAACCCAGAAAGGCAGTTAAGCAAATAAAACACTAATTTGAGAGCCAGAGTCTCATCCGAACCCATCTGCTAATGCTGGGGTCATTACCAAGTGGCACAGTCCGCATTAGAGGGAAACCAAGCCCCAGGAGTTGTTCTAAGCACTGGACCATACAAACTCATTTCACCTTCACCGCCTTGCAGGGAGGTCTGACTGTCTTACAGGTGAGTCCAGAAGGTAGAGTCACTTGCACAAGGCCACCTGCTAGCAAGTGTGAGAGCTGGGATACTAAATGAGGGAGTCCAGAGTCTTTGCCCTTGACCATCAAGCCATGCGGCATCCTTAATTAGTAAGTCTACTACTTGGGACGCCTGGGTGGCTCAGTCGGTTGGGTGTCTGCCTTTGGCTCAGGTCATGATCCTAGGGTCCTGGGATTAGGTCCCACACGGGGCTCCCTGATCAGCAGGGAACCTGCTTTCTCCCTCTCCCTTTGCCACTCCTCCTGCTTGTGCTCACATGTGCTCTCTCTCTCTCTCTCTGACAAATATATAAAATATTAAAAAAACAAATGGCTACCAGACACATGAAAAAATGTTCATCATCACTAGCCATCAGGGAGATTCAAATCAAAACCACATTGAGATACCACCTTATACCAGTTAGAATGGCCAAAATTAGCAAGACAGGAAACAACGTGTGTTGGAGAGGATGTGGAGAAAGGGGAACCCTCTTACACTGTTGGTGGGAATGCAAACTGGTGCAGCCACTTTGGAGAACAGTGTGGAGATTCCTCAGGAAATTAAAAATAGATCTTCCCTATGACCCTGCAATTGCACTGCTGGGTATTTACCCCAAAGATACAGATGTAGGGAAAAGAAGGGCCATCTGTACCCCAATGTTTATAGCAGCAATGGCCACGGTCGCCAAACTGTGGAAAGAACCAAGATGCCCTTCAACGGATGAATGGATAAGGAAGATGTGGTCCATATACACTATGGAGTATTATGCCTCCATCAGAAAGGACGAATACCCAACTTTTGTAGCAACATGGACAGGACTGGAGGAGATTATGCTGAGTGAAATAAGTCAAACAGAGAAAGTCAAGTATCATATGGTTTCACTTATTGGTGGAGCATAACAAATAATATAGAGGACAAGGGTAGATGGAGAGGAGAAGGGAGTTGAGGGAAATTGGAAGGGGAGGTGAACCATGAGAGACTATGGACTCTGAAAAACAACCTGAGGGTTTTGAAGGGGCGGGGTGGGAGGGTGGGGGAACCAGGTGGTGGGTATTAGGGAGGGCACAGATTGCATGGAGCACTGGGTGTGGTGAAAAAACAATGAATACTGTTACGCTGAAAATAAATAAAAAATTTAATTAAAAAAATATATTAAAAAAAAAAAAGTAAATCTACTATTTATTACCCTTCCTCACCAACTCAACTCTAGAGGGGAAGTTAAAAGACCTGAATTCACGGGGCGCCTGGGTGGCTCAGTTGATTAAGCATCTGCCTTCAGTTCGGGTCCTGATCCCAGGATCCTGGGAGAGCTGCCCGCTTCTCCCTCTCCCTTTGCCTGCCACTCTGCCTACTTGTGATCTCTCTTTTTGTCAAATAAATAAATTTTTTAAAATCTTAAAAAAAAAAAAAGACCTGAATTCAAATTCACACTCTACCCCTTAGCCCTCTAGGTAGCTTCCTTATCTGAATGATAATGGTACCCCTTATGGGGCTGATAATGCCTATCCACTGTGGGGGCCAACTGAGATGATCATATAAAGGTGCTTTGCAGACAAAATTAGTCCCAGGCATTGTAGACATTTTAAAATTAAAATTTTAAAATTGGAAATTTTTTTTATAGTCCTTTTTTTTTAAAGGATTTTATTTGTTTATTTGATACACAGAGAGAGATCACAAGTAGGCAGAGAGACAGGCAGAGAGAGAGGAGGAAGCAGCCTTCCCGCTGAGCAGGGAGCCCGATGTAGGGCTCGATCCCAGGACCCTGAGACCGTGACCTGAGCCAAAGGCAGAGGCTTAACCCCCTGAGCCACCCCCCTTCTGGAAATATTTAGAGGGGTTCTCAGAAGAGTGGGAATCTACCATGGCCTTAGTTCCATCAGGGCCTTATATCCCCTACTGGTTGGTCCTTTTTTTTTTTTTTTAAGTTTATTTATGTTTTAGTAATCTCTATAACCAACGTGGGCTCTAACTCAGGACCCCAAGATCAAGAGTCACATGCTCCTCCAACTGGGCCAGCCAGGTGCCCCCAGTGGGTCTTGTATCTACAGTCCGTGAGGACTCAATCAATGCCATCCACACAGCTCCAACCCTGCCTTCTGTAAACCATTCTGTGGACAAGAAAGCATGGGAGGAAAGAGAGATCCCCACTCACTTCCCCTAGCCTCTGGAGCCTTCTCTCCTGCCTTCCCTGAGTCTTCCCAGAGCCCTTAGAAACACCGTGTTTAGGACAAGCAGAGTCTTTAGATGAAAAACATATGTGAGCGGGGCTCTGAAAGAAAGGGAAGCCTGGGCCCTTGGCTGGCTCAGTCAGTAGAGCACAGGACTCTTGACCTCGGGGTTGTGAGCTCGGGCCCCACATTGGGTGTAGAATTTATTTAAAAATAAAATATTGGGGTGCCCGGGTGACTCAGTCAGTTGAGCGTCTGCCTTTGGCTCAGGTCGTGATCCTGGGACCCTGGGATCGAGCCCAGGGTTGATCTCCCTGCTCAGCAGGGAATCTGCTTCTCCCTCTCCCCCTACCCGCTGATCCCCTTGCTTGTGTTCTCTCTCTCTTTCATTCTCTAAAAAATAAATAAATAAAATTTTAAAAACAAATAAATTCTTTAAAAAATAAAAAAGAAAGAAAGGGAAAGCCAGCCTATTGAATAAGGCAAACACAAGACCAGCTCTGACCACAGCCCCCTGCAGGCACGTGGGAAACCTACCCGAAGCTCCTCCCTCCCACCGCCAGCCGCCCACAGTGCCTTCACACTCATTGCCCGCTATGGTCCCTGTGGCTGTGAGGCATGGGAAGGCCACCAGTCTTCCCTGGGACAGGCCTCAGATGTCCGTGTTAGACCCGGTCCACCCCAATTGTAAACCCTGGCCCTCCAGGTTAACGCCTGTCGCTTCCTCCCAGGGCCCCCCACAGCTTGGGCCTTCTGGAATCACACTTTGTAAGTTGTCAGTCACCCCCATCTCTGACACAGCCTCGGCAGCATTGTCCATGCCTTGCCATGCACCTGTTGGGGTGCAATAATTAATTAAATGACAACATTTAATTAATTCCCTGCCTACTCTTGATCTTAGCACAAGCCTCAGGATGGGAAGAGAAAGACTCTTTCAAGAACCGGCTTTTGAAATCGACACTCCCCAGGGAAGCTTGCATTCCCCTCAGCTCCATTCCTGCTGCTGCTCCCATGTCAGGATCCAAACCCAGCTCATCCCATGTGCAGAACAGCTAATTAACCTTGCGGAGAAAGCTCTGTACATCTTGGCAGGGACAGAGCATCAAGCTTACCCCACAAGAGACTAGCTGGGCTGGGGCCCCTATTGAAGATAAATCTTGACATATTCAGAGCCATCGGATTTTTTTTTCCTGTGCCCTTGGCTTCTTTCTATACTACAAAAATTTGCAAAACAAAGGGCAAAAATGCCACAGGCTGGGCTAAATGCCGTGCACATTCTCTAGCTGTGTGGCACAGCCAAAGGGAAGTGCATGGGCTTACTTTTCCCTCTGTTCTCATGGAAATAAACACTCCAAGAAGCTGAGTGTTTCACTCACCGTTTAGAGATCTAATGTTCATTTACCTCCCACTGTTGGTTGTCTGAGCCAGTAGTCAAGGCCCCCAGCAGCCCAGCCTTCCCAGGTGAATATGACACCCCACCCAAGAAGGCCATCTGGCCATTCTACACCATGGACTCTTGCCACACATCAAGTGGACAGCTAAATGTTCCAAGCCTAAGCTGTCATCTATCTGAAGGCTATTACAATCTAGTATTTTCCAAAGTGGCTTATTCTAGACCACCAAAATGTGCAACAGGCCATGTGCAATTAATTTTTGCCATTTGTTTCCGTTTGGGGGATCCTCATACATAATTGTCTATGTTCGTCGTGAGGCGTCCGGGAATGAGCATGAAGTTTTATGTTCATGAGCCCTTCTCTAATACTGAACATATTAAAGTGGGCTGTCACGCTGCTTTTTTACACAGAAGATGATTCCCCACAAATTTAGTCATGGTTATTTGTTAGTTTTCATCTTTTCCTTGAACCACATTTCTCTCCCTTGCCAGTGTCCTCCATCATCTTCTGATATGAATGAGAAGAGGCAAAGAAGTTGCCATGAAGTCCTTTTTCACTTTGATGAAAGTACTTTTAATAACGTTTAAAAGCAGTGTTTTAGTGCCCCCTACTGGTACATAATATTAGTAATCCGTCTGCCAAAAAAGGTTCCCTTTTTAAAGAAAAGTGGAAAAGTAAAAAAAAAAAAAAAGAAAAAAAGAAAAGTCTTTTATAAGCCTTTTAGAACTCGTTTGATTTTTAAAATATCTTAAAAGTAACATAAATACTCCACCATTTTCACTACTGTACATTACGTAGGCGCACTAACATGAAATGTCTTGAATTCTCTATCAGCTCTTTTCTTCCATCTAATATTTAGTTTTGGCTGGGAGGAAAACTTTATCAGTTGTACTTTTGTTTTTTTTTAATTTATTTCATTTATTTATTTTTAAAAATATTTTATCTATTTATTTGACAGAGAGAGACACACAACAGGAGAGGGAACACAAGCAGTGGGAGAGGGAGAAGCAGGCTTCCCACCCAGCAGAGAGCCCAACACAAGGGCTCCAATCCCAGGGTCCTGGGATCAGGGCCCCAGCAGAAGCAGACGCCCAGCAACTGAGCCACCTGGGCGCCCTTCAGGTGCACTTTTGGAAACTGTGTCATTTTTACTTAACGAGTAAATATACTTACTAAGAGAGAATTTTCTTTAGATCTTCACACCCTCTCTGAAGCATCTTTTTTGTTAATCTAAAAATAACAATGTTCCACTTGAGGAAAAGGGAGGAAGTAGGCTTTGGGAATGAATCAGTCTTTAAAGGAAATTTATGCCTTAGATTTTCATGAACGATGATAATTCTGAAAGTAGATCAATGATAGCCATTAGGATAAAACCCCAAGCCCCTAAAAGAATACTAGAAGAACACGTCATGCCACATGAGAGACTGGATAAAAGGGTCACTGATGTGGAGAGGAACTGAGGCAAACGGGTAGGTTGTGGGGTGAGGGGTGAGTTGGAACTAGAATGACTTTTAATTAAATGCGGAGAAAGATTTTTATCCTTAATAAAACAAGCCCTGCTTTGAATAGTAAAATAATTTCGCAACATTGATTTGCACACAGAAACTACTTTTTCTCCTTGCATTTGGGTGGAATGCCAGCCAACTAGGGCAAGAAGGACCCCATATGGCCTAGAGCTCTCTGTGCACTCTTAGCCAGAAGGAAGAGGAGAAAATACAAGCGAGCATACAAGCGCAGGCCACAGCCAAATGACGCCAGATCTGCAGTGATGGCTCCCAAGGGCCCACAGGGAGTCAGGACGTGGGGGGGTGGGGGTGGGGGGGAGATGCACTAGAACAGGGGTTTCCAATTCAGCCATTGATGGGCAGGCCTGTTTTGGCAAAACCAGATAGAAACTAGCCATAGATTCCTGTCAAAAATATGCCAAGTGAAACCATTTCACTGATAACCTTTTGCCAAATTTGAATGATTAGCCCTAACGTGAAAAATGCTCTCAAAGTACTATATCCTCACAATGAGCAAAGCTTCCCAGGAAATTTAAATTGCCTGAAACATTCTTCTGCTACTTCCTCAGGGATTTTCTAAGCTGTTTGCAAATCTCTTAGACCCGATCTTCTCAGGTTTTTTTTTTTTAATCCTTATCCTAATTTTAATTTTAAAATTCAGTGGAGGAGATCATTTGAGGTACATTTGTCATATTACTTTTATTTCTGTCACTTATTTCCACCTCTTGCTTTTAAAATCTGTTAAGCAAGAAGTGAGCATTTCATCAAGGCATATACTTAAATGTCCAAAACTATGGAATGTCTCAGTGTGTTCTGCCAAAATCTTAATTCTAGGTATTTTGGCTTCAATGTTAATAACTACCATTATTAGTCATACTGTAGGGGGGGAAAGCGCCTTAACTGACAGTTCTCCTAAAACCTAACCTACCCATTATAATTTCACAGGAACTAGACAACTTGGAAATCTGCGCTTGTCTCCAGGGTTTATTTCTCATAAGGTCAGAAGTGCATTATAAATTTGACACAACTGTACATCTCAGCTCATGTTCCAGGGGAAGGGAAGGGACAGGACGAAAGTTGGGTTTTTGTTTGTTTGTTTGTTTGTTTGTTTTAATAAGCAAGCCTATTAACACATAGATCATTCTCATGAAGGAGCTCGCATTCATCTGCAATCCATAGTTTGATTAAAATACCTAGCTCGGAGAAAGAGTAAAAATAGACTGTCACCCACAAACAAATTATGGCTTATGCAGTCTCAAATGTGCTTTAAAAGTACAACTCCTGGGGCGCCCAGGAGTCTCAGTGGTTAAGCATCTGCCTTCAGCTCCGGTCAGATCCCAGGGTCCAGGGATTTAGTCTGGCATCAGGCTCCCTGCTCCGTGGGAAGCCTGCTTCTCCCTCTGCCTCTGCCTGCTGCTCCCCCTGCTTGCGCTCTCTGTGTGTGTCAAGTAAGTAAGTAAGTAACTAACTAAATAAATAAGCACAACTCCTACAGGTAAGGAAAGTTGGAAACCCTGATATAAAGAACAGTTGTCCTGATTTTCTTTTGCTTTTCCTTTTCTGTCTTCTTTAATGTGAGTATAGCTGACACAAAACGTTACGTTAGTTTTAGCGTACAACATAATGATTTGACAAATTTACACATATGCTCTGCTCACCACCAGTGAAGCTACCTTCTGCCCTGATTTTCTTTTCTTTCTTTCTTTCCTTTTTTTTATTTTAAGATTTTATTTATTTATTTGACACAGAGAGTGAGAGAACACAAGCAGGAGAAGCAGTAGAGGCAGAGGGAGAAGCAGGCCCCCAGCCCAGCGGGGAGCCCAATGCAGGGCTTGACCTGAGCCCAAGGCAGCCGCTTAAACATCTAAGCCACCAGGCGCCCCTGCTCTGATTTTCTTTATGCTGAATTCCACCATGAACTTAGAGAAAACCTAGGATTACATAGGGGTTCGACAAGAAATTCACTGAAGCCTACTTACGCAATGTTTAAGGCTACAAGAGAGATGTATGCATAAGCATTTAGTTCATGTTTAGTATGTGCATTTATTCATATTCTACAACATACCGCAACAATCCTACGGGCTGGGGTAAAGTTTTACAGTCCCTGTCAACTGAGGAAACAAAGGCACAAGGTAGTAAACAATCTATGCACAAGACACAGTTCATCACAGAACCAGGGATTCAGGGTCCTGGGGGTCGGCAAGCCCAGCAACAACAGGGAGCCCACCTCTCCCTCTTCCTCTGCCCCTGCTCATGAGCTCTCGCTCTCCCACTTATTCTCTTGCAAATAAATAAATAAATTAAAAAAAAAACTTATCAACACTGCTCTTAAAAAACCAATCACTCTGGAGAAATTGTGTGATCTATTTTGGGCTCTTTTAGTTATGCACATAGAAGCAAATTCATCCTCATTGTTCTCAGGGACCACGGAACTGTGATGCTTCAGGAAGGGATGCTAAGTGTTCTGTTATTATCTTCTTATAGGACC
Organism: Martes martes; assembly: GCF_963455335.1. Lineage (NCBI taxonomy): Eukaryota > Metazoa > Chordata > Mammalia > Carnivora > Mustelidae > Martes > Martes martes. Next base: position 62,792,519 of record NC_137890.1, read on the forward strand.
ATGCTCCAGTAAATTATGTTTCTATTAGGGGAGACCTTCCTACCCAAATCTGGATTCAGCCCACACTATGCTTACAGATTATAGGATGATTTTACAGACTTGAGTCTGCTGAGCTGGTGTTTGCAAAGGTGATGAGGACTGAGAGAGAGAGAGAGAGAAAGAGATCAGGAGTTGGATCCTTCCTCCTCCTGAGCTGGATGCAAGACTGGGAAAGGAGGCTGAGCAGCCCAGTACCTGGGGTTGAGCTGTCAGTGTCCCCCAAGTGAGGAAATCAAGAAGAAGGACCCGAGGGACACCTGGCTGGCTTAGTCTGTAGAGCATGTGACTCTCAGTCTTGGGGTCATGAGTTCAAGCCCCATGTTGGGCTTCAAGTTTACTTAAGAAAAATAAATAAAAATTGAAAATTGAAAAAGAAGAGATACGCTACCACTGTACCTCGGCAGGGGCAATATTAGCATTTAGGGCCATTCTTCAACATACCGGACTCTTGTGTGTATGACAAGGTGTTGACTTAGCAGTTGTGACCCTAGCAACACCACTGTCCTCTGTGAGTCATGGAGACAACCATAAAGCAAAGACTATCCTCCTGTCACACACATTTCCAAATACCCTCTGAGTGGGGTGGTAACATTCCATAATGAGTTTAGAGAGAATTTCAAGTAAATATCCTGACATTTCCATATATCACCTGCAGTAAAATAGAATTAATCAAGTGATTTCCCCCCAAACAGAGGACACAACATCAGAACCAGAAATCACGATTCAGACTGCTTTGCAATTAAACCACCACCACACACACACACAAAAGCTCACGTCCCCAGAACTCATACATGGATTTGGAGGAGTGTCAAGTGTTCAAACTACACAGTGCCTAGCACAAAAAATGGGCACTCAATAAATTACATGTGGTTCTTGGGTTAAAATATACCGACTTCTGATTTGCATTGACTTCTAGCTAATCGTTTCATGCCTGTCTTTCACCCCAGACCCAAGCTGTTGTAGCTAGCAATCATAACTTAGTCATCTTTACCTCCCACAGTAGATCTGCAAATAACAGGAAGTATCTTGAACATCGTAAAGGTCAATATCAATGGAAAGTGATGAAAGATATCAGTAATTGGATTAACAGGTAGCACAGTCACTCATGCACTGGTCCCTGGCTCCTGGCTGCATTTCAGAATCACCTTGGGGAGGGAGGGTTGTTAAAACTTCAGATTCCCAAGACTCGTATCACACCCTGTGAAATCAGAATGTCTGGGGCTGAATCAGCAGCATTTGGATTTCTTTTCTTTTCAGCAGCATTGTATTTTTGTCAAACTCCCCAGGTGACTCCTCTATGCCTACCCGGGACACATCCAAAGACTTGGGTTTATGGAACCAACTTTCCTAGGAGTGTCTCTCATACTTCCCAGATGGCAGAATTTATTAAATAAATTTCCAGGTTCCTACCTCAGAGATTCTCATCAGAAAATCTGGGCTGGGTCGCAGGAGGCTAGGTTTTTTAACAAGCACCCCAGGTGATTCTCATAACCACTCAGGATCACTAGCTTAAAGGGTTACGGCTGAATCTAGTCTCCATGGTGAAGGCTGGCCCCCACGCAAGGTTTTGTGGTTGGTTGGTATAGAGCATGTGATAGCAAGAACTAACCAATACTTTCTTCCTCAGAAAGCTATTAGAGGATGTGCTTCAGCAAAAGATGAGGTCAACGAAGAAAGAGGAAGACGTAAGCAGCATAGGAAGAACTATAAGCAACACGGGAGAGGGGTCCCCTTAGGAAGAGGTGAGGAGAGGTAATCACCATGTGCAGTGGACAGCCAGCCCAGAGCAGGTGAAGAGCCCCCAGGCAAGACGTCTTCAGGAAGGTGAACCGGATAACACAAGAAGCATCTCAGTATCTTCAGAGGAGAGATCTAGAGCTTTTGAGAGTTTCCATTTAATCTCTCTGTTATTAGTGCAGAGCCTGGTATCCCCCAGCCCCATCCTTCTGTTTTACCCTCTCTGGAACACGTCTCCAGTGTTTTATGAGTAGGGTGGGTGAGACAGGTATCTAGATGCTTGGGTGTGTGTTTTCTAAGTAAATTCCACCCCAATTCGGGGCTTAAACTCAGGACTCCAAGATCAAGAGTCACATGCTTCACCAACTGAGCCGGCCAGGTGCCCTACCTGACTTCTTCCTAACCTATTTTTCCACCAGTATGTTTTATTTTACCTATTTCCTTCTACCATCGCCTTCAGAGGAATCTGGTACAATCGATGGCCAGCTGGGGGGAGGGGGTAGATTCTGTAGCATACAACAGGTTGGTCCCATTTCCTTGGTTGGCTCCCCCTTTATCACTCACCCATTGGCCACCCAGCCTCCAAAATGGTTTCATCTTTTCTTCTCTTCTGTCCAACTTTATGTACTTGGGCCTCTTTTATTTATTATTTTTTTAAAAGGAAAGATCCCTTTACAGCCATTTTAATGAGGGTTCAGCAAGGAAGATAGATGGCATGTGTTCAGTTTGTTATCTTTAATCAATCAATTTATTTATTAAAGGCTTTATTTATTTATTTGACAGAGATAGACACAGCAAGAGAGGGAACACAAGCAGGGGGAGTGGGAGAAGGAGAAGCAGGCTTCCTGCTGAGCAGGGAGCCCGATCCCAGACCCCGGGATCATGACCTGAGGGGAAGGCAGACGCTTAAGCGACTGAGCCACCAAGGCGCCCCAGCTTATTATCTTAAACAGAAACGCTTATAGATTGCAATTTTTTCATGTACTTCAAAAGTTTTTATTATGGAAAGTTTCAAATATATATAAGATGCCTGTAATGTTAATGAACCATCAGGAGTTTCAACAACTACCAATCCAAAGTCAATCCTGTTTCAGTCCACATCCCTATTTGGCCCTCCTCCTGGATTATTTTGAAGCAAATCCCAGGCATCATATCATTTCATTTGTAAATCAATAATGGATTTGAAATGCTTGTGTAACTACCTCAAGGAATGAATTTCTGATTAGGGCACTTCAAATGCTAACTAATCCCCCCCTAGAGTGTGGGTTCCTAATTAGGGCACTTCAAATGTGCACAGCGTCTAGGGTGTAGCTTAATGTATACACACATACATCACTGTTAATATTAAAGCATTTGAAAGTAAATCATCCTACAGACAATTGGACACTGTGAAACTCAGAGATCTAGGAGCATTAAAGTGCTTTGCTGTCCAACCAGCAGAAACTTAAGAGACAGAGCACTCAAAGCTGATACATTTTGTATGCAAAAATCCCAAGGTGCATTTTTGCTCTTGAGAGAATAAGAGAGGAGAAATCTAAGGAAAAAGAGCTAATTTGTGGAGAAAAATGGAGAACTTGAGATAATATTGGGTGCCACAAGAAATACAGACAATTGATACTCCATGATTAAGGCTCAGAGAGAGGTCAGACTGGCTATTTATATAGCCAGATAAATTATAATAATTTAATAATAATTAAATTAAATTAAATTTAAATTAATTAATTTAACCAAATTTAATTAATTCACCAAAATTAATTCATCAAAATTAATTCACCAAAAGCATGTGAACAAGGGGTTTGTCCAATTGAAGAGACTGGAAAGAGACCAGAATGCCCCCAGTTGGGGCATGGGGAGAGGAAAAGCGGTACCTGTTTGTGGTTCAATCGGTTAAGCACTGGGCTCTTGGTTTCAGCTCAGGTTATGATCGCAAGATCCTGGATCAAGCCCCACATTGGCCCCATGCTCAGCGGGGAGTCTGCCTAAGATTCTTTCCCCATCCCTCTCCCTTCCCTCTGCTCATGCTTGCACACACACGTGCAGGCTCTCTGTCTCTCAAATAAATAAATAAATAAATAAATAAATAAATAAAATCTTAAAAAGAAGTGGTACCTGTTTGACAGAAAGGGAGTTGGGTGACACTTGCAATTTCCATTGCAATATGTTATCATGGAGAGTGTGGTGTAAATTTTGTATATGCTATGCTCTCAGAGTAGGGTTCTTTTTTTAAAAAAGATTTTATTTATTTATTCATGAAGGACAGAGAGAAAGACAGAGCCAGAGGGATAAGCAGGTTCCCTGCTGACCAGAGAGCCCGATGTGGGACTGGATCCCAGGACCCCGGGATCGTGACCTGAGCTGAATGGCAGACGCTTAACCTAATAAGCCACCCGGGTGCCCTTGAATAATGTTTTTCAATGCATAAAATAAAACATATGGAGTATAAGAGATCTAATTATGTTGAAATACAGTTATCAAAATATTTTTGAAATGTGATATAATAATAAGAGTTATTACTTTATTGACATATTAAATAACAAGATCTAGTGGCGGGTCTAATAATTACTGTAATTTTCAAATAATAATGAGCATAAATTATATTTTGAGATATCTGCAACAGTGTTCTAATGTGCTACAAAAATAGTCATGACTTCTATGGGTGACAAAGTCATAGCATGGCTAATATGAGTGTGTTGTGATGTGCACATTTATAATGGAAGGAAATGCTAATTTTCCATGAGAGGTGAGTGGAAACAGGATATATTTTCCTATCTAAGTTCACAGACAGTCCCCTACCCTGAACTCTAGCCCAGACACTCCTCTTCTTTCAACAAGACCCTGGACCTAGTCCAGCGACACCTGGGTGGCTCAGTGTGTTAAACGTCTAGCTCTTGATCTCAGCTCCGGCCTTGATCTCATGGTCATGAGTTCAAGTCCTACATTAGGTCCATTAAAAAAATATATGTTAAAAAAACACAAACCCACTATTCCAAAGGTAGACAGTTGAATACAGTTGACCCTTGAACAACCTGGGGATTAGGGGTGTCAGCCCAGTGCAGGTGAAAATCCACATAGAACTTTTGACTTCCCCAAAACTTACTAATAGCCTACTGCTGACCAGAAGCCTTACCAATAACATAAACAGTTCATTAACATGTATTTTGTATGTTATATATATAGTATATATTCTTACAATAAAGTAAACTAGAAAAAGGAAAATGTGATTAAGAAAATCATAAGAAGGGAGCGCCTGGATGGCTCAGTCAGTTAAGCGTCTGCCTTTGGCTCAGGTCATGATTCCAGGGTCATGGGATCAAGTGCTGCCTCGGACTCCTTGCTCAGTGGGGAGCCTGCTTATCTCTCTTCCTCTGCAGCTCCCCCTGCTTGCGCTGTCTTGCTCTCTGTCAAATAAATAAATAAAAGCTAAAAAAAGGAAAAAAAAAAAAAAAGAAGAAGAAGAGCTACCAGTAGTGGATACTTCATTTAAAAAATACAGAAGGGAGGGCCCCTGGGTGGCTCAGTGGGTTAAAGCCCCTGGCTTCAGCTCAGGTCATGATCTCAGGGTCCTGGGATCGAGCCCCGCATCGGGCTCTCTGCTCAGCAGGGAGCCTGCTTCCTCTCTTTCTCTCTGCCTGCCTCTCTGCCTACTCGTGACCTCTATCAAATAAATAAATAAAATCTTTAAAAAAAAAAAAAGTACAGAAGGGGGCAACAAATAGTGTGTTTCTTCCCTCCCCAAGGTCTGAACCATTCATGAGGTAAACAATAAAAAGTCTGGCATATGGAGAGGTGCCTAGGTGGCTCAGTCAGGTAAGCATCTGACTCTTGTTTTCTGCTCAGGGTCATGGGATCGAGCCCCTCCATGCTCAGTGGGGAGTCTGCTTGAGAGTCTCTCTCTCTCCCTCTCCCTTTGCCCCTCCCCTTGCTCCCTCTCTCTCAAAAAAAATAAAATAAAATAAAATAAAAAAGAAAAGTATGGCATGTGGAGACCAGACTATTATGTTTATTATGAACAAAGCTGATTTTGGATAATGCAGCCTATCTCTACCTGTGAGCAGAGAGCCCTCCAAATCCTGCACCCTAGATTTTGGCAGATCTACCCTGCAACTCACAGACAGTGCTGGCCTGAGACAGCTCTCTGCCTGCAAGGAGTAAATATTTCAGCAGGCGTGCAGTCTGATTAAATACTTGTCTTTTACACCCTCAAGCCATTTCCTGGCCTTGGCATCCATCACACCGTACAGCCACGGAATCTTTTTCTCTCTTCTGCGAGCATGTGTCATTCGTCCATTCCTCTCCTCCAATAAATAGCGTTTTTAAACGCCTCTCTGGGGCCTGGTGATATGCTAGGTCTTGAGCACAGGATCTCCCAAGACGACAGAAGCTGACACAACCTCTCCCCTTGAGGAGATCAGGATGGGGAATGTCGTAACGGAAGTAAACAGAGTGTTGTGTTAGACAATAAGCGTGGAGAAATGACTTAATGAAGCAGGGAGAGAGGGCTTTCTTGGGAAGTGACTTTTAAGATGACACGTCAAGGCCAGGGAAGACCTGGCCAGGGTGTTTATACTGTGGAGGCTGGGGGAGGCTCTGCACATGGCAGAGCTCAGAAAAACGCTCAACAGCAGAAGAGTGATAACTGTCAAACACTTCACATGCTAGGAAAGGAGCACACGAGGGTAAGCCATTATCATTGGTTGATACCAGCAGATCTACTTTTATTCCACGTCCTTGGGGTACCCAAAGAGACGCTGAGGCAGACCACAGGAAAAGACGTTCATGTAAAGGGCATCTGCCCATCTGGACAGATGCAGGCCCCTTCTCACCAGGCATGAGCCTGGAGCTATCCAGGTCCAAGCCTGAGCTCCCAGCCCCACAGAGAAGCCCCCACCCCTTTTTAAGAGATTTTATTTATCGATTTGTGAGAGAGGGCAAGAACAAGCAAGGGGAGTGGCAGGCAGAGGGAGAAGCAGGCTCCCCACTAAGCAGGGACCCTGATGTGGGACTCGATCCCAGGACCCTGGGATCATAACCGGAGCTGAAGGCAGATGCTTAATGACTGAGCCACCCAGGGCTCCCCCCCCTTTTTAAAAAAATTAACATATAATGTATTATTTGCTTCAGGGGTACAGGTCTGTGAATCATTTTGGTCTTATACAATTCACAGTGCTCACCATAGCACATACCCTCCCCAATGTCCATCACCCAGCCACCCCATCCTTCCCAGGGTAGCTCTGTGTTCAACATCTTGAGGAGCCTTCATGCTGTTTTCCAACATGGCTGCACCAGCTTGCATTCCCACCAACAGTGGAGGAGGGTTCCCCTTTCCAAAGGAGGCCCTTCTTCTTTTTTTTTTTTTTTAAAGATTTTATTTATTTATTTGACAGACAGAGAGCACAAGTAGCCAGAGAGGCAGGCAGAGAGAGAAGAAGGGAAGCAGGCTCCCTGCTGAGCAGAGAGCCCAATACGGGGCTCAATCCCAGGACCCTGGGATCATGACCTGAGCCGAAGGCAGAGGCTTTAACCCACTGAGCCACATAGGCACCCCAAAGGAGGCCCTTCTACCCAACACCTGCCTGGTCCCATGCCCACCCACGAAAGCAAGAGTCTGCTACAGAGGGATGATGACAGTGATGAGACTGTTTATGGATCTTGGAGGAGGACATCATAAATAAAATCAAGCATTCTGTTTCAGTGATGGAAAGTAAAGGTAACTGTATATGAAACCACAAAAAGAGCAAGCTGCCATTCCCAAATTAATGTTGGAGTCTACGGCCATACCACCCTGAACGCGCCCGATCTCGTCCAAATTAATGTTGGATAGTGAAAAAAAAAAAAAGACTCCTGGAGCGTCCTTTCTGACATTGGGGGCCTGGGGAGGAGTACAGAGAAAGAAAAAGGACATTATTTTTGAAGTACACAGAACGTGCCAGTCACTGCGATGTATGTCACCTCGTTCCGTTCCAACTCCTGCAGGTCCCACAAGAAGGGAATTCTAAGCACCATTCACAAAGGAGCAAACAGGCTGAGAGACTGAGCCCTGTTCTTAGAGTCACAGCTCCTACTGACATAGCAGGGATTTGAACCGAAGTTTCTGACTCCAAGGCGGAGAAAACCAAAGAAAGGAGAGAAAAATACAGGAAGGACCCTGCAGAATTGTCAATGATTCAGGACCTGGCAAAGCCAAGAAACTCTCAGAGCCTTTCAATTTGCTTCCTTGCCCTCTGAACTGTCCAGTAAATAGTACAGCACGCAAAGTTAACAGTTTCAGACCAGCCATTGCTTTCCAGATGGATACATTAAGTTTGTCACAATTAAAGTTGGTAAAAATAGGGCACCTGTGGGGGGGAGGCTCCATTGGTTAAGTGACTGGCTCTTGATTTCTGCTCAGGTTATGATCTCAGGGTCATGAGTTTGATCCCCACGTTGGACTCTGCACTGGGTGTGGAGCTGGCTTAAAATTCTGTCTCCCTCTCTGCCTACCCCACTCCACCTGGTTCCCACTCTCTCTCTCTCTCAAAAAAAAAAAAAATATATATATATATATATATATGTAAAGGTAAACCACTCTCAGACATACGAAATGCTCCCTTTTAGGGGTACTGTGCCAGAGACTATGACTAAGTGTTTTCATATTCTGTACTACTTTCGACAGGAGCACCCGTATTTCATTCTCCATAAAGATGCTACTGAGATCTTGGATAACATTGTCCTTCCATTCGTGTGCTGCGAACATGATTTGTTTAAGAAGCTCTAAATCACAAGCATATTCCAGCAGCTCTTTGCTTTTCCTAATACAAGCTACTTCCCATTCTCTGCCACCATCACCAACATTCTGGTTCAAGGAGATATTAAGAGACACAGTAAATTATTCACTTTTCAGAACTCGCTTAGTCCTTGAATTAATATATTTTAGAAAGCAGGTTTGCTTCAGCCCCTTATGACTCTATTACTTAGAATGAAATCTCCCTAATTTAATAGTCAATTTGCATACATGTATAAATGCATGGATTTTAAAGCAACTTTGGGATTAAGAGGATTTTGTGTCATTATTTGCATAACTTAAAGCTGATTACTCCAAGGAATTTTGGATCAATTTTAAGAATGGTAACAAGGCAAGAATCTAATGATAACACACTCTTTAGAACCAAGAATCTAATGATAATAAATACATTCTTTAAAATCAAGTCTGTAAACGGCCAGATAAAGGATGTCTTTAGCAACATGGTCTCAGCTGAGGACATTCTCTATCATCTGTCAAAACTAGGGCTAAGCTCCGCCTCTCTTGCAGTTATTTGTCCATTTCCATTCATTCCTTAAAATATTATGAATTGTTGTAACATACAAAAGAGTATCTGTGATATGATGTAAATATAAATAATATAAATAATTTAAAGCATAATAATAAAGTGACCACCTGTGAGCTTCCCATCCAGCTTAAGACAATGTTAGTATTATGGAAGCTCCCTGTGTCCCTCCTCAACCACATGGCCATTTCTCCTGAAATGCAGTGTTGTGTCCATCATTCCCATGTTTTTCTTTTAGTTTCATCAAATTTATAGCGCAAGGCAACATATTTAAAATTTGGCTTTTAAATTGTATGGACATGGTACTGTTTTACATGCATTCTTCTACAACTTCTTTTCCATGCAACATTGTTTCTGAAATGATCTGTGTTGGGCACCTCGGTGGCTCAGTCCTTAAGCGACTGCCTTCGGTTGGGGTTATGATCCCGGGGTCCTGGGATTGAGTCCCGCTTTGGGCTCCCTGCACTGTGGGGAGCCTGCTTCTCCCTCTGTCTCTGTCTCTGCCTCTCTCTGTCTCTCATGAATAAATAAATAAAATCTTTTTAAAAATTTTTAAAAATGAAATCATCTGTGTTGATGTGTATAGTTCTATTTTAATGATTTTCACTTGGGCATAGTGTTGCATTGCATAAAGAAGCCACAATTTATCAGTTCTCTGGGTGATGGGCACTTTCTCCCTTGATTTTTATACTCTGAATAGTTTTGGGTTTTTTTTTTCCACTTTTTAAAAAAAGATTTTATTTATTTGAGAGAGAGAGAGTGAGAGAGAGCATTAGAGGGGAGAAGGTCAGAGGGAAAAGCAGACTCCCTGCGGAGCTGGGAGCCGGATGTGGGACTCAATCCTGGTACTCTGGGATCATGACCTGAGCCGAAGGCAGTGGCTTAACCAACTGAGTCACCCAGGAGCCCTCATTTTTTTTTTTCAAGTAAGCTCTGTGCCTAATCTGGGGCTTGAACTCAAGCCCTTGAGATCAAGAGTCGCATGCTCTATTGATGGAGCCAGCCAGGCACCCTGCTTTGAACAGTTTTATACATGCCTCTCAGGACATATTTGTGAGGGTTTCCTTGGGCATATACTCCAGGAGCAGGATTGCTTGCTTATAAGATTCAGTAATTATGTAGGTAAAAAATATTTATATACACAAAATTATATGTATTTATATTATATATTTATAGTATACATTTACATCTGTATAAATGTACATTTATACAGATGTACAAATGTACATAAATTATACATTACATGTATAATTGTTATATATTTATGTATTATGCAAATTACATATATAAATTACGTAATTCCAAAAGTGGTTGCCAATTTACACTCCTACCAACAGTGTACAAATGATACTGCCTTTTAATTTTTCACCCATCTAAAGAGAATACAAATGTTATCACAATATGGCTTAAATTTGCATTTCTCTGAACATTTTTCATCTACTTATTAGCTATTTATATATTTCCTCCTATGAAATGAAATGCCTGCCTTTGTCTTTTGACCACATTCTTTCAGTTGGTTTATTTCCCTCTATTTGATTTTTAGGAGTTCTCTATGTATGTTATATACAAATTATTTGGTGACTATATCTTCATGTTTGAGGCTTATCTTTGCACTCTTGGCACTGCCTTTTTAAATTAAAAGTTCTAAATTTTAAGTTAAATTTACAAATCTTTTCCTTAGAGATGGTGCTTTTTGATATTTTAAATCCTTGTCTACTCCAGAGCTGTGAAGATATTTTTGTTTTAAATGTTTTTTAAATTTTTTTTATTTATTTGTTTGACAGGGAGAGGGGGAGCAGCAGGTAGAGAGGGAGAAGCAGGTCCCCCACCAAGTAAGAGGACTCCAGGATTATGACCTGAGCTGAAGGCAGACATTTAACCGACTGAGCCACCCACACGCCCCAAGTATCAAATTATTGAATTTTGTTATCATGAACTTTTTATCCATCTACTTACTTAAATATTTTCATTGTTATTATTATATTATTATTATTTTAATTTAAGTAGGCTCCATGCACAACATGGGGCTCAAATTCCAGACCTGGAGATCAAGAGTGTCATCCTCTACTGACCGAGCCAGTCGGACATCCCTTTTTTCCTTATTTTTTATTACTTACTATGTTTCATTAAAGTTTTTTTTTTTTTTTTTTTTTTTTTTTTTTTTAAATTTATTTATTTGTTAGAGAGAGAGAGCGAGAGAGCACAGGCAGAGTGGTAGGCAGAGGCAGAGGGAGAAGCAGGCTCCCCGCCGAGCAAGGAGCCCGATGTGGGGCTCGATCCCAGGACCCTGGGATCACAACCTGAGCCGAAGGCAGAGGCTTTAACCCACTGAGCCACCCAGGCGCCCCTTAGCCCTTATTTTTAAGATATTTTATGTTTTATCCCCCTCTTCCACTAGTATGACATGAGAAAAAATAACCAAAATGAAGGCAACAAAGCATACAAAAGGTACACAAAAGCAACTAGTAAAAATAAATCCAAATAGATCAGTAACTATGATTAAAAATAAATGAACTAAGTACTCAAAAAAGTTCAGGTGTCCCCATGTTCTAGTAAAGAATGTATTTTGTTGTTGTTGGGTGCAGTTTCTATATATGAGCAAGAGATTACTGTCTGTGAATTGATGTCTTTCATAAACCATAAAAACTCCTCAAGTATCCAGATAGCTTCTGACCCATTTCTTCTTCTCTCCTTCTGGAAATCTGATTGCACAAATGTTACCTTCTCTTAAAAAAATCTTTTTTTAAGTAGTTCTCCATGCCCAACATGCGACTTGAACTCATGGCTCTGAGTTCAAGCGTCATGAGTTCAAGTGTCACATGCTCTACAAACTGAGCCAGCCAGGTGCCTAACAAATGTTACCTTCTTGTATCAATCTTTACCTCTCTTTCAAATTTCTTTTCTCTTTTCTTCTCTGCACTACATATGGATTTTTCTTTAAGTAGGCTTCACACTGGGCACTTTTTTCTAAAACTAGGTTCAACACTCTTGGGGCACCTGGGTGGCTCAGTGGGTTAAGTAGGTTCAACACTCTTTTTTTTTTTTTTTTTTTAAAGATTTTGTTTATTTATTTGAAAGAGAGAGACACAGCGAGAGAGGAAATACAAGCAGGGGAATTGAGCGGGAGAAGCAGGCTTCCCGCTGAGCAAGGAGCCCGATGTGGGGCTTGATCCCAGGACCCTGGGATCATGACCCGAGCTGAAGGCAGACACCCAACGACTGAACCACCCAGGTACCCCAGGTTCAACACTCTTGACCCTGAGATCAAGACCTGAGCTGAGATCAAGAGTTGGATGCTTAATTTACTGAACCACCCAGGTGCACCCATATGGATTTCTTTAGATCTACCTTTGTGTCTAATCTGTTGTTAGACTCCTTAAATTTTCGTTTCCCAACATCTAGTCACTTTTATTATCTCCTGCTCTATATTTTACTCTATCTCACATTTAGTTCATAGTATATCATAAGTCCAATATTTATTTATTTGAGAGAGAGCAGGTTCCACACCCAGGACAGAGCCGGGCACAGGGCTTGATCTCATGACCCTGCGATCATGACCTGAGCCAAAATCAAGAGTTGGCCACTTAACTGACTGAGCCACCCAGGTGTCCCAAGCTTAACATTTAAAGACCTTATGAGTCTGCTTCTGCTCGTGTCCAATCACACAGTTTTATTTCCTTATGTGTTTTGTAATTTGAATTCTGAGTTGATGATGGGTTCCTTCATAGGATTTCCATTTGCTTATGCCGGGAGCCTAAAACACTACTAGCGTACGACCACTATAAACTAAATTCTTGTTTTGAGTTTTTTAGAATCTTTATTCCTTTGAGTTGTATGAATTTGAGTCACACTGCTAAGCACCGTAATAGAAAATAAATAGTTCTAACTTTGGCACAAAGACCTAAAGGACTAGAGGGGTTAGAATAAGCCACTTATCTCTACAAGGTTACTTCTTGTTCATGACCTAGACTTCGATAAGGGTAATTAATTTAGGGTGAAATATATAAAGATATATAAATAAAAATATGTGTGTGTAAATATACATAGTCAGTGCATATAAACCTGTCTATAAACCATCTCAACTGTTAGAGCACTCTGATGTCATCAGATATGTGGCTAATAATTGTATTTCAAAGAAGCATAGTCACTGAAAAGAAAAAGAAGTTGTCTTAAACTTGTAGTAATTCTAAGATATTCTTCTTGTTACGAATTACCAGTTGATGGAGCGCCTGGGTGGCTCAGTTGTTAAGTGTCTGGTGCCTTTGGCTCAGGTCATGATCCCAGAGTCCTGGGATCCAGGCCTGCACTGGGCTCCCTGCTTCTCCCTCTCCCACTTCCCCTGCACTCTCTCACTGTTTCTCTGTCAAATCAATAAAAATAAAATCTTAAAAAAAAAAAAAAGAATTACTAGTTGAATCTGTAAATACTGACAACTTTTCTCGATGCAAGAATATTCTTCAGTTACCACTATATACTTTAAAGCATTTTAACATTTATACCATTCAAATCAAATGTAATAATTAACACAATATAGGAAAACTTCTAGTAAAATTATTTTATTTAGTTTTAATATCCATCACCAACAGCTTGAAATAAGAATTTCCATGGTCTTCAATTAAGCCGTATCCCACTTTCTTTTAGAATGTCTTGTTTTTCATTAAAATAATTTCTAAACCACTCTATGTGTTCAATCTTCTGTTTAACACTCAGGTATGGGTTTTTGGAAAGGCCACAGGTCACCAGCTCCATGAAGTGGCGAATTGGTCCTTGTTTTGGAAAATCTTTCAGGTGTTTATCCAGAAATAGATGTTCATGAAATTCTGAACCATCATCATCAAATCCTAGGAAATGAGATAAAATACAATTTTGAAGTAAAATCTCTATTGTAAAATCAGCACTAATGACTATTACAGTTAAAGCCATCAACTTTGGAGTTAGACCTATGTTTGCCCACCAATTTAACAACTGTGTGACTGGGCAAATTAATTAACTTCTCTGAGCATCAGTCTTCAGGTATAAAATGAGGATTAAAATAGAACCTTCTTCATGGGGTTTCTGTAAAGATTACACAGATACAAAGCTTATAAAACTCTTATATAATGCCTAGCACATTATAAATGTTCACTATAAATGTTCACATTATGATTCATATTATAAATGTCCAAAGCATAGGAGCAGTTACTGCTAATAAAAACTTCAATTCTACAGCAACCACTAAGAAAACTACACAAACTACACAGAAAAAATTATGTAAATAAAACAAAATAGAATCTTAAAACATGTTCAAGCAGCTCACAGGGACCCCCCCCAAAATGTAACGAGAAATAGAGAAAATGAAAAGAAAACAAGTAATAAAATTGGAGACTTAAGTCCTAACAAATCAATAATTACCTCAGATGTAAATGGTCTAAATACACCAACCAAAAGACAAAGATTGGAGAGTGAATATAAAATCATGCATCCAACGATATGCTTTCTATATGAAACTCGCTTCAAACACAAAATCAGAAGGTTGAAAATAAAAGGATGGAGAAAAATACATCTTGTTAACATTAATTTTTTAAAAAAGCAAGCATGAGTGGTTATATGATTATCAGACAAAACAGACTTCAGAGCAAAACAAACAAAATAATTACTAGGGAGAAAGAAAAACATCTGAATTAGAAAATTAGCCAAGATAAAGAAGAACTGAAGAACATCAACAAACATTATCAAACTGACATCTACAGAACACTCCACCAAACTACTTCAGAATACAAAATCTTTTCAGGAGTTCATGGAGCATTCACCTAGCTGGACCACATCTTGGGTCACAAACTGCAACACATTTAAAATAACTGGAGTAATACACAGTACATGCTCAGATCATAATGGGATCAAACTAGAAATCAGTAACAGAAAGACAATAGGAAACAGTTAAAGATCAAGCAATATACTTAAAAAACACTCGGAATTGAATGAAAAAGAAAACACAACAAATTAAAATTTGTGGGACACGGCCAATGCTACGAGGGATACATACAGCACTGCATGAATACAGATGAAGAGGAAAAGTCTCAATCAATAACCTAAGTTCCCACCTCAAGAACTAGCAAAAGAGCAAAATAACTCTAAAGCAAGCAAAGGAAGGAAATAATAAAGATAACATCCAACATCAATAAAATTGAGAATACAAAAATAGAGAAAAATCAACAAAACCAATACTAGTTCCTATCAAAATCTCAGTAAAGTTTTACCAACAAATTTATTCTAAAATTTATATGGAGAGGCATAAGTCCTAGAATATTATAACAATCTTGAAAGAAGAATAAAATGGGAGCGATAATGCTAAGATTTACTGAAATAGCTACAATAATCAAAAGTGTGGTATTGGCAGAGGGACAGACACACAGACTGATGGGACAAAAGGGAGGGCCCAGAAATAGACCCTGTTATGGACTGAATCGTTATCTCCTCAAAATTGATAGGTTGAGGTCCTAATCCCCAATGTGACTATATTTAGAGACAGGACCTTTAAGAAGGTAATGAAGGTTAAATGAAGTTTTAACAGTGGAGCCCGGATCCATCCTATCGGGGCTTGATCTCACAACCCTGAGATCAGGACCTGAGCCACAATCAAAAGTCGGATGCTTAACCGACTGAGCCACCCAGGTGCCTCAATGCAACCAAAGATTTAATAAAGGTCTGGTGTCTAGAATATATTAAATATATAAAAAAAAAAACAACCTCCCAAAGCTCTATAGTAAGAAAACCAAACAATCCAATTAGAGAATGGGTAAAAAACAAGAACAGACATTTCACTGAAAAAGATAAATAGATGGCAAACACACATAAGAAAAATGTGGTCAACCTCTCGACCCACTAGGGAAATGCAGATTAAAACCACAATGAGCTATCAATACACATCTATCAGAATGTAAACACATCTAAAAGAAAAACAGCGACAACATCAAATGGTGGTGAGAATGAGAAGCCAGATGGTTCACACATTGCTGGTGAGAATATAAAATGGCATAGCCACTCTAGAAAACAGTTTGGAAGCTTCTTTAAAAAAATTAAACATGCAGGGGATCCCTGGGTGGCTCAGTTGGTTAAGTGTCTGACTTCAGCTCAGGTCATCTTGGGGCCCTGGGATGAAGCATTGTGTCAGGTTCCTCCCCAGCCCTGGGCAGGGAGTCTACTTCTTCCTTTCTCTCTTCCTCTGTCCTTCCACCTGGCTCATGCTGCACTCTCTCTTTCTCTCTCTCTCAAATGAACAAATAAGTAAAATCTTTAAAAACAAAAACAAAAACAAAAAAACCCACACAGAACTAAACATGTAGGGCGCCCCGCTGGCTCAGTTGGTAGAGCATGTGATCTTGATCTTGGGGTTGTGAGTTTGAGCCCCATGCTGGGGCTCAATAAATAAATAAACTTTAAGAAAATAAAAAATAAAATAAAAACTAAACATGCAGCTACTGTATGATGAAACAATTTCACTCCTGGGTATTTACCCCAAGGAAATAGAAATTTACATTCATACAAAACTCTGTACAAAAATATTCATAGTACCTTTTTTCATAATAGCCCCAAACTGGTTAACAACCCAGATGTCTTTTACCAGGTGAATGGTTAAACAAACTATACAGCACATTCAAATCATGGACTACTACTCAATTAAAAAACAAACAAAAAAACCTCAACCAACCAAACAACAAAAAACAAGGCACAAACATCTGATACATGCAACAATTGGCTAAATTTCCAGGTAATTAATCAGGCTGAGTGAAAAAAAGTTAATTCCCAAAGGTTACACACTCTATGATTCTATTTGTATATATTTCTTGCAATGATAAAATTACAAAAATAGCGAATGAATTTAGTGATTGCCAGGGATCCAGGACTAAGAAGGGGAGGCAGTGGAAGGCAAGCAGGTGTGGCTTAGAAGGGCTCTAAGAGGGCTCTGAGATGATGGAACCGTGTATCTTGACCGTGGTGGTGGTCTCCTGAGTCTACACATGTGATAAAATTGCACAGAACTAAATACACATGTATAAAGGAATACTTGTAAAGCTGGTGACATCTATACACGGATGGAGAATTGTATCAATGTCAATTGCTTGGCTGTACTACGGTTCGGTTTTGCAGGAAGTTAACTATTGGGAGAAAATGGGTAGAGGCTATCTAGGATATTTATTATCTCTTCAGTGGCATGTGAATCTACAATTATCTCAAAATATAAGGCTTAAAAGCTTTCTACTCACTTGGAGTTAGTTTATATTTACTGAAAGAGATTTTAAAAAATTTATTTGGATACTTAAAGATCTATACACTATTTTTATTTATTTTAAAAGATTTTATTTATTTATTGGACACAGAAAGAGAGATCACAAGCAGGCAGAGAGAGAGGAAGGGAAGCAGACTCCCCGCTGAGCAGAGAGCCTGATGAGGAGCTTGATCCCAGGACCCCCAGATCATGACCTGAGCCAAAGGCAGAGGCTTAACCCACTGAGCCACCCAGGTGCCCCTATACGTTATTTTTATTAAAACTGAAGTAAATAAAAAATAAATCAAGGTGGTAGACAGATAAATGGCCACATATCGTATCACTCTCATGCTTCTAGACATTCCCCTTCACAATGTGATTTTGTCATTCTTTGCATAAATGGAGTCTGTTTCTCAAACCCTTGAATTCAGGGTTGGCAAGTGAACTGCTTTGGTCAACGGTATATTACTCAACACAGTGCAAACACAGGCTTGAAAAGTACCTACACATCAATCCTTGCTCTTCCTTGCTGTTATGAACTCTACTACAGTCGTGTGAAGAAGTCCAAGTTAGTCTTTGAGATGATGCGTGACATATAATCCAGTTATCTCTACCTCCGCTGACAAGAGCCAGCACCCACAATCAGACATGTGAGACAAGCCACTCTAGAGAGAACTACCTGCAGCTAAGCTGCCAGAACTAACCAGAAAACCCATAAATTCAGGAGCAGTTGTAAGTTAGTTATTGTTTTACTAATTTTGGTGGTAGCATGTTATGTACCAAAAACTGATACATTTCCAAACTTATTGTACTTAACATTTTTTTGGTGGCATGTATATGGCTAAAGAATATTCAAGAGCAAGACTCTGTTAACTGCGTAGTAGTAAAAACATGATTAAATTTAAGGTCAAAGTTAAGGCTAAAATAAAAATGCTTTTATCATCAATCCAATATATAATAACTACTACAAAATCTAAGTGGGAATAATGCCATCTAACTGCTCTTACAAATCTCTATGCTGGCAAACAAAACAGAAGGGACAAACCAGTTCTTAAAAATAACAACAACAACAACAACAACCTGGAAAAAAGCTACTTCAAAATGGAAAATAATTTATATGTTTTATGTGGTAAAACAACACACTGAAATCTTTTATATAAATGAAAAACACAACACTGGAAAGTAAAGCTGTCAACACAGGACACGTCATTTTGTCATTTTCAGTATTATGTTCAGAAACTGGCATGGCCCACCCCTGAAAACAAAACACTTTTCCCTCAAAGTATCAGAGTAAATCTTCATGAAGCTAACTATTAGTAGAGAGAGCATGACATTTTATTAATCTTAAAATTTAAAAATAAGAAATACAGAAGAATATTATTAAACTGTTTAGGCTTCAAATTCTAATGCCACTCTCTTAAAGTATTCTCAGGTTCCAAACTGTATACTGAGGGGAATGATCAAAGTGAGAAAGTTTCCACAGTTCTTTTCCTGTTTTTCATTCCAATAACAATTGCCTCAAGGAGCTGGAAATGAGATACCTCCCTTTCCCACCCTGAAGCATCAATAATATGTACAAGTGTATATGGAAACTTGTCACATTTATCTCCCTAACCTGACCAAAAGACATGTTTGGTTTTTTTTTTTCTTTTTGTAAAAATTAAACTTGCTCAAAACCCAGGTCAAATTTAAGATAAATTTCTTTGGAGTTTGGACATTCAAGATTTTGACGAACTGAAGTGTTTTATTTTTGATGACAATGTATGCTAACCCTTACTTTCCTGTTATCCTATTTGGTGGTTCCTAGAATATACACATCCTCACTAACAGTTTAAGATTTAAGATCCTTGCAGGATAGTAAAACCCTCTCATAATATTGTTATAGGAACAGAGATGATGATGGTTGATGATGCTTTACTTGTATAACCTCACTTGATTTTCAGAAGAATCCCATAAAATAAATTTTATTTTTATTCCCATCATTTTATAGACAGGGGAAGTGAGGCTTAGTGAGATTAAGCATACAACTCACTCAAAACTTGAACCCCTAACCACTGTCTCACCTAAATAAAGTCACATGTTCAGGCACCTGGGTGGCTCAGTTGGTTGAGTCTGCCTTCCACTCTGGTCATGATCCCAGAGTCCTGGGATCAAGCCCCGAATTGGGCTCCCTGCTCAGAAGATAATCTGCTTCTCCCTCTGCCCCTCACCCCGTTCATGCTCTCTCTCTCTTCTCTCTCATAAATAAATAAATAAAATCTTAAAAGAAAAAAGTCACGTTATTCTACCTCAACATTTTGTTTTAGAACCATATTTTTAATTACGATGACTCAGAACACCCATGTTTCATCAAATAAGGAAATTTTCCCTTAATATCACCCACTGCATCCTGCTAATTTTTTTCTTTTAAAATTCTGTGTTCATACAGAAGGGACATGAACTAACATTTATTTACATGTATTATACACTAAGAACTGTGCTGAGCAACTCAAATAACTTTGCCTTAGTTCTTACATTCTTCCAATGAGGTACCTTTAATTTTACAGATGAGGAAACTGATCTGGTTTTTTAACCTCAGGAGGTTAAATTGTTTTCTCAAAGGCAAATGCCTAATCACTGAGAGAGCTAGATCTGTACTCTGGTTTGCACAACTGAAAAGTCCTTGGGCTTTTTTTTTTCACCCTTCCCTGATACCTACCAGAGTATGGGAAGCATAATACTTTTTTTTAAAACTTTTTTTTAAAGATTTTATTTATTTATCTACTTGAGAAAGAGCAAGAGTGAGTGACTACAAGCGGGGAGAGCAGCAGAGGCAGAGGGAGAAGCAGGCTCCCCGCTGATCAGGGAGCCTGATGTGGGTCTCGATCCCAGGATCCTGGGATCGTGACCTGAGCTGAAGGCAGATGTTTAACTGACTGAGTCACCCAGGTGCCCCTGGAAAGCATAATACTTTGAGAAATATACATTTTATATTTAACAGGTGAAAACACAGCAACATAGCATCCTTTATGACTGCATATACCATACAAATCCACAAAATATTCAGAATTTATTAAAGGAATTATCAGTCTCTAAAAAGTTTTCCTACACAAAGTAATAATTTATGAGGATATAAGACAAAATATTTCTGATACTTAAGCTTCCATTCCACTTATTAATCCAAACAAATGAAAGATTATAAAAAAATAAAATGTTACAATGACAGCATACTACTACAAAGGTTAAAATATGGACTACATTTTCCTAAGACTTACGGCGATGTTTACAATTCCTAGCTAACTGTACCATAAAAGTAAGTGAATCTCTTCTAATTGAAAATACACCTTAAAAAAAAAGCATAAGAAATAAACTGCATAGTAATACTGTTTTCCTTTTGAGTGAGGGAAAAGTAATATCTCCAGAATAATCTTCAGGAAAGTAGATAATATAGCGTCTAGCAGTTCGAAGAACCTAGGTATGGAGCCAGAGTTCCAAAAAATCTTGAAGTCTTCTAACATTTTTGCTTTGAGTAGCATTTAAGCACAAGAACCTTACATCTCATTAGTGCAATAGTTTTATGAGTAAAAGACAACCAGCATAAAACTTAAAGAGTTGTAATGTTCTCTAAAACTGAAATATCATCTCATACCCAAGATTTAATGTATGAGAAGATTTTCCAGGTAATCTCCTGCTTAGCAATTAGGAAACTGTCATCATTTGTAGTCAACACCTTCACGTCACATAGAAATTCATGACACGGGGCACCTGGGTAGGTCAGTCATTAGGCATCCGCCTTCAGTTCAGGTCATAATCCCAGGGTCCTGGGTTCGAGCCCCGCATCAGGCTCCCTGCTCGGCAGGAAACCTGCTTCTCCCTCTCCCACTCCCCCTGCTTATGTTCCCTCTCTCACTGTGTCTCTGTCAAATAAATAAAATCTTCAAAAAAAAAAAAAAAAAGAAAAGAAATTAATGATACATTTCTACCATATGATTTTACTTGCTTTTTAAATTTATATTATTTTTTTAAAACAGACTCCATGCCCAACGCAGAGCCCAACACAGGGCTTAAGACCTGAGCTGAGATCAAGAGTTGGACGCTTAAGGGCGCCTGGGTGGCTCAGTCCGTTAAGTGTCTGCCTTTGGCTCAGGTCATGATCCCAGGTCCTGGGATGGGAGTCCCACATAAGGCTCCCTGCTCAGCAGGGAGTCTGCTTCTCCCTCTGCCCCTCCCCTCCCACTCGTGCTCTCTCTCAAATAAGTAAGTAAAATCTTCCAAAAAAAAAAAGAAAAAAGAGTTGGACCCTTAACCAACTGAGCTTCCCTGGTGCCCCTAGTTTTACTTCTTTATTTTTCTTATCAAAAACCCAGAACTAAGTGAAATTCTAACTTAAAAAAAAAAAAAAACAAAACACTGTCAAATTTCTTTTCAGATACCACAGAGATATTTATACAAAGTTTTGAAATTCATGTAAATACCAAACTCTATGACTGAACACCAACCAGATTTAATCTCCATACGGAATTTTATAAACCTCTGAAATTAACTTACGGGCTTCATTGTTAATTGGAAACTCCCACAGCTTCCCCTCTTTCGTCCACTGGATCATCTCTGCAAAACCATTCTGAAGGGGCTGTTCATTTACCATGGCTAACTGCTTTGCAAATTCCACTTCCCAAAGTGAAGGTGCTGTCTCTACAATAACATTTCAAAATAATCACAAGTCAATATATACATCTTTATTTTTTAAAATGTTATAATCAACTCTAAATTAGTAATACATTTCAGCATTTCAGGCCCTGAGGATTAAAATAAACAGTATATAATGAAAGGTCACTCACTGAGAGCTAAAGCTAAAGGAAGATGACAAAAAAGCCTACAGCAACAATTCCTGCAAGCTTTAGCATTTACTACACTGCTAGGCAAGCAAGCCCTAAAGTCTCACCACCCCCTCTACTGGAAAGGAAAAGGAATGTGTATTTTGTTTAAGAATGTTTTCATTAATGTGAGTATTTTTTTTAAAGATTTATTTATTTATTTTAGGGGCCCCTGGGTGGCTCAGTTGGTTAAGCATCTGCCTTCAGCTCAGGTCATGATCCCAGGATTCTGAGATCAAGCCCCACATTGGGCTCTCTGCTCACTGGGGAGCCTGCTTCTCCCTCTCCCACTCCCCCTGCTTGTGTTCCCTCTCTCACTGTGTCTCTCTCTCTCCGTCAAATAAATAAATAAAATCTTTGGAAAAAAAATAAATATTTATTTATTTGAGAGAGAAAGAGAGGGAGAGACCACGTATGCAAGAGAAGGAAGCGGGGAGGAAGAGAATCTTAAGCAGACTCTCCCTGAACACAGAGCCGGCCAACCAGGGCTGGATCTCACGGCCCTAAGAACATGACCTGAGCCAAAATCAAGAGCTGGATGCTTAAATGACTGAGCCACCAAGGTGTCCCATGAATGTCAGTATTTTTTATATAACATGTGACTTTAATATTTAAAGTCCAGCCTGTTTATCTTTAGTCTGTCAAGATAAGTCACAATGTACTACTATTAATGACCAAAGAAATTAAATTAACATAATACTGACGATACTACTACTGGATAAGGAGCACTTACTCTGCTAATGCTTTTTATGCATTAGTTCATCTCATCCTCACAACCAACTCTATGAGTAAGTTCATATAAGGTTAGCTTATGACCACCATCATATCACATTTCAATCATTTATTTGCTCTGGAAATTGAAGACATCTTTCAAGAAAGGATCATATTTCCACCAGTCACTGCTGGTGGGAATGTAAAATGGTACAACCTCTTTGAAAAATAGTTTGGCAGTTTCTTAAAAAGTTAAAAATACACTTAGCATACAATTTCACTCCTAGATATTTACCCAAAACAAAACTATGTCTACACACAGACTTGTATGTAACAGTTCATGTACGACCACACCTAGGCTTAATTAGCCACATTTACAGAATAATCATAACAACAAAATAATTATCAGTCACATTTTATAGATTTATTCAGTAGACAATGATCAGCCCACATCTTTTCTGTGATCACAATCATCACCACCATCATCACTGTCATTGCTAACGGCTGCAACTATGTCCTGAATGTCAACTGTGGTTTTGGCACTGTGCCTGACAGACACTTAATTACATTACTTCATTTAATCCTTGAGAGGTATGCACTAGCCCTATTTTATAGATGGAGAACGAGAAACCCAGAAAAGTTAGTATGACAGAATCTGAATTTGAATAATCCACATCTATCAAATACCAAAATTCCTTCCATTAAGCTATATTGCCTCTCAGTTCTAAATTACTGCAGGGTAAGTAGAAAGGTCTACGACTACATCCTTTACAGCAGTGGAACAAACCTGGAGGGAAGCAAAATGTGGGAATCATGGGACAGAAGAATTCATTCATTCTGTCAATAAATAATTACTGAATGCCAACTATACATCAGGCATTATTTTAAGTGGTAGAGAGACAGCAGTGTACGCGGTGGGTATTGTACTTAACTGGAACAAAAGACATTCTTTAGACTCAATCAAGTATAACTTATTAAAACAGTACCTTCATTGAATTTTTAAAAAAAATTTTACTTACTTATTCTTACTTAATCTAGAGAGAGAGAGAGCAGGGGGAGTAACAGAGGGAGAGAGACAAGCAAACTCCCTGCAACTTGGGACACATCAGGCTCCATCCCACAACCTTGAAATCATGACCAGAGCTGAAGAGTGGGATGCTTAACCAACTGAACTACCCAGGCGTCCCCTAAGGTAAATGTTAATAAATTTACCTTATGAGAGTACAATCATTTTATATTTTTTATAGAACACATAAAACTTCAGTGCTTCCTTGCCAGCTAATTTCAGTTTTAAGAAACAGGATTTCTGATTTAAAAAAGCAAGCTGGCTCCTTCAAGAATCCAAGTGCCTCTCCTGGCTGTTCATTAGGTGGACAACCGCAGCTGCCCTGACAATAAATGCCCCCCCCCCCCTTTTTTTTTTTAAGATTTTATTTATTTGACAGACAGAGATCACAAGTAGGCAAAGAGGCAGGCAGAGAGAGAGGAGGAAGCAGGCTCCCTGCTGAGCAGAGAGCCCAATACGGGGCTCGATCCCAGGACCCTGGGATCATGACCTGAGCTGAAGGCAGAGGCTTTAACCCACTGAGCCACCCAGGCGCCCCAATAAATGCCCTTTTGATGCAAGTGTAATAGCTGCCACATCAACAGGAGACAGGTGATCTATTCTCCATGACTGCACATTTTATTTTGCTTTTTTCAAGTAGCTTGTTAGAATCATCTAAGTGTGTGTGTATGTGTGTGTGCATTTTGTATTTCCCTTTTTTTTTTTTAAGGAAGTCTCAACACCCAACTTGCGGCTTGAAACCACGATCCCAAGATCCAGTTACATGCTCTGAGAACTAAGCCAGCCAGATGCCCCTTGTATTTCCTGTCCATCATACAGGACAGAAAGCAGTTTTCGCAATAAGAGCAGGCAAGTTGTTCTCTTAGTTTTTCCTTTAGTTTAAAAGAACAAACACTGATTGAATTAACTCCTTTCCTCTATGGATTGATACTTCACATCTCAATTTGTTCAAAAAAAGCATTTATTAAAAAAATTTTTTTAAAGCATTTATGATTTAAGGTAGTTAATTCCTATGATTCGTCAGCCACTGGCTAGGTGTTGCTGGGTATACAAAAATTAGTGAAACCCAGCCCCTAATATCTAGCAGTTTACTGAATAGTGGGAAAAATCAGATGTTTATATAAGTAACTATGATAGATTAAATGAGCCATTGGAGGCAGGCCATGGAACTTAAATATCAATTACAAAATTATCAAGCCCAAAAGCTAACTTATAATCTTTGGAAATGAAAGCCACTTGTAAGCTGAAGACCATTTGTATTGAGCTTCCCGTTTATCTGAATTTATCAGTAAACCATACTTAATGTCAAGCAAGAGGACACTCTTACATCTCTTTTAATTAGACTTAAATGGTGATTATGAAAGATTTGACCTCTTACCCAAAGGGATAAGTACATGGAAAAAGGATGGTGTGTTTAAAAAAAAAACAAACATGACCACCACAAATCTGCTAAATATATTTCCTGAATGCTCTTCTTCCCAGCTCCTAAACAATCACTAAGTCACTTCATTAAGTTACTTCTACAAACGCTCTCTCCTTTTTTTTTTTTTTTTAATATTGTATTTATTTATTTGAGACTAAGGCAGAGGCTCAATGACTGAACCACCCAGAGTCCCACCCCCCCACCATCTCCTCTTCTAGACAGCAAGCTGCCTTAGGGCAGAAACCATAGTTTATCTTTTGTAATAGCATAGTTGCAAACAGAGGGTGATAGTTAATGTTCTAACCCAAATCAGTAGCCAACTGCCAGCTCTGGATTCAAGAAGGTAGTAGTACTTACCTCCCACTGTCTCACCGAATGCAACATTTCAAGGGAGGAATCTGGCCAAGACTAGCAATGGCAACAATTACATTCATAAGCAGGATCCAGGCCAATGACAGGACGGTTTATTAAAATACCTCACATTGAGCAATCAAAATATTAAGGACTTTTTTTTTTGAAAGATGGAATGTTTCTACACCTGAGAAATCATGTTCTTAACAAACCTGTTTCAGGTACCTCTTCAGTAACTGCCTTAAGGTCAAAAATATTAAGTCTCTTCCCTTTGAGCATATTTTTCCTAAGACTGAAAAAGAAAAAACAATTTAACTTAATATTTTTACAATAGCCAACAAAAAATTGAGAAAACTATTTTATTATTATCATTTTTAAAGATTTTATTTATTTATTTGACAGAGAGAGAGACACAGTGAGAGAGGGAACAGAAGCAGGGAGAGTGGGAGAGGGAGAAGCAGGCTTCCTTTCCCCCCAAGCAGGGAGCCCAATGTGGGGCTCGATCCCAGGACCCTGGGATCATGACCTGAGCCGAAGCAGATGCTCGATGATTGAGCCACCCAGGCCCCCTTAAGAAAACTATTTTATATGAAATACTCAATGTAGAAATTAAAAATAATTCCACTGGGGTGCCGGGTGGCTTATCATGAAACCAGGGTCCTGGGAAGAGCTCTGCAGCAGGCTCCCTGCTCAGCGGGAAGCTTGCTTCTCCCCCTCCCACATCCCCTGCCTGTGTTTCCTCTCTCAATGTGCCCCTCTCTGTCAAATAAATAAATAAAATCCTTAAAAATAAATAAATAAATAAGTAAAAATTCCACTGACCCACAACAGACATTTTAACTAAATTGCTGCATCGTAAGAATGGATAACTAAAAACTGGAACAAGTGTACTTGAATTTTTGCATCATGATACAATAAAGCAGTTTAAGTAGTTTAATTTCCAAAATATCTAACTGAAAAGATTAATTTTCCATAATTTTATGTGATCCATTTCATATTAAGGCTTTAGAAAACTCAACATTAGAAAGTTATTAAAATATGCTAAATTAAAAGTTGTTAAAGTCAACAGTTGTCTTAGTTTAAGGGCAGAAAACACTGCATGTTTAATTACAAACTATAATTATAAAAGATGGCACAGATAAATCAAAACATTCCCACTTGGGGCGCCTGGGTGGCTCAGTGGGTTAAGCCGCTGCCTTCGGCTCAGGTCATGATCTCAGGGTCCTGGGATCGAGTCCCATATCGGGCTCTCTGCTCAGCAGGGAGCCTGCTTCCCTCTCTCTCTCTCTTTGCCTGCCTATCTGCCTACTTGTGATCTCTCTCTGTCAAATAAATAAATAAATAAATCTTTAAAAAAAAAAAAAAACAAAAAAACATTCCCACTTATAAAGCAATCATTCTGTAATTTTAACATAATGATTAACTTTCTTTACATAACATTTTAAATTAACTATTAAAATTAATGTCAGAGAGTTAATAGGTAACTTTTCCTTGTATATTTTAATCAACTGCTTTATGCATCAATTCACATTCATACTTGAATAAATTTACTGGGAGATTAAAAACCAGTTCAAAACTGGATAATTAGTTTTAAAATAATTTTGAATTTTTGGGGCACCTGGGTGGCTCAGTCAGTTAAGTGTCTGCCTTTGGCTCAGGTCATGATCTCAGGGTCCTGGGATTGAGTCCCCCCTACATTGGGCTCCCTGCTCAGTGAAGAGCCTGCTTCTCTATCTCAAATAATAAATAAAATAAATAAAATCTTTAAAATTCTTTTCTGAATTGAATTTTTTAATGAAATCACATTAACTGAAAAAATTCAACTACCATATTAAAATTAGATAAAGTAATCTCAAATCACTTAAGTTTTCCTTTAACAGATCCCCAAGTATTCTTAAACAAAGGTATTTATGCTCCCCAACTATTTTCAGTGTTTTTGCGTCCCTCTCCCCACCTGCACGCCCTCACTTTGCATCAGGTTAACAGGCAGATGGATTAAGGTAACTCACAGCAAAGAGGGAATGATTTGGTAAAGTATGGAATTTTAGAATGTACTAAAGAAGAAGGGAAGGGAACAGACATTTGCTGTGCATCTACTATATATAGCTGGCACATTCCTCTCCTATTTCTCAAGAAAGCCATTTTTTTTTTTTAAGATTTTATTTATTTATTTGACAGAGACCACAGGTAGGCTGAGAGGCAGGCAGAGAGAGAGGAAGGGAAGCAGGCTCCCTGCTGAGCAGAGAGCCCGATGTGGGGCTCGATCCCAGGACCCTGGGATCACGACGTGAGCCGAAGGCAGAAGCTTTAACCCAGTGAGCCACCCAGGCGCCCCTCAAGAAAGCCATTTAAGTCAGGCTTCAGTTTCAGCATTTTATAGATGAGGACACAGACCGACAAGGCTGTAAAAGTTGCCTCAGTCCCAGAATTAGTCAGTGGCATAATGCCAAGATTCTGAGGCAGGCCAGAATGACTCCAAAGCCAGTGCTCTGTGCCTCACCCCTCTCAGATGTCTCTTCCTGAATGAATTAGCCCAGGGTATATCTGTGGTGATTAGTCTAGGCCTGGATTGTCTCAGGCTGTCCCATGACAGAGCAGGGTAAAAACCTGGTATCCCATCACTCCTCTCCCTTACTCTAGAGTCCTTCAGTCAGTTTAACACAGTCATTATATGCACATAAACAAATGTCCAACTTTTTAGCTTCTCCCTTACCACTTTCTAATTTCTAAGAATTTTTTTTTGACAGACACACACGTGTGTTGGCAGCAGCAGGGGGGTGGGGTGGCTGGAAGGAGGAAGAAGAGAGAGGGAGAGGGAGTGAAAGAATCCTAAGCAGGCTCATCTCACAACCCTGAGATCATGACCTGAGCTGAAATAAAAAGTCAGACACGTAACCAACTGAGCCACCCAGGTGCCCTGCCACCTTCTAATTTTCAATGATGGCTAATATCATTAAGAATCAAACTATGATATAGCATTCTGATGTAGTTTCGTGGAATCATTTCAAAGATGACTGATTGAAACAAGACCGAAATTATTAAATATATATATATATATATATATATATTTTTTTTTTTTTTTAAAGTAAGCTCTATGCCCAACACAGGGCTTGAACTCACAATCCCCAGAAATTAAGAGTTGCACGCTCTACTGACTGAGCCAGCCAGGCACCCCTGAAATTAAATATTTTGAGGAATCTTAAGTAACACTCCAAGTATACATTATACTCTATTCAACATGTCATAAGCATAAAATCACTTTAAGTTAGTAATTCAGAGAATCTCTCTAAATCATTGTACCTTCTTGAACTTGCTTTGTTAACAGCTGACTATCTTTTACAATCTTCCTGTACAAATCAGTAGTTTAACTTCTGATTAACTTGCTGGGATTATACTTAAAAGAAAATCCAAAGAATACATAACATGTCAAAAACACTCCAACTGTAAGCTCCCCCTTCTATCAAGATCAGTTAGTTTTTGTTAGAGCATACTAAATATCTGGTTTCCCCTCCCCGACTATTACTTCATGGGCTTGAAGGAGAGAAAACAGAAACTTTCAGTAAATACAGACAGCTTTTTATTCTAAAATAATTACATAAGGCATGGCTTAGCATCTTTAAGTCTGCAAATCACCAAATTCAAATTGCCACAAATAATCTACCACCTTAAGGTATTATAATGGATCTTTCTTTCTTTTTTTTGATGGTGGATTATTTCTCTAAGGTATGAATAATGATAATTATATAGAGATAGAAAAACTATATAAATATTGCTATGTACATATCAGAATGAAAAATAATGCTTCTCACAAATGCTCATTTGTTCAGAATTCAATCGGCTCCACTTATCTTAAATCAGGAGACCTCTACTCATCATGGATAAATAGGAGGCAGGGCTCGATGTGATTAATGGTATAGAAAAGCATAAGACTACTAAACCCAGAACATCGTTTCCTCTATAGGAAATGGTACATGCAGGGTGAGAAGAGAGATATAAATGCATCCATAATGCTCAAATACCTATCAGCAATAACATGCACAGAATAAAGTAAATCTACAGAGAAACAAATAAAACCAGCAAAACCAAACAGACTGCAAAGCCTGAGTACCTTTTCTTAAGATCATCAGTCTTCTGTCCCATGTAATTGTCAGTTCCTTCATCAAATTGAATTTGATGCACTGCTCTTGTACTAACTCTAGCTGTGGCAGATTTGGCAACTTTCATATCTGATATTATGTTACTGACACTGAAATAAGAAAAAGGTCAAGTGTATCAGAAACTGTAGCTACAGGATAGTAATAAACTTTCTTATACATGAGATTCCTATTATTTAAGTCATATTTCACTTCCACGCACTATAACAGCACAAAGCATTATGTTTAAATGAAAGATTATATGTCATATGTTAATTCACATCCCACAGACCACTAAGATTTATATTTCTTTTTGAAACACAACTTTTGAAGGTATTCCTCAGAAATGTTCATTTAAAACATAAAAGTGTCACTTTTATGTGACACTATTTTAAAAAAAGTGTCATTTATGAAAAAGTATCAGACATCTGAAGTAGTGTATCAACTTCAGTCAGTTATTTAATAATAAAATAAAATAATGAGATGAGAGGCAGAGTGAGGAGGTGTCAGCTAAAACATAAGGATAAAAGCAAAAGTGAAGGAAACAGGCCTGAAGATGATCATACTGTACATAAGACCAGAAAATTATTTAACAGGAAAAAATTAATATTCTCAGAGAAACTGTCTTATTCTTTTACTTGTTTTTAATCACGATACTGAATTTATCATTTCTTTTTCAGGGACAAGAGATCGTGTAACTTCGCGAAAGAAAAATTTAAACCATTCCATTGATCTTTGAAAGACTGCAATCTTACTTAACATGTCAGTTTAAAAAAAATTACTAATATTCCACCTATAAGAAATATTTCATGTATAAATTGATATACTGTGCACATTACTCAACAGTCACATGAAAAGAATTTATTTTGAAAAACCAGCATTACCAACAGAACTATTTGATTCACTAACCTAATTTTAGTTCTTTCTCCATCTTTCTGTGCCTTTGAGACTTCCTCATGCTGCTGGAGTTGCCTGAGCAGCTCTGACTTGGTTGTCTGCTTATCAAAAGGGAGAAAATCTGCAACAGCAGATGCCGCTGCTTCCAACTCAGGACTCACGGACTTGGTTCTAACAAAGAAAATGAAAAACAAGAAAAAAAAAGGCATTACTTATTATGCCGTTAGTTTAGTGGAAAGTAAAATGATTCTTTTCCAGAGAAAACTTTTTTCGTCATTCAAAAAAATCCATTTCTGACAAAATCAATTATTTTTAAATATTTGGCTTTTTTTTAAGTAGGCACCACACCCAGCCTGGGGCTCAAACTCAAGACCCTGAGAGCCAGAGAGCCAAGATCAAGAGTCACATGCTCAATCCACAGAGCTACCCATGTGCCCTCGGTATTGCTTTTTTGTTTTTTGTTTTTAAGATTTTGTTTATTTATTTGACAGGAAGATACAGTGAGAGACAGAACACAGTCAGGAGTAGTGGGAGAGGGAGAAGCAGGCTTCCTGTCAAGCAAGGAGCCCGATGAAGGGCTCGATCCCAGGACGCTCAGATCATGACCTGAGCCAAAGGCAGATACCTAACGACCAAGCCACCCAGGAGCCCCGGTACTGGTTTTATATAAACTTTAAAATGTCACAAGCTGAAGTTAATGGATACTTGTTGAAGCACAATACTAACTCAGAACAACACATTAAAGTAATATATTAAAATATAAATTAAGCACAATACTAACTCAGAATATATTAAATTAAATATATATTTTATATATATTATATATTTATATAATGGTTAAAGTAGAGGGGTGAGGAAAAAAAAGAGTGGCGGTTATAGTTTACTGGATTTTTAGATGCCAATTTATTTCAGAAACTATATATATTGCAAGCCAATATTAAAGTAGCTAAATCTATTCACATATCATGATAAATCCATATGATGGAATAGTACTCAGCTCATGCTATTAACATGAATGAAACAATGAAAAGTTGGATTAAAAAAAAAGGGTGCTCTGTAATAGTCCATTTATACAACTTCTAGAACAGGCAAAATTAACCTACACTGAAAAAAATCAGCATAGTGATTGCCTCAGGACAGAAGGCTACTGACGGGAAGAAGGAAATGAGAAATGCTGTGTCTTGATAAGCTCGTGGATTTGCCAAAATCCTACAGCTAAGATGTGTATGCTTCAAAGTATGTAAATTTTACCTGGGGAAAAAAGAACCATAAATCATTATCATGATCTAGTAGGAGATGGAAAGTAGGTGAAGATATAGACAACATAAGAATGGCAAAAATATTGCTTACTGAAACTGTGTGACAGGTACAAAGGGGTTCATTACAGGATTTTATGTTTTAAACTTTCCATAAGAAAAAGCTTTAAACAAAGCTCTTCCTCAGTAAATTAGGATAAGTTAATGGAAAAATGTGCCAGACATAAAAAAACATTGTCTACATTATTACATATTAACTCACTAAGAACTGCTCTCTCAGTGAGCGGGATCCAAGTTAATGTTTTACTTTCTACATAATGATCGGTTGTTTAATATGTAAATCAAAATTCCCAAATCCCTAAGTTGCTGGATAAAGATTTAAGGACTTTACCTGAGATATGAGAACTCTAAAACCTGACTATACCAAGGAAGAAAAACAGAATAAAAAAGGGAATATTACAATTAATATTACTATTAGTTAAAAAGAAATGAGCTACTTACAAAACTGTTACCTATGAATAAGGTCTGAAATTTATCCCAAATCACTTTTCCTAAACTACTTGAGAGGTTTGTTTTCAAATTTTAATATACATATTTGATCAGAGTGTACAAAGAATATAAACGAGTATTCATTTTCTAGAACCATGAATTTTATCACAACGGTGTTCTTTATAATCATAGTTTCTGGTTTTATAATTTGAAATGTTCTAGTTAATAAAAATTGTCAGGGAGCTTCTATCATTGAAATAAGATGATCTTTACATACTGAGATCCTTCTACCCAGATTTTTAACAAGAGAACTTGCTAAAATAACCACCTGTTCTATCCTATAACTCACACTATTTCAGGAAAACATACTTTATACCATTCTGTACTTCCTGAATTTATTTAAAATGAATTGTATGACATATACAATTTCAGAAAAGAAATTCTTGTAAGGAGTAGGATCCTGTTAAGGGGACACAAAAATTAACACAATTTTTGGCAATCTGATGACACATTTTCAATAGCCTAAGCAGCACCTGGCTAGCTCAGTCAGTTTAGTGCCCGGCTCTTGATTTTGGCTCAGTCATGATCGCAGGGTTTTGAGAAGGAGCCCCAGGGCACGCTCATTCTCTCTCACCCTCTGCCCCTCCCCAACTCGCATGAGCATGCTCTCTCACTCTCACCAGGAAAAAAAAAGTCCCAAACATATGCAAATCCTTTTACCTAGAAATTCCACCTCCAGGAGTATTAGCTAAAGAAAATAAGCAGATACATACATGTAATTTGAGGGATACTACACACTCCAAATTCAAGGCTTAAGCAGTTCTATCCCTAGTACCTGAAAGCAAATCATCTTTCAGATACCTGCATGGCTTTATGCATAACTTTATTTCAGGCCTTTTTTTTTGAGAGAGAGAGTGAGTGAGCACATGAAGGGGGTGAGAGGCAGAGGGAGGAGGAAGAGAATCTCAAGCAGGCTCCATGCTCAGTGCAGAGCCTGATGGAGAGCTCTGTCTTACAACCCCAAGGTCATGCATGACCTGAGCTGAAATCAAGAGCCAGTCGTCGCCCAGCCAACTGAGCCACTCAGGAGCCCTTATATTTCAGGCCTTTGCTTAATCATTATTCTCCCACGATCCCTTTTAAAAAATAGCCCCTCTCCAGCCTATCTTATTTTTCTTCACATTTCATCACCTGACATATTGTATGTCTATGTGATGTGAGTATATATACTCTCTCCCACCCCGACTCCCCCAATATTCCGTAAGGAGCAGAGACTTTTTTTTTTTTGATGCTGTTTTGTTCACTCCTCTCCTCCATCTCATTGGACACTGCCTGAGATATAATGACAATCTAAAGTTGTTGAATGAAGTTCATCATAGCATTATTTTATACCAATGAAAAACTAGAATAATCTAAATTTCAATCCGTGGATTCATTAATAAGTAACTGAAACCTTATTGGATGATCAGAGCAGATAGTTGCTTAGTTAAGAGAAAGTTAAAGTACGAGCTAGAAATTTTGGTTATTGCTGTACTCACCAGGGGTCTTGTTAGGTTCCACAACCCATTCAGACTCACAAGACTACCACAAACGTGTTTGGTCCAGTCTATTCAGAAAGATAAAGGACAGAACCACAGCAGACTGGCAGGGCAGCCTCATGTGTCCCTCTCAGTGGCAATCCTTGCAGCACTCATGTGGATGACACCGCACATGCCATCCAAAAGTTAGGAGACCCACATCATGCAGGTGCAGGAGCTTCTTCACTTAGTGCCCCGTGGGAACTGGTTCTCTCTCGTAACAAGGCCACAGAGTTTCCATGGTCCCCACAACGGACATGCAGTTACAAGAGCAACTGCACAAGGAAGCCCTAGGTACATATGGTGAACCATAAGGTACCGATAGTCTCCCAAACCAGATGCGATCAATTAGGGGTCAATTTCATCATGGTAATGTTCCCTTTAGTACAACAGACATCAACAGTTATCAGGTTAACAGGTGTGGCAGATAATACTTTTAGGAAATAGAGATACCTGTATTTCTGGTGCTACAGACTCTTCCAAAACCTTGCCACATTCCCATAGAGAGAAGGACTCCATGTTCCCTCCCCTTGAAACCAGAGCAAACTGACTGCCTCGATGAACACAACGATAGAGATGATGCACAGTGACTTGCAAGCCTAGGTCATGTAAGATGACGCAGCTTTGGTTTGGCTCTCTTGAGATGTCTGTCCCTGGAACTCAACTAGGAGGTTATGGAGAGGCCTTGACTCAGTGTTCTGGCAAAAAGCCCCAAATACAGTCTTAACCAGGAGCTAGCACCAGCCACTGGTAAGTACGTGAGCGAAACTTCCCCTTGCACTGGCCCTCACTAGTGCCAAGTGGGGCCGACACAGCTACCTCCACCACGCTCTGCTCAAGCCGTGGGATGGTTTGTTGCGCCATAACACGTAACTGGAAGATTTTGGTATCTAGAAGTTGGGCGCTACTGTAACAAAAAACCTAAAATGTATGGGAAACCTTTGGGTATTAGGCAGTGGGTGGAAACAGGAAAGACCTTGAGGCAAGTATATATGAGAGACTAGGGCCTCAAAGCCACTGTGAGGGAGAACTTTAGGAAAATCAACATTACTGGAAGCTGCAGGAAAGGGGACTTCTCTTTAGCAACACTGTTGTTTGTAGTAACATGGAAAACAGGAAATACACCCAGGGAATTGGGTAAGCCAGTCTAAGGAGACTTTCAATGTAGAAGGTGCCTCTTGGCTTCTTAGTTGCGGATGATAAAATTCAAGAACACAGAGATGAGAAAAAACTGTACCATATAAAGGAACCAAGATTTGCTGGAATCAAAAATAAAACATTTTGGGGCACCTGGGTGGCTCAGTTGGTTAAGCAACTGCCTTCGGCTCAGGTCATGATCCTGGAGTTCCAGGATCAATTCCCACATCAGGCCCTCTGCTCATCAGGGAGCCAGCTTCTCCCTCTGCCCCTCGCCCCTTTCATGCTCTCTCTCTCTCAAATAAATAAAATCTTTAAAAATAAATAAATAAATAAATAAAACATTTTTCCTTCTTAGCTCCTCCAGGAAGGAAATGATGCTAAAATTCGGAAATGGCTTCTGATATGATCTCACTGATATGTGGAATTTAAGAAAGGCTGAGGATCATAGGGGAAGAGAGGAAAAAATGAAACAAGATGAAACCAGAGAGGGAGACAAACCATAAGAGACTCTTAATCACAGGAAACAAAACTAAGGGTTGCTGGAGGAGAGGGGATGGAGGGATGGGGTTACTGGGTGATGGATATTGGGGAGGGCATGTGTTGTAATAAGCACTGGGTATTATATTAACATTGATGAATCACAGGCCTGTACCCCTGAAACAAATAGTACATTATCTGTTAATTAATTAAATTTAAATAAAATTAAAAAAAGAAAAAAGAAATAGCTTCTGAAGAGAGATCAAATTCAGTGCAGTGTCAGGAAAACACTGTTTAATGATAAAGCCATGGGTATCAATACAAAACTCCTTGTTAAAATCTTAGATTTTTTTCCAAAGATTTTATTTTTAAGTAATCTCTGCACCCAACATGGGGCTCAAATTCACAACCCTGAGATCAAGAATTGCATGCTCAGGAAATTTGGGTGGCTCAGACAGTTAAGCACCTGCCTTCAACTCAGGTCACGATCCCAGGGTCCTGGGATTGAGCCCATATGAACCCTGCATCAGGGTCCCTGCTCAACAGGGAGCCTGCTTCTCCCTCTCCTGCTCCCTCTGCTTGTGCTCTCTCATTTTATCAAATAAATAAATAAAATCTCAAAAAAAAAATTTCATGCTTTACCAACTAAGCCAGAATTTCATGCTCTACCAATTAAGCCAGTCAGGCTCCCCAAGATCTTAGAAAGATTTAAAATGGTGCCTTAGGGAGACTATGAACAGACAACAGAATTCTAAGAAACTAACGGGTATGGTCCCACAGGCTTGCACAGGGAGCTCAATGCAGAATACGACTTAGGTTCTCAAACAATGCCCACAGGGAAACACAGCACCGCAGGGAAGCACCACAGGGAAACACAGCCATTAGTCAGTGACCGTGCAAACTACTAAGTCAAGGTGGTTCCCAGTGTTAACACTGGACCACTGCATTCCTTTTGATGACATATTTTTGTGAAGATGCTTTTCTGGCAGTTGCTATGATAAAAAGCAAGTACCACCCCCTCCCCTCCAATCAATATGAAACAGGAAAGTATCCAATCTTATCCAGTATGAGTCCTAGGTTATACCATAAAAACAACACAAATTCTTTCTGGCTCACTTTCTCTTGAGACACTTGCCTTTGGAACCCAGATGCCACGCAGTGAGAAAGCCCAGGCTGCACAGTCCTGCGCTAAGGTCTCAGCTAACAGCTAGCTTCAACTGTCAGAGCTATGAATGAGCAAACCTTTAACCGATTCCAGCCCCTGGACTTCCAAGTCTTCCAAGGGAGGACAGCACAGAGCAGAGATTAGCCTTTTCCACTATGTCCTGTCCAAACTGCTTGACCCACAGAAGCCATGAGCCTTAAAAATGGTTGTTTTATGCCACTAAATTTTGGAGTAATTGCTATGCAGCCACACTAACTTTATCAACAGCTGTTTAATATATAATACAAATAAAAAACTAGAATCAGGTCATACATGGAGCCATGACAGTCATCATGAATCAAAGATGATTAACCCAAATCTGTGCATCTGGGATCCCTTAAAAAAAGAAGGTGGGGAACAAAATCATTAGATACATTAAAAACAATTTTTTAATTAAGTAAACTCTATGCCCAATGTGGGGTTCAAACTCAGGGCCCCAAGATCAAGCACTACATGCTCTGCTGACTAAGCCAGCCAAGGGCTCCTAAAAGATACATTTTCATTTTATTTAAAAAAAAGATTAATTTATTTATTTTACAGAGAGAGAGCAAATGGGGGGAAGCAGAGGAAGAGGAACAAGCAGACTCCACGCTGAGCATACAGCCCGATGCGGGACTTGATCTCACAACCCCGAGATCATGACCTTAGCCAAAACTAAGAGTCTGAGACTCAATGAACCGCGCCACCTGGGAACCCCTAAAAGATAAATTTTTAAAACAAATGTATCTCATTCACCAATATTTTGTTGCAGGACCAAAGCCCTTCTTTGAACAGAAGTTCCAACATGTATCTTTTATATATGCACTGCACTATAGTACATCCTCCAAGAGTTCCGATTTTGGTTTCTTTAAAGTGGAAACTCAGATTAAGAACTTAAAAAGGCTTACAAAGCATTCTGAGTGCAGAATTTTCTTACATTTTTCTGCTTGTCTCATTCATACCTAATTGGAAAGGAATTTAAAAAAATTTTTTCTGAGTCTTTGCAAAACATTCAACTTATTTTAACCATTTCTATAATAAATAATTAAATTATATAATTGTAATAAAAAACCACAATGGGTCACAAACAGGTCTGGAAGCTTAAAAAAAAAAAAACCCTCTCACTAAAGATAGATATATATATGTGCATGTGTGTGTGTCTATATCATCTAATTCTATATGCTTTTACTATTTTTGTTTATTTTGTTTCTAAAAAGGAGGAGGAAGATGGGGCACCTGGCTGGTTCAGTCAGTAAAGCATCTGACTCAGTCTCAGGGTTGTGGGTTTGAAGTCCACATTGGGTACAGAGATTACTTGACAATGAATAAATAAATAGAGGAGAGGGGGTACCTATGACGGGCATGCACTGAATTAGCTTATTCTCTACCACCCAATTACGCATTCCAGGGATGGTTTTGATACAATGGGATACAATACAGAAACCAAGAAGTTTCATAAAAATATTAAGTCATTCTGGAAAGTAGAAATCTACATTAGTAGGCGCTTGGGTGGCTCAGTCATTAAGCATCTGCCTTTGGCTCAGGTCATGATCCTGAGGTCCTGGGATAGAGCCCCACATTGGGCTCCCTGCTCAGCGGGAAGCCTGCTTTTCCCTCTCCCACTCCCCCTGCTTGTGTTCCCTCTATTGCTATGTCTCTCTCTGTTAAAAATCTTTAACTAAAAAAAAAATCTACATTAGCTGCTGATTCTGCTAAGAGATGTCAAAGATGGGGTTGTTTAAGCCACATACTTTATCACTATTTGAATCGATGATATCTGTGTAAGACTCACCATTATTTAAGTATCATTAAAACAAAACATTGCCATTTAAACTACAACATAATGCTAAAACATTATTAGAATCAGTGAAATAGGGGCGCCTGGGTGGCTCAGTAGTTAAGCATCTGCCTTTGGCTCAGGTCATGATCCCAGCGTCCCAGACACTGGGATCCAGCCCTATATCTGGTTCCCTGCTCAGCAGGAAGCCTGCTTCTCCCTCTTCAGCTTCCTCATGGCTATGTTCCTTCTCTTGCTATCTCTGTCATAAATAAATAAAATCTTAAAAAAAGAAAATAAAAGAATCAGTACTCTTTTCACAAGCACAAGTAATTACAATATTTTGAGGAAACCACATAAGCTGAGAGCACTGATAATTACTGGTCAAAGGAAGTCATATAAAACAGTTGTAATCAACATGCTTAAATTCTATCCTCAGTGGAATTTTTAAAATGGAAATTTCAGGGGTGCCTGGGTGGCTCAGTGGGTTAAAGCCTCTGCCTTCGGCTCAGGTCATGATCCCAGGGTCCTGGAATCGAGCCCCACATCAGGCTCTCTGCTCAGTGGGAAGCCTGCTTCCCTTCCTCTCTCTGCCTGCCTCTCTGCCTAACTGTGATCTCTGTCTGTCAAATAAATAAATAAAATCTTAAAAAAAAAAATGGAAATTTCAAACCCAGTCCTTCAGAGACATGAGGCTACCTCCAAATCAGGATATAAACAATTTGGTAATTAACAGTTTAAAGAGGCAATTAAGTTGCAGTTAATAACACTGATGAACATGTAAGAAAACATGTGGAATTCTCAATTAGATCTTGACTCTTTTCCTCTCTAAATTGTATGCAGATGTCCCCTTCCTATTTAAAGATTTTTTTTTTCCAATTTTAAAAATTTTTAAGTAGGCCACCCCACCCCCCACCCAGAGTGGAGGCCAACACTGGGCTTGAACTCGTTTTTAGTATATGTGCTGCCGAAGCGAGCACTGGGCTTGAACTCGTGACCTGGAGATCAAGACCTGAGCTGAGATCAAAAGTCAGATGCTTAACCAACTGAGCCACCCAGGCTCCCCTTAAAGATTTTATTTTATTTTTTAAAAGATTTTATTTATTTATTTGACAGAGAGAGAGTGAGAGAGGGAATATAAGCAGGGGAAGCAGGAGAGGGAGAACCAGGCTTCCCGAGGAGCAGGAAGCCTGATGTGGGGCTCAATCCCAGGACGCTGGGATCATGACCTGAGCCAAAGGCAGACACCCAGCACCTGAGCCACCGCCCCAAAGATTTTAAAGTAACCTCTAAACCCAATATGGGACTTGAACTCACAACCTCAAGATCAGGGGTCACATGCTCAACACACTGAGCCAGCCAGGTGCCTCTCCCCTTCCTATTTAAATATAGAAGGCTAACAGTATCTTTCATGTGCTACAGTCTCTGTGTTTACAGATTAAGTTTTCATGTAGCATCTCCCAGGTCCTCTAATTTCAATTTTTGTTCCTAAAAGAAAGAGTTTCAAAGATTACTTTCAATGTAATTGAAATTCAGTTCAATTTACCTCTTCTTTGGGGCATCTTCCAGAGTTTTTTGAAGCCTGCCAATTGTAGCTTCCACACTCTTGAGTTGTCTTCTGCTTGAGGGCTTTGTTGTTTGTACATTTACTGTGCTTAACTCAATTTTCATGCCCTTAATAATATCTAACAAGTCTTTTTTTGTATTCTCCTTTACACTCTCTTGGCTCTCTGTTTCTTTGGAAATCCCATGCGTTGGAGCAGACTGCTCATCTTTCTTGCTATAAATCACACTGTTAGTGCCAAAGTATCTTTGGACATTATTTTTTGTCCTAGAAAGAAGCATTAAAGAAAAAAAAAATGAAAAATACAATCCAAAATAATAAAGCAAGGATTCAAAACACTGCTTTTACATGTTTTTAAACTTTTCTAATTCAAATCCTTCCCTTTTGTTTTTATTATTATTGTCAGCAACCGTAACAAGAACAACGTAACATTTATTAAATATATACTATGTGCTTAGTCTGGTGCAAAGTATTTATTACATTTCCTCATACCCGCAACAACTCCGTATTTCCCCCATTCTACAGATAAGGAAAATAGAAACCAGAGAAGCGAAGTGATTTACCCAAGTTCATGTAGCGCAGGGCTCACTAAGGCCTAAGATACACTGGTGAGTCACAAACGGGTTACAGGTGTGCTGAGACTGACTGATCACCTGGTCCTTGGGGTAGCTGGGTGAAGCCTGGGGCTGCTGGAGCTCCTATCTGTTGCCTCCCTCCGTTTACCTCAAAGTTTGACACAAGATCATTTTCTATGCATTCTGTGACATTTAAAAAAGGTGATAACTTTGTGATCCACCATCTGTGGTGGAAATATCACCAAGATGAAAGATTTTCATAAAAACCTTATGGGGAAAGACCACTTTCCAGGATGAACCCTCAGATACAATAGAAACTGTAAAGGCCAAGATTCGGGATAAGGAAGGAATTCCTCCTGACCAGCAGAGACTGATCTTTGTTGGCAAGCACCTGGAAGATGGACGTACTCTGTCTGACACAACATTTAAAAGGAGTCCACTCCTCATCTTTGGCTGAGACTTCATGGTGGTGCTAAGAAAAGGAAGAAGTCTTATACCACTCTCAAGAAATTCTTCTTGAGAATTCCTCATGAGGGAAAGAAGGTTAAGTTAGCTGTCCTGAAATACTATAAAGTGGAATCAGAAGTGCCCTTCAGATGGATGTGGTGCTGGAGTTTCATGGCTAGCCACTCTGACAGACATTACTGTGACAAATGCTGTCTGACCTATTGCTTCAACAAACTGGAAAACAAGTAATTGTATATGCGTTGATAAAAGACATGAACTATGGGGTGCCCGGGTGGCTCAGTGGGTTAAAGCCTCTGCCTTCAGCTCAGGTCATGATCCCAGGGTCTTGGGATGGAGTCCCACATTTGGGCTTCCTGCTCAACAGGGAGCCTGCTTCCCCCTCTCTCTGTCTCTGCCTGCCTCTCTGCCTACTTGTGATCTCTCTCTGTCAAACAAATAAATAAAATCTTAAAAAAAAAAAAAGACACGAACTAACATTTAAAAAAAAAAAAAGGATTCCACAGGCTGCCTGGGTGGCTCAGTCAGTTAAGTGTCTGCCTTTGGCTCAGGTCATGACCCCAGGGTCCTGGGATTGAGTCCCACATCAGGCTCCTTGCTGGGGAGTCCACTTCTCCCTCTGCATGCCGCTCCCCCTGCTTGTGCCCTCTCTCTGCCTTTCTCTCAAATAAGTAAAAATAAAACCTTAAAAAAAAAAGGTTGCAAAAACCGTGACAGAGTTAATAAATTGCAATTTACTATTCTCAAACCCCAAACTGACTGACTACCAAGTCCTTGTTCTTAGCATAATACTACCTCTTTAAAAGGTATAAAAATAAAGAAATTTCTTTTTTTTTTTTTTAAGATTTTACTCATTTATTTGACAGAGACGTCACAAGCAGGCAGAGAGAGGGGGGGAGGCAGGCTCCCTGCTGAGCAGAGCGCCCCGATGCGGGGCTTGATCCCAGGACCCTGAGATCATGACCTGAGCTGAAGGCAGAGGCTTAACCCACTGAGCCACCCAGGCGCCCCCAGAAATTTCTATTAATAAAGAAAAGTTACTTTCTTTAAAAAACATGTCTGAGTATTATTCTAATGTCTGGGTGTTATTCTAATCTGATCAACTTTCTCATTGAGCTACATGTCATTTAACCAATCACCATTTGTAAACTAAGCTGAAATGGAACAGTAAAAAGGATATTCAATGGCTACTTTCCGCTTTTTCATTAAATACATTTGTGAAAAAGAATGACACAAATGATTACATCTATTTCAAATTCATGCAAAAGATTTGCCAAATCTAAGTCACCCAAATATCTGATTTTATTTTGTGGTGTTAAAAACCTTTTGATACTTGATATTGACGAACTTTTTTTCTTTTTTAGAGATTCATTTATATATTTGAGAGAGAGAGCGTGTGAGCAAGAACGCAAGCACCAACAGAAGGGGCAGAGGGAGAAAGAATCCCAAGGAAGCTGAGCATGGAGCCCGATGTGAGGCTCATTCTCAGGACCCTGAGATCATGACCTGAGCTGAAACTGAGTCAGACATTTAACCAACTGCACCACCCAGGTGTCCTGATATTGAAGAAATTAAAAAGCTAGGGCACCTGGGTGGCTCAGTCAGTTAAGCATCTGCCTTCCGCTCAGGCCACGGTTCTGGGATCCAGCCCCACGTCCTCCACGTGGGGCTCCCTGCTCAGGGGAGAGCCTGCTTCTCCCTCTCCCTCTCCCCCTGCTCGTGGGTGTACTCTCTCACACTCTCTATCCCAAATAAATAAATCTTTAAAAAAAAAGAAAGAAAGAAAATATTTTTAAAAACGTAAAAAGCTAATGAATGTGTTAGATTAGAAAGGTAAAATGTACAAAAAGTCATTCATTAAATACAATGAATATCTACTCTGTGCTGGATACTATACTATGCATTGACGATAGGATACAATAGTAAATAAGAATCTCATGGTCCCTATCTTTCTGA
Organism: Martes martes; assembly: GCF_963455335.1. Taxonomy (NCBI): domain Eukaryota; kingdom Metazoa; phylum Chordata; class Mammalia; order Carnivora; family Mustelidae; genus Martes; species Martes martes. The sequence continues at coordinate 62,835,737 of NC_137890.1, forward strand.
AGCTAACAGGCTAGAACACTGTTTTTTTTTTTTTTTTTTTTTTTTTTTTTTTTTTTTTTTTTTTAAAGATTTTATTTATTTATTTGTCAGAGAGAGAGAGAGAGAGAGAGAGAGAGCGAGCACAGGCAGACAGAGTGGCAGAGTGAGAAGGAGGCTCCCTGCGGAGCAAGGAGCCCGATGTGGGACTCGATCCCAGGACGCTGGGATCATGACCTGAGCCGAAGGCAGCCGCTTAACCAACTGAGCCACCCAGGCTCCCCTTAAAGATTTTATTTTATTTTTTAAAAGATTTTATTTATTTATTTGACAGAGAGAGAGTGAGAGAGGGAATATAAGCAGGGGAAGCAGGAGAGGGAGAACCAGGCTTCCCGAGGAGCAGGAAGCCTGATGTGGGGCTCAATCCCAGGACGCTGGGATCATGACCTGAGCCAAAGGCAGACACCCAGCACCTGAGCCACCGCCCCAAAGATTTTAAAGTAACCTCTAAACCCAATATGGGACTTGAACTCACAACCTCAAGATCAGGGGTCACATGCTCAACACACTGAGCCAGCCAGGTGCCTCTCCCCTTCCTATTTAAATATAGAAGGCTAACAGTATCTTTCATGTGCTACAGTCTCTGTGTTTACAGATTAAGTTTTCATGTAGCATCTCCCAGGTCCTCTAATTTCAATTTTTGTTCCTAAAAGAAAGAGTTTCAAAGATTACTTTCAATGTAATTGAAATTCAGTTCAATTTACCTCTTCTTTGGGGCATCTTCCAGAGTTTTTTGAAGCCTGCCAATTGTAGCTTCCACACTCTTGAGTTGTCTTCTGCTTGAGGGCTTTGTTGTTTGTACATTTACTGTGCTTAACTCAATTTTCATGCCCTTAATAATATCTAACAAGTCTTTTTTTGTATTCTCCTTTACACTCTCTTGGCTCTCTGTTTCTTTGGAAATCCCATGCGTTGGAGCAGACTGCTCATCTTTCTTGCTATAAATCACACTGTTAGTGCCAAAGTATCTTTGGACATTATTTTTTGTCCTAGAAAGAAGCATTAAAGAAAAAAAAAATGAAAAATACAATCCAAAATAATAAAGCAAGGATTCAAAACACTGCTTTTACATGTTTTTAAACTTTTCTAATTCAAATCCTTCCCTTTTGTTTTTATTATTATTGTCAGCAACCGTAACAAGAACAACGTAACATTTATTAAATATATACTATGTGCTTAGTCTGGTGCAAAGTATTTATTACATTTCCTCATACCCGCAACAACTCCGTATTTCCCCCATTCTACAGATAAGGAAAATAGAAACCAGAGAAGCGAAGTGATTTACCCAAGTTCATGTAGCGCAGGGCTCACTAAGGCCTAAGATACACTGGTGAGTCACAAACGGGTTACAGGTGTGCTGAGACTGACTGATCACCTGGTCCTTGGGGTAGCTGGGTGAAGCCTGGGGCTGCTGGAGCTCCTATCTGTTGCCTCCCTCCGTTTACCTCAAAGTTTGACACAAGATCATTTTCTATGCATTCTGTGACATTTAAAAAAGGTGATAACTTTGTGATCCACCATCTGTGGTGGAAATATCACCAAGATGAAAGATTTTCATAAAAACCTTATGGGGAAAGACCACTTTCCAGGATGAACCCTCAGATACAATAGAAACTGTAAAGGCCAAGATTCGGGATAAGGAAGGAATTCCTCCTGACCAGCAGAGACTGATCTTTGTTGGCAAGCACCTGGAAGATGGACGTACTCTGTCTGACACAACATTTAAAAGGAGTCCACTCCTCATCTTTGGCTGAGACTTCATGGTGGTGCTAAGAAAAGGAAGAAGTCTTATACCACTCTCAAGAAATTCTTCTTGAGAATTCCTCATGAGGGAAAGAAGGTTAAGTTAGCTGTCCTGAAATACTATAAAGTGGAATCAGAAGTGCCCTTCAGATGGATGTGGTGCTGGAGTTTCATGGCTAGCCACTCTGACAGACATTACTGTGACAAATGCTGTCTGACCTATTGCTTCAACAAACTGGAAAACAAGTAATTGTATATGCGTTGATAAAAGACATGAACTATGGGGTGCCCGGGTGGCTCAGTGGGTTAAAGCCTCTGCCTTCAGCTCAGGTCATGATCCCAGGGTCTTGGGATGGAGTCCCACATTTGGGCTTCCTGCTCAACAGGGAGCCTGCTTCCCCCTCTCTCTGTCTCTGCCTGCCTCTCTGCCTACTTGTGATCTCTCTCTGTCAAACAAATAAATAAAATCTTAAAAAAAAAAAAAGACACGAACTAACATTTAAAAAAAAAAAAAGGATTCCACAGGCTGCCTGGGTGGCTCAGTCAGTTAAGTGTCTGCCTTTGGCTCAGGTCATGACCCCAGGGTCCTGGGATTGAGTCCCACATCAGGCTCCTTGCTGGGGAGTCCACTTCTCCCTCTGCATGCCGCTCCCCCTGCTTGTGCCCTCTCTCTGCCTTTCTCTCAAATAAGTAAAAATAAAACCTTAAAAAAAAAAGGTTGCAAAAACCGTGACAGAGTTAATAAATTGCAATTTACTATTCTCAAACCCCAAACTGACTGACTACCAAGTCCTTGTTCTTAGCATAATACTACCTCTTTAAAAGGTATAAAAATAAAGAAATTTCTTTTTTTTTTTTTTAAGATTTTACTCATTTATTTGACAGAGACGTCACAAGCAGGCAGAGAGAGGGGGGGAGGCAGGCTCCCTGCTGAGCAGAGCGCCCCGATGCGGGGCTTGATCCCAGGACCCTGAGATCATGACCTGAGCTGAAGGCAGAGGCTTAACCCACTGAGCCACCCAGGCGCCCCCAGAAATTTCTATTAATAAAGAAAAGTTACTTTCTTTAAAAAACATGTCTGAGTATTATTCTAATGTCTGGGTGTTATTCTAATCTGATCAACTTTCTCATTGAGCTACATGTCATTTAACCAATCACCATTTGTAAACTAAGCTGAAATGGAACAGTAAAAAGGATATTCAATGGCTACTTTCCGCTTTTTCATTAAATACATTTGTGAAAAAGAATGACACAAATGATTACATCTATTTCAAATTCATGCAAAAGATTTGCCAAATCTAAGTCACCCAAATATCTGATTTTATTTTGTGGTGTTAAAAACCTTTTGATACTTGATATTGACGAACTTTTTTTCTTTTTTAGAGATTCATTTATATATTTGAGAGAGAGAGCGTGTGAGCAAGAACGCAAGCACCAACAGAAGGGGCAGAGGGAGAAAGAATCCCAAGGAAGCTGAGCATGGAGCCCGATGTGAGGCTCATTCTCAGGACCCTGAGATCATGACCTGAGCTGAAACTGAGTCAGACATTTAACCAACTGCACCACCCAGGTGTCCTGATATTGAAGAAATTAAAAAGCTAGGGCACCTGGGTGGCTCAGTCAGTTAAGCATCTGCCTTCCGCTCAGGCCACGGTTCTGGGATCCAGCCCCACGTCCTCCACGTGGGGCTCCCTGCTCAGGGGAGAGCCTGCTTCTCCCTCTCCCTCTCCCCCTGCTCGTGGGTGTACTCTCTCACACTCTCTATCCCAAATAAATAAATCTTTAAAAAAAAAGAAAGAAAGAAAATATTTTTAAAAACATAAAAAGCTAATGAATGTGTTAGATTAGAAAGGTAAAATGTACAAAAAGTCATTCATTAAATACAATGAATATCTACTCTGTGCTGGATACTATACTATGCATTGACGATAGGATACAATAGTAAATAAGAATCTCATGGTCCCTATCTTTCTGAAGCTAACAGGCTAGAACACTGTTTCTTAAACTTCAATATGCGTAAGAATTACCTAGGGGTCCCACCAAGGAATCCTTATTCAGTAGCTTTGAGGAGGGACTCAAAGTGTTTGCATTTCTAACAAATTTCCAAGTAATACTGATACTGCCCATCAGAGGACCGCGTATCTGAGGAGCTACGTGACACACGTCCTTTAATCCTTACAATTTTACAGGACAGGTTTTACTACTTCTGTTTTACATAAGCAACTGATGCTTAAAGAGGCTAAATCAGTGGTTCTTAACCTTTAGGGATCATCTGAATTACGTAGGGAGCTTATTTAAAATACATTCCTGAGATTCTTGGTTGCTAAGTTTGGTATGCTGCACAAGGACCTGCATTTAACCAAGATGCCAGGTGCTTCTGATACAACTCATCTCAAGACCGCACATCAGACCCTGGGCTACATATTATATCAAGTTCTCAAAGCTAGCCAATAGCAGTACCAGACTAGGGACCCTTTAATGAAAGAAAAAAATGGCTACTTCCAAGAATTCTGAAACAGACTATTTGATTTGCTTATAAAAATATCAAAGGCTATCAACTCGAGGCACTAAACAATTAGAATGCAAAACCAATTACATAATTAATATCTTTATAATCAGTACACAGGATCTTCATCATATCATTCAATATACGGTACGATTCAGTTTAGGAAAATATTATTTCACATGTTAAAGTTAAATATTAAAGGTATTATAACAAAGGTGGCAATCAGGAGACTCTCACATATAACCTCCCATCTTTCAATGTTTCCTTCCAAGACTACTACAGGGCCACAGAAAGTAATCTATGTTTAGTACAGGAAAATCACGTATGGGCAGTAACTCCATAACACTAAAATAATAAAACTTTGGTCATAACCTCCCACCAGGGCTTGTTTCCACTGAGAGCATTTCATCAGCACTTCAAATACAACACATCCAAAATCACCTTCAAGAGCTCCCCTCTAATACTGACTATCCATTTTTCACCCTTCTGTACTGAAGGGGCTTCTTACCATAACAGATATTTTGAATTCTAAAAACTATGACATATTTTAAAAGCTTTCTCAAAGCTGCTCCTCAATCTTCTATTAACATTAACAGTACACCTGTCTTGTAGGGTAGCCTGCTTAAATCTTTTCTCTACCTTACCCTTATTTCATGTCACATCATATCAGTTCTACCTGATTTTTCTCCTCCATCCAGCTACTTCTTCCCATCTCCATTGCTACTAACCTGCTTTGAGCTACACTTAATCATAGTGGCCCTGGCCCCAAATCGTTCTGCTTGGATTATATGCAGCAGAATTAAGTTTCCATAATGATGAGGGTTCTTAGAGAATAAACAGCAAGACGAAAGACGCATAACTACTTTTCTTGCCTGGCTAGCTCCAACCCTTGGTCCCCCTTTAGATTTTATCAGACTTCTTTTCCAGAAAGGATACCCTGAACCTCTCCTGCAATAGTTAGCTGTCCCGACTTGCTCACCCAGCCATGACTGGAATTAATAAAGCATTCTGTGCTACCCACACCATCTCAGCCTCACTCCGCTAAACTTGAATTGCATGCTTGGTGAACTATAAGCTTCGTGGTGGCAGAACTGGTGTTATTCGGGGTTTAACGCCAGTATCGGTACAGTGTAGGTACTTTAAATGTCGAATCAAAGAATAAATGGAGGCAGGAATGAGACCGTTATAGTCTTGGGGAGGGGGGGGGGAAGGTGAGACAACTTTGCTTCTGGAGCCCGGACTGAACGAGGGGAGGCGTGGCAAGAGGTAGGCGGCGCGGTGTAGAGCAGAGCGCTCGGGACAGGAGCCAACCTTGTAACCGTAGCTCTGTTTCTCACTCACGTTATGACCTTGGGCAAGTCATTTTAGCTTTCTGGGATTTCCCTTTCCTCAGCTTTAAAGCAACGGCCTCTGAGATCCCGCGGGCTGGAACATCCACCCCAGGAAGCGGAGAATGACCACCGAATGCCCCGGAGGGAGCCCGGAGGTTGCCTTAACACCCGTAAGGCCAACAGCGCCGAAATGCGGTACCTGACCGTTCCGTGCGGAGCACCGAGTAGCACAATCGTAGCCTCTGAGCCTCCAGAGTATAAAGGGAAGCGGGAGACGGGCCTTAGGGGTAGGATCGCGGAGACCCTCGGAAACATTGCCAAGAGACAAACCAAACCGGCAGCATAAACGATCAGGCCGTCCCTCTGCCAAACACGTCCCTCGCTCTCTCTTTCCGTTCTCCAGCCTGGTGCGTTCCGTCCCTTCACGTTCCGGTGGGCAACAGGGGCCGGTAACTGAGTTCCGGGCTCGTCCGCGGCCGGGCCCCGTCAGCCGCGTACCGACGGTGCTAGTGTCCTAGGTGGAGTGGATGCCTGAGTTCAGCTAAGATGCGCTGGTTCAGGCATCAGGACCCGCACGGGAGAGGAAGAGAGTGGAAGGAGTGATCTAGTGTGCAATACTACTTTGGGGGGCGGGGAAGAGGCGGAGAACTGACCCTACTGGGCGGCGTCTGGGGGAGAAGATGCACAGCGTTCATCACATTCTCAGAATGGTCCGTGGCCACAATGTTACAAAAGAAAAATTACCCTAGAACGTAGAAATTAGTATTTCTTTTCAGTCTCTGTTCTTGATGTAGCGTCAAAACATGAGACATGTATGTTTCTTCGCCCGCCCCCCACCCCGAAATTGTTTCAGAGAGAAAAATCTGCAAGAGAAAGGCGTGGTTTCTTCCTGCCCTTGAGGAAGGCAGTGAAGGATGAATGAGGGGTGGCCAAACCTCGAAGTGCTTGAGCATAAACCCCGGGGAGAAGGCCGGCTGATAAATCACATGCGAACCTCTGGACTGGACTTGCATGGTGGCCGCTGAAGGCTGACATCAATTTTCCCCCTACCATTTCAAGAGACAATCAAGATAGGTGGCGAGTTTTTTGTAAACGGAAATACAGAAAAGCGTATGAGTCATAAACATGTTGAGGAAAATGTGCTTCATGAATTAGTAGGGACTGAAATTTACTCTTTCTTCCTTCCTTTCTTCTTCTTTTTTAAAATTTTAAAATAGATTTTTGAAAGATTTATTTATTTATTTTAGAAAGACTGAAAGAGAGTACAAGCAGAGGGAGAGAATGTCCAAGCTGACTCCTGCTGAGTGCACAGCCAGAGGTGGGCCGCCATCCCAGGACCTATGAGATCAGGACCTGAGTCGAAACCAAGAGTCCACGCTCAAAAGACTGAGCCACCCAGGCGGCCCAGACTCTCAACTACTGCTTTCCAAAAGAGGCCTTTAATGATTACCCTAGTTAAAATAGCCTCCTGCACCACCCAGTCACACTTTCTGGCAGGGATTGCGGTTGTCTACCAATCCCCATTTGCCTCTTCCTCTGGAGTTTTCACTCTATGTGGCCACAGCAGAAATGACATTTCCCAGCCTTCCTTGCAGACAGGTACCTCTACATTTTACCAACAGAATGTGAATAGAAGCGATGTACCCATAAAAAAATGGGCACAAATTCCCCTAAAACTTTTCCTCTTTCCTCCTAGTTGGCATACAGACAAGATTATAGGAGTCGAAGCAGCTAGGAGATGGAGAGATGAAGCCTTTCAGAGATAAAGGTGAGAGCCACCCTGCCTCTGTCCCTTGCTGCCTCCTCCAGACTCTCACAAAGGAAGGGGGGAGGGAACACTTCCTTCTTGTTTAAATGTATTTCTTAGTTTCTCTGTGACAAGTAGTCTAGGTTATATCTTAACTAAGGTACCCTCTATGTCAAAACCTTGTTTCATTTTCTACAGAGTATCATTAACGGAAATTTATCTCATATTTATGTGCTTTTGTTATCTCACTCTGACAGAATGTGTGTTCCGTGAAGGAATGGACTTTGTCTTATTCACTGCTGCAGTTCTAGTTCCTAGAACCATGCCTGTCATACGATAGATGCTCAAAAATATTTGGTGAATACATTAATTATTTCCAAGTACAAAATAGGTGCAGAGAGTTTAGGAAATTTGCCCAACTTCTTGCAGCTAATCAATGGCAGAGCTAGATTCAAACTCAGAACCACTTAACTCTGATATTCTTGTTCATCTTGGAGTACCTGAGGGTTTATGATTTTACTTATGCATAAAGTCACATGGAGGTGGTCACTAAACACATAACTGAGTAGGTCAAAAGATCTGAATCCGAGATTCTAGCAAGCACCCCAGGTGATTCTGGTGCAGGTGGTCTTCAGATAGAATTTTGAGATATACTACAATGACAGTATGGCTTATTTAGCTATTCGTAGCTCTACATTCACTTAGGATGCACTTAAAGAAAAAGTGTTATAATTGGTGTACTATTAAAAGTGATGATCAGACTATTAACTTCTGACGAACGTCAAAGTCATAATGCTCAGCGAACAGAGCCAGATGTAAGAGACCATACACTGTATGATTCTGCTTCCATAACAGTGTGAAGAAGACAGAGCTAAAGGGAAGAAATCAGATCAAAAGTTACCAGGAAGTGGGGATGGAAGGAGGTGATTGGGTACGACAGAACATGAGGGAACTTTTTAAACTTATTGAAATACTCAGGGCGCCTGGGTGGCTCAGTGGGTTAAGCCTCTGTCTTCGACTCAGGTCATGACCCCAGGGTCCTGGGATTAAGCCCCACATGGGGCTCTCTGCTCAGTGGGGAGCCTGCCCCCCCCCCCACCACCTGCCTCTCTGCCTGCTTGTGATTTTTGGCTGTCAAATAAATAAATAAAATCTTAAAAAAAAAACTTATTGAAATACTCTATATCTTGATTCTGGTGGGGGTCATGGCCTTTCACACTTACCAAAACTCAAGACGTGTACACCTAAAATGTGTGAATTTTACTGTATGTAAATAATATATCTCAGCAAAACTGATTTGAACAAAAAAGTTAATTAAAGCAGTTAGAAATCTGCAATTATAAAATTGGTCACAAATTAAACCACAGGAGAATTTTAATATATCCTAAGAAAAAGAAAAGAAAAAACCTGTCCTGTGAAAAAGTATAATTTGTGCAATGGTTCAAAGCAATTATTTATAAAAGCAACAAAAATGTAGCCTGAAAGTAGAAAATGTTTTTCCTCCTTCTTCTATTCTGCCGTGGACTCACTAATCATTTTCTTCTCATTGCCCCCTGAAATGCACTTTCTAGAACAATGTGCCTTTGGCAAGAGGCAGCAAATCAACTGAAATAAGTCCTGATACACATCAGGGACTTTGTCCTAAATGTCTCATGAAATTCTACACTAATTAACTTGACAGCTTTCCATGAGCGGAAAAGGCAAAAATTATTTTATATTCCAGTTACCGATTGCTGTGTAACACACCACCCCAAAACTTAGTGGCTTAAAACAACAGTTTATTCTCTCTCACAGTTCTGTGGTTCACTGGGTGCAGCTGGGCGGTTCCCCGTTGGGGTTAGTCATGTGGCTACAGTCAGATAACAGCTAGTCTGGATTGGACGTCCCAGATGTTATTCTCATTCACATATTTAATGGCACAGCTGGGATGGCTGGAAGACACAGGGCCTGGCCGAGTAATATTCTCTCTCTCTCTCTCTATTGCTTCCTCTCTCTCTGCATGGCCTCTGAAGGGTAGCAAAATATGCCACCTTAAAATATACCACTTGGGTCATAAAGATCATTTTGAGCTGTGGACATTTAAGATGCAAATACAAGTGGAGCTCTCTGCCCTCCCCCTATTTGCCTAAATGCAGGACATAAACTTTTGAAGGTGTTCCCCCTCCCTTCTCTACCAGGAAAGACAAGTTAAGCACTGGCTACAACTCTAGAAATGTCAGCCCAGAAATGGCACTAAAGGGATCCACATAAATAACTTTACTAACTAGCCCTTAGTTTACATTAGTTCCCCCCATATATTTGCCTTTTCACGATTTGCTGCCCTAGAAACTGAAAGTCCTTTGCCCTGGTCTTGTGACTTCCCTGAAAATTCACCACTGTTTTCTTAAGATGCTATAAAAGCCCAAATTCTAACCATCTCTTTGAATTACTCATCTCCGAGTGCTCTCAGACACAGAGATATGTCTGTGTGGCATATGCATTAATGAACTTCTATTTGTTTTTCTCTTGTTAACCTGTCTTCTGTTAGTCTAATTTACAGGGTCCCAGCCATTGAACCTAAGATGGGTGGAAGGAAAAGAGATCTTTTTCCTGCCCTGCACCTCTCTACCTGCCTAGCTGGGGCTTCCTTACAACGTAACATCTTAGAGTATTTGAGTTTTTTACATAGAGACCAACTTACCTTATAGCCTTATATACAGTGAGTGTTCCATGAGGCCCAGTGTAACGCTGCACAGCTTTTTAGGACCTAGCATTGGAAATCACATAGTATCACTGCTGTGGTATTCCACTGGTAAAAAATGAGCCATAAGGCCAGCCCAGATTCTAAGGAAAGGAACTGTACCTCCCCCGGACACTAGGAGGAGTGGCTCCTAGGGCCCACCTTTGGAGACTTGCTACCACCTCTCAGCAAACTTTTAATTACATCCATTCACCGTACCAGCCACTCTGCTGTCTTGTTTTGTCTTTTTTTTTTTTTTTTAAATTTCCAACTATCTTGATAATCGTGTAAGAACTTATATCAGTTTATATAAAATATTACAAAGAAGTATCACATACATTATTTAATTTGGTCATTGTGATACTAATAGAGGAAGACAGGACAAGGATTTTCATTTTTATTTTTTAAAGATTTTATTTATTTATTTGAGAGAGAGAGCACGCAGAGGGAGAGGGAGAAGCAAACTCCCCACTGAGTGGGGAGCCCGGTGCAGGGCTCAATCCCAGGATCAGGACCTGAGCCGACGGCAGATGCCCAACTAGCTGAGCCACCCAAGTGTCCCAGAGCAAGGATTTTTATCCCCATTGTACTAACAAGAAAATGAGCCTCAGAGAAGTTCACTGAGTCACCCGAAGTCACATGACTAGTAAGTGCTAGCCCACAGCCTGCTGACTCCTAATCAGGGCTTTTCACTGGCTCTCATGCCGGCTCAATGGCACGTTTGTGTTTCACTGGCATCATTCCAGCCTGAATGTCAAAGTTCACTTGACAACATCCAAGTGCTGGTGTCGGCAAAACCATGCCTCTGAGGTTAGTGTGGTTGGACAAATTAAGAAAAAGCAAACAAAACTTTAGGGAGCTGTTCACTGGAGAGATTTTAATGAGCCTGTGTTTCAGATGAAGATTATAGGTATTGATCGTACTGTTTAAAAAAAAAAGGGCTTCTTCAAGCTGATTTTGATTTTGTTTATAAAATATGAGATAACCCTGTTGAATAAAGTAGCAATAAATTGGAGGGTGCCTGGGTGGCTCTGTCAGGTAAGTGTCTGCCTTCAACTCAGGTCATGATCTCAACATCCTGGAATCACCACTCCACACCACCCCGCTTCTCCCTCTGCCCCTCCCCTCTCATTTGTGCTCTCTCTCCCTCTCTCTCTCTCTTTTTTTTTCTCTCTCTCTCAAATAAATAAATAAAATCTTTAAAAAGGAAAGTAGCAATAAATTTGCCATCATGCAGTAACGTTAGAGATGATGCCAAGCAAACCTTTTTTTTTTTTTTTTAATTTATTTGACAGAGAGAGAGAGACAGCAAGAGAGGGAACACAGCAGGGGGAGTGGGAGAGCGAGAAGCAGGTCTCCTGCAGAACAGGGAGCCTGATGCAGGGCTCGATTCCAGGATCTTGGGGTCATGATCTGAGCTGAAGGCAGACGCTTAATGACTGAGCCACCCAGGTGCCCCTGATACCAAGGTAACCTAAATTAATACATAGACAAGTCATGAATGTTCAAAGGATCATTGAAGAAAATATTCAGGTCTCAAATATTTTTATTTATTTATTTATTATTTATTTAGAGAGCAGCGGGAGGGGTAGAGGGAGAGGGAGAAGAATCCCCACTGAACAGGAACCCAGGACCCTGAGATCATGACCCGAGCTAAAATCAACAGTCAGACACTTAATGTACTGAGTCACCCAGGTGCCCCAGGTCTCAAATATTTATACTGATGACATTGTTTAGCATTGCTTCACAATGCCAGGCAGATGTCGAAGTCAACAAAAAAGGAGGATTTGCTGCTGTATGTCAGAGAGTTAACTTCATGGATCTTCTTACCTCCTTAACACCTGGAGACAGACTGACACAGGGTCCAGTACTATAAGCAGACAAAACTATTTGAAGTTTGCCATGTGACATAGACCACCCACAAAATTCACATAATTAAAGAAAAATAAACTCTAACATGTGTTTTTAAACTATTTATACTTTTTCCAAGAAATCGAAAGCAAAGAAATGAAGAATAAAACAATCACACTAAAACTTCGTAGCTCAGGGGGCACCTGGCTGGCGCAGTTGGTAGAGCACACAACTCCTGATCTCGGGGTTGCAAGTTTGAGCCCCATGTTGGGTGTTGAGATTACTTAAAAATAAAATCTTAAACAACAACAACAACATGGGGCGCCTGGGTGGCTCAGTCATTAGGTGTCTGCCTTCAGCTCAGGTCGTGATCCCAGGGTCCTGGGATCGAGCCCCGCTTCAGCTCCCTGCTCAGCAGGAAGCCTGCTTCTCCCTCTCCCACTCTCTCTGCTTGTGTTCCTTCTCTCGCTGTGTCTCTCTCTGTCAAATAAATAAATAAAATCTTAAAAAAAAAAGAAGAGTTTGCTACTCTTTCAGTAAAAATTGAAAGATGAATGGTAATATCCTTTGAAAGTTTAAAAATTACAGGAGCTGTAAGGGAGACAACTTTGTTTTTGTAATGAAACTTCTATGTTTAAATAATTGTAGACATACAGAAAAGTTGCAAAAGTTGTACAAATATTTCCCAGACTACCCAAATGTTAATGTTTATCACATTTGTTTTTATCTTTCATTCTCTTACCTGTTATTTTTTCCCAGAACACTTGAAAATAAGTTGCAGAGGGGCACATGGGTGGCTCAATGGTTAAGCCTCTGCCATGGGCTCAGGTCATGATCCCAGGGTCCTGGGTTCAAGCCAAGCATCGGGCTCCTGCTCAGCGGGAGTCTGCTTCTCCCTCTCCTGCTCCCCCTGCTTGTGTTCCCTCTCTTGCTGTATCTCTCTCTGTGTCAATAAATAAATAACTAAATAATATAAAATCTTTAAAAAAGAAAAAAAGAAAAAAGTTTGCAGAGATAATTCACTTTACCTCTAAATCATGTGGGGTGTATTTCCTCAAAAAGGGACATTATCAGGGCGCCTGGGTGGCTCAGTGGGTTAAAGCCTCCGCCTTCGGCTCAGGTCATAATCCCAGGGTCCTGGGATGGAGCCCCACATCGGGCTTTCTGCTTAGTGGGGAGCCTGCTTCCTCCTCTCTCTGCCTCTGCCTGCCTCTCTGCCTACTTGTGATCTCTGTCTGTCGAATGGATGAATAAAGTCTTTAAAAAAAAAAGGGACTTTATCTTACATAAGTACAGTGCAATTATAAAATTAGGAAATTAACATCAATATAATACTATAATTCAATCTGCAGACCTTATTCAAATTCCACCAACTGTCACAACGATGTCCTTTATAGCAAAAGCGAAAGAAACTGTTTTCCTCATCCAGGACCCGATCAGAGATCACAGGTTGCATTTAATTCCATGCCTCTTCATCTCCTTTGAGTGGAGTTCCTCAGTGCATCCTCGTCCTTCATGACCTTGACTTCTTTTTAAATTAAAGTATAGTTGACACACAATGTTACATTAGTTTCAGGTGTTTGATCTTGAGGTTTTTGAAGAGTTCAGGTGAGTTATTTTGTAGCGCACTCTTATTTTTTTTCCTGTTTCCTAGTGATTAGATTGAAGTTATTAGTTTTTTTAAATCAGGAGAAACGCAGAACTGAAGTTATATTTTTCACTGTGTTCCACGTCAAGGGGCATTTGTGTTTGTCAGTCCCATTACTAGTGGTGTTAAAAATGAACAGCTAGGTAAGCAAAATAAGTCAATCAGAGAAAGTTAATTATCATATAATCTCACTGATATGTGGAATTTAAGAAATAAGGCAGAGGATCATAGGGAAAGGGAGGAAAAAATGAAACAAGACAAAACCAGAGAGACTTCATAAGTCCCAAACTGTAAGAGACTCTTACAAACCATAAGAGACTCTTAATCATAGGAAACAAACAGGGTTGCTGGGGGCAGGGGGAAGGGATGGGGTAACTGGGCGATGGACATTGGAGAGGGTATGTGATGTAACAAATACTAGGTATTCTATAAGACTGATGAATCACAGACCTGTACCCCTGAAATAAATAAAACATTATATGTTAATTAATTGAATTTAAATTTAAAAAAGAAAAAAATGAACAGCTAGTTTAAGAGATACATAGGGCAAGGTCTAGAAGGGTCCTAGGCGGAGGAACTTCTGTCCCTTTGACTTGGGATGGACCCATCCTCCTGGCGCAGAGATGTGTTTGCCAAACTTGAAGCTTCTGCAGAAAACCATTTTGGTTGAGGATGTTAAACAATCTAGAAGGCTAAGAAGCACTCTCCTTTATAAGGCTGTCTTCTGATTTTAAACATAGCACTCCTAGAGAATACCAAAGCCAATTTTTTCAGCAATTACTACTTCTGGACCTAAACCTTCATCATTCAACTTTTACTAGAAATTCCAGGAAGAGTGTATTGTTATTGTTGTTAAGAATTTTTTTTAAGGATTTATTTATTTATTTATTTGAGAGAGAGAGAGAGAGAGAGCACACATAGAGAGGCAGAGGGAGAGGGAGAGAGGCAGACACCTCATTGAGCGTGGAGCCCGACACAGGACTCAATCCCAGGACCCTGAGATCATGACCCGAGCCAAAATCATGGGTCAGAGCTTAACCGACTAAGCCACCCAGGCACCCCTGTTGTAAGAATTTTAATATAGTTCTGGAGTGGCTGGGTGGCTCAGTGGGTTAAGCCTCTGCCTTTGGCTCAGGTCATGATCTCAGGGTCCTGGGATGGAGCCCCCATATGGCTCTCTGCTCAGCAGGGAGCCTGCTTCCCACTCTCACTCTGCCTGCCTCAGTGCCTGCTTGTGATCTCTCTTTCTCTGTGTCAAATAAATAAGTAAAATATTAAAAAAAAGAATTTTAATATAGTTCCACATGCAGATGCTGAAGAAAATGAAAGAATTTTAAAAATTAAGGAGAACATAGTTTCTAGCCAGCTCATGGTGCTGCAGATCTCTGGAATCTGTGATTTGAAGGCAGAAATCTAGAAGTAAAAATGTTATTGATGTCACATTCAGTTGTATTTTAAAGCAACATGTACATTTAGTCTTGGATGTTGGGAAGAGTTTTTCAAATATTCCGAATTATAACACATCTTTGGACAAGGCCAGTCTGAGAGTTTAGGAAGGGTCATATCCTGAGCTATAGAAAGGCATTCTTGGTTCTGTGCAATAAGATGGACAGACAGGAAGAACCAGGGTTGAGAATTACACCTTCCTCAGGTGTCACAGCAGTGCAGTAGGGAAAGGATTGGCCTCGCTACGAAAATGAGGGATTTGAAGCCTTTGCTGACAGCTTTCTAGAGTATAATATGATAATTATGTTTATTACCATAACACACATGCACACACCTCCAATTATATATATATGTGTGTGTGTGTGTGTACATATATATATATATGTATATATATATATATACTGCTCTGATTCCAAAGCATTCTATGAATTAATGATCGTTTGAAATTTTTTCACTAGTGAGTTAGAAATGGAATTCAATGACTAGTGGCGCACTAAACTGAAAGATGATGTTGGGTGTATATTATAATTATATAAGTGTATATTATAATTATATAAAAATATTGAAAATGGGTGAAATTACACAAAGTTACAGAAGAGCAGCAAAGATGATAAAATAGCAGTTTAGTTAACGGTAAAAGTGAATTCTTTTCCATTTAATGCACTTCCTGTAATACTGAATCTACCCACATTCATTTCGTACATTATTTAACTACCATGCTAATTCTAAGAAACACCATAGAGCTAAGTAAATAATACATCTTGGGAAAAGTTAGAAATATTCTGCCGATCTGCCATTGCCGCCAATCTGTTCATGCTAGGACCACAACAGGGCAAATAGAGAAGCCCCTTTGCTGTGAGGGCAGGTCAGTGGAACACAAATGTCACTGCCCAGGTGAGTTTTTCTGGTTCTGTGGCTGCTTGCTTATGCATTCATTGAAGTTTTTGCTGCTTGTTTTATTCCATTTTCCATCACACTTGCTCTGTCTATATACACTTCTTATGCAATCACATTTAATTTATATTATGCATTACTTTTCAGTCACTAGCATCACCTGTATATGTGATTCATTTTCCAATAAATATGTTGCTTTGTTGTTTACTATATACCAGTATTCACTGATACCAATACATTTACTTTTAGCTATAGAGTTTATATATATATGTGTGTGTGTGTATATATATATATATTTATTTATTTATTTAAGATTTTATTTATTTATTTGAGAGAGAGTGAATGAGAGAGAGAGAGAATGAGCTGGGAAGGGAGGGGCAGTGGGAGAGGGATAAGCACACTCTCTACTAAGCAGGGAGCCCAATGTGGGGCTCGATCCTAGGACTCTGTCTGGGATCATGACCTGAGCTGAAGGCAAATGCTTAACCGACTGAGCCTCCCAGGCGTGTGTGTATATATATATACACACACATATATTTGCCTTCAGCTATCTCGTTTACTTCTCCGCATGAAATCAGGATTATCCAATCCAAGGTCATCGCGTGTCAGGGCAGACAGAGGACACCACGCAAGAAGGAAGTCCACAAACAGTCAATATTTGGAAATCCAACCAGCCAGGCTGCCAGTGGCATTGGTACACCGAGGTTTGTTCTTTGTGAAATATGCCTGCAGAATAAGCCCACTTCTCCAGCACTTTTAGTTAGTCATTTCAATTTACACATGACCTCATCAGTAAAAGTATCAAATTATTACGAACGTTCTTCTCCAGGCAACGTACTGGCTGAAGGTGCAGAGAGGAAGAAGGAGGCTAGGCTAGCTGAGCTCACTTAGGGCATAGTTTGTCACCAGGTTTCCCGATTTGGGTAGGGAATGGGTGGGTGTGTGGCAGAATGTCAGAGGTAATATTTCCCTTCCTTTTTCACAGGTGCGCTAACACCTGTTGTGTTTCCACACCATCCACAGTTGGAAATGTTTATCTTTCTCGGTAGATATAGATGTATTTCAGGCTAATCCAGGCTATAAATCAAGCCAAACAAGAGTATCAAACCCAGCCTAAAATAGACGTGGATACCTGGTATTAGTATAAATATGTTACATGTATTATGTGAAAATACAGTTTCGGTCCCCTTGGAATATGAAGATGAGTAAGACTTCATCCCTGCTTCCAGGGTCTGGTGATCAGATCAGGGTCACAGGTTAACAGGTGATGCAACAAGAGATACAAGGCAATGTGGTCAAAGGGTCATGGTCACGTACTCCTGTGGGGGCACGGGTGGAGGAGTCTCTTGGATCACAGGGTAGCCTTCGCACTAGGTCCTCAGTGCCCCAAACCAAAGGGCAGCGTCAGGTGTGTGGGGGCCAGGGTTGGGGGGAGGGTAGGGAGACCTGTGGCAGCAGCCTGTGTGGGAGATGGGGGCCAGAAGAGGAAGTGGCTTTGTGCCCTTCAGATCAGACTGTCTAGGTGCTCACTTCTCAGCCTCAATGTAAAATGACTCATTCTCAGAAGATTGACATGTAAAATGGCTTTGGATTTTAAGTTTCTCAAAGAGCAGGATCACGTCATTCTAATGTGAGCTGCACAGTGTAAGACACAGCAAATAATTTCTGGAGCTGACAGAGATGTTTCCAGGCAGAACTGTCCTCAGCCCCAATCCTCAAGTACCTGAAAGGTCCCCGGTTGCCCCACCCCCACTCCCTCCCTTTTCACCCTCATGCTGCCCCTGGGGGCCTGCCTCTGTGCTGCCTGCCCTTCTCAAAGCTTCCCAGCTTTGGGCCTCCCCAGGCCTAGCACCCTGGCCAGATCCTCCCTGGAAATTAGGCTTCTCCTCCCCTCAACTGCCTGTCAAACTGCCTCTCTCTCTCCTCTCTGCACCAGGAGGAGGGCTGAATACTTCAACCGACTTACACTAGTGTGCGAAGGCCCAAATTGCTGTCTTATTTAACACTTATTTAACAAACCATGGCAAGAAAATCTGATTTTTAGAAGAAGAGCCTTTAAATTCCATTAAGCAAGACTGCAGCTCCAGTTGGGATTGTTTTGTTTTCCCTTTCCTGGCCCTCTCAAGTTAGGTCCCCGTGAAACCGCTTTTCTGTGAGAGTTAACACCCCTTTGCCCCTGGGATGTATTTGTAGGGCTCAGGTGCCCTCTGCAGGCAGAGATAATTTCATGGTACATAAAACATTTATACCATGGTGTGGGGAGGGGGGCGGCATGTGGTGCTCCAGTGTTGTGTGTGGGTGTATGTGTGGTATGTAGTATGTGTGTGGGAGTGAGGGCGTTGGGGGATATATGTATGCTGTGTGTGTGTGTGTGTGTGGTTTGTGTGTGTATGTGGTATGTAGTATATGTGTGGTATAGTGTATGTGGTGTGTGTGTGTGGTACGTAGGGTATGCGTGGTGTAGTGTGTGGTCTCTGTGGGGTGTGTGTGATCTGTGTGTGGTTGTGTATGTGGTATGCAGTGTATTGTGGTATAGTGTGTGTGCTGTGTAGTCTGTGTGTGTGTGGTCTGTGTGTGTGTGGTGTGTAATATATGTGTGGTATAGTATGTGTGGTATGTGTGTATGTGTTATGTAGGGTATGTGTGGTATAGTGTGTGGTCTCTGTGTGGGGTGTGTGTGATCTGTGTGTGGTGTGTGTATGTGGTATGCAGTGTATGTGTGGTGTAGTGTGTGTATGTGGTATATAGTGTGTGTGGTATAGTGTGTGTGGGGTGTGTGGTTTGTATGTGTATGTATGTGGTATGTAGGGTATGTGTGATGGTGTGTGATGGTGTGTGTGTGTTGTGATGGTGTGTGTATGTGGTATGTAGTGTATGTGTGGTATAGTGTGTGTATAGTCTGTGTGTGTGGTGTGTGTGTGTATGTATGTGGTATGTGGGGTATGTGTGATGGCATGTGTGGTATGTGTGTGATGGCGTGTGTGGTATGTGTGTGTATGCATGTGCGTCCCTGCTAAAAAGACTACAGATGATTGGAACCTGAGCTGGGGGTTCCCTCATTCCTCTGCCCCTCATTCTAGACCCCCAGTCCAAGACACCATTGTCCTGGGCTTTGGCTATTTCCATGGTCAACTAAGTGGCCCCCTTCCTGTCATTCCCACTCTCCCGCAATTTCTTCCCTATCCAGCCACCAAAGCTCTCATTAATAACGTAATTCAGACCATCTTTTTCATCTGCTTGGAATCCTCAACTGGCTCCCCATTGTACTTCAGAAATTTTCCCCCAGAGGGTAAGATTTCATTTTATTGTTACATCAGTCTCACAAATAAACCAACACAGCGAGAAACACCGAGCAGGTAAAGTGCAGTGCCGGGGCCTGGCAACAGGAGAGAGGAATCCAGTCTGTCTCCCGGGCCGCAGCCTGGAAAGGTCATTCTAGCATACAAGACCAAGGGCAGCTGACAAACAAAGCGACTCACTCTATAGACATTCTGAGGCGAGGAGTAGAAAAACTTCCCAGGTGGGTTCTGTGCAGGGCGAGGAAATGGACCTAAATGCCCTCCATGCCCAGTGCTTGACTGTGGCTCCCACCTCCATCCCCCTCACCTCCCCTCACTGCAGTTCCAGCCACTTGCGTCTGCTTTCTGTTCTTCACAAACACACCACAGCTTTGCTCTAGGACTTTCAGCTTTGGCATGGAATCTCCTCTTTCCTGGACTAGTCTTCTGAAAGACTGTCCCATGATTGCCTCCCTCACCTCTTTCTCACTTAGCTCATCAGCCAGCTTCTCAGCTGCACCACAACTGGTGAAGCCAACCTTCCCACTCCTTCCTGTAGCCCAGTTGCTTTGCCTTGCTCGCACTCATCACCCTCTGAAGCAATCTCCTTTCATCCCCTCAATAGGCTCAGGGAGCGCCTCCAGTAGGCACTAAATTGCATGCCCTTGGGCTATAACGAGATACAAACAGTTAAGCTCCCTGCCTCTTGGAGCTTACAGATCTTGTCAAACCTTTTGTTTACTTATTTATTGTCAGCCTCCCTCCCTAGAATATAAGCTGTCTGAGACCAGGGACCTTGGTCATCCTTGTTCCCTGCTTTATTCTCAGAGTCTCAAACTGCCTAGCATTGAACATCATTGCCCAGCAATGAACATCATTCATGGTCAATTTTTATTAAATGAATAAAATGTTTATATTCTTATTAGGGTACATAGATAACATTTTAAATTCCTTTCATTGTGATAAAGTCAATTCATTCAATTAGTATTTACTATAAAAATAAGGCAAACAAAAAACCCCCCAAATTACTAATTATTCCAATGATCTATCATAACAATAGTTAGCACTGATTGACCACTTACCATGCGTCAGGGACTATAATAAGTTATTTATATACGTTACCTCATCTTACCTTCACCAAATTCCATGACACAGGTAGAATTATTCTTCCCTTTTTAAGATGAGGAATTTGGGGCTTAAAGAAGTTGTCCACCATCATAAAGCCATCAAATGGGAGAGCTGGTCTTCAAGGACAGGACAGTCGGGCTCCAGAGTCCGTGCTTTCAACCTCCCCTCCATGCTACCTATCCACCTGTCCACATTCATATCAGAAAGTAAGTCTACTCATCAACTCCTTACCACCTTCTGAAAAAACTCAACACTCTTAGCAGGGTCTGTGGGACCCGTGGAGGCCAGCCCTGCTCCTTGCTAATTTCTTCTCCTATTATCCTCACCTTTGATCCTGCACTGAACCACTGGGGCTTCTAGACTGTCAAGCTTCTTTCTCCTTTCTTCTCATGCAGTTGCACAGTTTGTTTCCCCCTTTCAAACTCCTACTCACAATTGCTTCTCATACTTCAAGACTCAGCCATTACCTCCTCCCCTTGTGCTTCCTGGTTCCTTGGGCTTGGTCCTGTGCCCTTTCCCTGTTGCTCCCCAGCATCCCAGACATGCCTCTGCAGTACTCAGTGAACTCCTTTCCTCGTTGCAGCCCCTCTATTTGGGAAACAAGGCTTTATATTTCATCTCCAATTTTCCAGTGTTTAGCACAAAACTTGGGAAGGAGATGTTGACTACTGCTTTGAATGATGGATATGCATTTGGGAATTGGTTGAATGCCATGTTTTAGTATTTTGCACACAGAGGGTAAAGAATCCTATTATAAAGAGAAGGTTAGAATGTGGCATACAGAAGTCTTCATTGGTGAGGTCACCTGGGCATTGGGGGTAGTGGGGATGGGGATGGTACACAGAGCATCAGTTGGTAGAACCGTCTCTTTCCCTCATTCTCATCCCCAGAAGACTTATTCGAACTGCCCAGCTGGAAAAATAGGTGTTCGGATTTTCCCCTCAAGCCATCTGACTCCAGACCTGCAATCATCTCTAGGCTGCGTTGCCTCAAATATACTGGACCTTCCAAAGAACGGATGTATCCCTTTATTCGTATTCCCTTTCAGTGATTGTATCACTGAATACTCAATTTTCTAAAAGCACTTTTTAAATGTTAAGAAATGGCTAAGTGTCTTGGGATGGGTGCACAGAAAGATCAAGTCGTTTACCCAAGTTCTCGCACTACTACTAATAGAGCAATTTGCTTCTAGACACTGTACTCTTAACCGATAGACTGTCTTGTCTTCAGAACAACTCGATCACTCAGTTACTCATTCTACAAATATTTATTGAGTGCCACAGCACGCTAGCTATTGTTCTACATCAGCAATGTTCGATAAAACTTTTAGTGAGGGGTGTCTGGGTAGCTCAGTCAGTTAACCATTGGACTCCTGATCTCAGCTCAGGTCTTGATCTCAGGGTTGTGAATTCAAGCCCCGAGTTGGGCTCCATGGAGCCTACTTAAAACAAACAAACAGACAAACAAATAAACAAAAACTTTCAGTGATACCGAAATCTTCCATACCTGTCCTGCCCCATATGGGAGCCGCTAGCCATATGTGGGTATTAAGTACTTAAATGTGTCTAGGACAACGGAAGCAATGAATTTACTTTATTTCCTTGTAAGTTCAAGTTAAGCAGCCACATGTAGTGATGGGCTACCAAAATGTATCATTCCAGACGCCAGGGAAACAGTTAAAAGCAAAGATCCTCGATCTTGCCCAGTTTACATTTTGGGATGAAGACAGAGGTGAGAGGAAAAGAGAAAGACAGTAAATAAGAGACATAATACATAAGTGAATTATATAGCATGTGCTACGCTACAGAAAATTAAAAAGTACAGCACAGTCAATAGAGGCTAGTTTGCATTTTGAAATAGAGTGGTCACACCAGTCATAAAACTTTCTCATCCTTTGGTCAGGATAATTTGGTCTGATTCAATTCCTACTCCAATTTCTCTCCTCTCTTCCCTTTCCTCTTGTGAGTTCAGCTCCTCCAAGATGGGGCAGGAAGGGGACAGGAAAGTCAGGCTTGCCTTTTGCACTGGCCTTGCTCTGGGTCCATCTGATGCTGGTGGTCTCTGTCCAGATGAGGCTCTTCAGAGACTATGCTGTGGGGTTCTCTAGGGCAGAGTGTGCAGGTTTGCCCTGGCTCCCTCCATGCTGGAGCGCCCCTCTCAGACAAGGGCAGTGGCTTCTGCTGCGGTTAGCCTACCCCCAAATCCCTCTTCAGGCAATAGATCGTCTCCTTTGGCTCCTTGGGCAGCCCCCGGGCTCCTCCCTTCCTGTCACGTGGGGCCATGGGACCGGCTGAGAGCCCTGATGTCCTTCACCAGACCACTAGACCTTCAAACCAGCAGAGTAAGCCTTTCCACCTTCAGAAATCTCTGAGAAACAGGCATCAGTCCTTAGGTCCATGGGACCTCTGCACTCTGGCTGCCCCCAATACACACACCAAGCCCTCCCAAGACCCCCTTATCCTGCTTGACTCTGCTTGTACGCTTAACTGCACCATGGAGGGCATGGACTTGGCATCTCACAGTCTGCCGGCTGGGAGGAGAGCCAAACATATTCCTCTCAATGTAAAAAAAGTATATTATTGACGTGTAGTTGACATACAATGTTATATTAGTTCCAGGCACACAACATAGAGATTTGACAATGCTGTACATCACACAACACTCACGATGGTAAGTGTGGTCACCATCTGTCACCGTACGTTATCACCACCTTATTGACTATAGTTCCTGTGCTGTACTTTTCATCTCCGTGACTTATTCATTTTATGAAACTGGAAGTTTTTTTGTTTTTTTCTTAAAGATTTTTGTTTATTTATTTGGCAGACAGAGATCGCAAATAGGCAGAGAGGCAGGCAGGGAGAGAGAGAGGGGAGGAAGCAGGCTCCTTGCTGAGCAGAGAGCCCGATGCGGGGCTCTACCCAAGACCCTGGGATCATGACCCGAGCTGAAGGCAGAGGCTTTAACCCACTGAGCCTCCCAGGCGCCCCAAAACTGGAAGTTTTTAACCTCTCAATCCCCTTCACCTATTTCTCTCACCTCCCCCCACCCTCACCTCTTCAATCTTTTGGTGGCCTGAATGATTTTGTGAATGGGGGGGATAGGCATCTCAACAAGAACCCTGCACTCTCCCTGACCCTCACAATTCGCCTATGTCTAATGACAAACATGTCCCTGCCACCTAGTCAGTTTCTCTCCCACTGCAGACTGTGACGGTGGAGCCTGGATGAGGAGGGCTGGGCTGATGGATGAGAAGGCAGCAGGTTGTGCTGCCTCTGTTTAAGCCTACAAGGAGGTGTGGTTATCCACTCGCGGCAGCTCTTTCTGGAACGTATGGGACTTACCGCCTCTTTCCTTTGAGTCTTAGCACCAGTTTAGGACGAGAGGAATCAACCTCCTCTTACGCTTTCTGGTATTAAATCATAATGGTAATTGTTAACAGCAGCATCTGGGTGACTCAGTCGATTAAGGGTCTGGCTCTTGGTCTCAGCTCAGGTCTTGATCTCAGGGTTGTGAGTTCAAGCCCTGTGTTGGCCTCCATGCTAGGTGTGGAGCCTATTTTATTTATTTTTTTAAAAAATTTTATTTATTTATTTGACAGAAAGAGACACAGTGAGAGAGGGAACACAAGCAGGGAGAGCGGGAGAGAGAGAAGCAGGCTTCCAGCTGAGCAGAGAGCCCGATGTGGAGCTCGATCCCAGGACCCTGGGATCAGGACCCGAGCCGAAGGCAGATGCTTAACAACTGAGCCACCCAGGCACCCTGGAGCCCACTTTTTAAAAAAAGCTTAAAAAGATAAAAACAAGTGCAATTTTTAACCATATATTAAATGATCCGTCTATGTAACATCCGTAAATACAAACACTTCCTTTTTTGGTTGTCTTGTTTGGTTCACTAAAAGGGATCCTTCCCAAGAGGATAAACTTCAAATCTTCCATTGGCCACAGTGACCAAAATATATATGAGAAAAAGAAAGATCTAAGAACTGTAGGGTTGAGGTAGTCTAGCCTCATAGTTGCCAAGACAACTGTTTTGTAGTGACCAAAGGAGGAACTGTTCCTCCTGATATTATGGAGAAGCTATACATTAAGTTCTCCCTCCCCCAAATGGCAATTGTTCAAGCTGAATTAAGTGCTTATTGACTCTGAAAATTTGAAGGGATCTATCTGACTGGTGTCAGATGTGAACATAAGAGATGAAAAGAACCTAAACAAGAAAATTTATTCATATATTTCTGATAAGTTTGCACTTCTAAGAAAATAGGACCAATTATAAGTAGATTTTGCAGCTTCTAATGATCACAAAAGAAAAAAGAAGGCAAAGAGAATGGGCCTTTAGAATTCTTATTAAAAATATTTATAAAATGCTTGTAACGCTTACTGTGATTAATCTGATAAGTGTAAAAGATCTGCAAAGTTGGTAATGTTTTGATCTGTTTTATCGTTGGACAGATTATTGTTCATTCTGGCTCCTAAGCCATATTTTATAACCATTTTCAAAGATGGTTTTGATGTTGCATCTAAATGAAAACGTCATTGAAAAATGGGGATGTGGCTTTAAGAGTTAGTAATGGAATACTTTTGTATCTAAAGCACGTTAGCTTTTAGAAAAGTATCCATTGCAAATAGGCCTAGTTGTGGGGAAAGAAGACCATAGACACCTACAACGTTCACGCTGGTGAATTGTAGGATGATGATGTAATCCAACAAATTGATTGCAATGATTCATTTTTTAAAAAGATTTTATTTATTTGAGAGAGAGAGTACAGAAGCAGGGGGAAGGGGCGGAGGGAGAGGTAGAGGAAGACTCCATGCTGAGCCGGGAGCCCGACATGGGGCTTAATTCCAGGACCCCACGATCATGACCTGAGCCAAAGGCAGATGCTTTACCAACCCAGCCATCCAATCGCCTTCAATGATTCATCTTTTTAAAAAGAGTTTATTTATTTATTTTAGAGAGAGTGTGCAACCATGACAGTGGTGGGGGGGGGCAGAGGGGGAAGAAGAGAATCTCAGGCAGACAGTTGTGGGAGAGAAGACCACAGATACCTACAATGTCCATACTGATAAATTGTAAGAAAGTGGTGCAATCTGACAAATTTATTGCAATGACTCATTCTTTTTTAAGGTTTTATTTACTTATTTATTTATTTGAGAGAGAGAGCGAGCGAGCATGTGTGCACCACAGTGGTGGGGGATGGGGGGTGGGTAGGTGAGGGGCAGTAGGTGAGGGAAAGAACCTCAAGCAGACTCCGTACTGAGCACAGAGCCTGAAGTAGGGCTCCACCTCATGATCCTGAGATCATGACCTGAGCTGAAATTAAGAGCTGGACACTTAGCTGACTGAGCCGCCCAGACATCTCTCACAACGATTCCTTTTGACAGCACCCCACTGTGGGCAAAGCTGGGGCCAGAGGAGGAATAAGTCAGAGTTCTTGTGCCTTAGCAAGGGACACAGAGTAGAATCTACTATAGGGGCACTGAGGGCTCAGCGGGTGGCTCCTCCCACCCATCTAGCAGAATTTTCCAGTGCTCTCAGCTTTATACCCACACCTCCCCTGCACAGAGCCAGACTTCTATGGTTCCCCAAATGAGTTGTACCTTTGTACATGCAGTCTTCTCAGTTAAAAAAAAAAAAAAAAAAAAAGCCCAATTAGAATCATTTGCCAACACCGACCCCCACCCCCGCCCCAGCAAACCCAGACTTAATTCCAGTTTCAACGTACCCCAGGAATGTGATTTTTTGTTTGTTTGTTTGTTTTTTAAATTTATTTATTTGTTAGAGAGAGAGAGAGCGAGCACAGGCAGACAGAGTGGCAGGCAGAGGCAGAGGGAGAAGCAGGCTCCCCGCCAAGCAAGGAGCCCGATGTGGGACTTGATCCCAGGACGCTGGGATCATGACCTGAGCCGAAGGCAGCCGCTTAACCAACTGAGCCACCCAGGCGTCCCAGGAAGGTGATGTTTTAACAGTCAATATGAAATTTCCTGATCAGCCCTAGTGAGGTTATCTCCATGATAAATCCTGCCATTCTCTTTCCCCATAAAGAAGCTGACCTGGCCTGAAACAACCCTTTCTTTTCTTTTGCAAATAACTTCTAGGTCCATCCTCCTTCCTCTGAAAACCTTCCATTTTGCACAGCTCCTTTCAGCTTCCCTCTACTTGCTGGATGGGATGCTGCCCGATTCATGAATTACTTAATAAAACCAGTTAGGTCTTCAAATTCACTTGGCCGAATTTTGTTTTGTAACCCCCCTGATGGGAATGCTCAGCCTGTCTCCAGCGGACATGTGTCGTGTTTTCTGGCTGCTTGGCATTGTCTTACAGCCCTGCCTACATTTGCGGAGTTCTACCAAGGAAACTTGTCTTGTCTTTCAAGACAAGCCAGAAATCTCACGTTCGCAGCCCCCTTTGCAGATCAGAGTGCAGGCGCCTGACTCACACTCCTTCCATCAGCTGCCTCTGTGTGATTTAATGATTTGGAAATGAGCAATACAAGGCAGGGGCCGTGGCGTGGCAGTGACTTCTCTGGCCAGGCTGCTAAGGAAGGTGCCCGGCTGGGAAGAGCAGCAGTTAGGGTGCGGAGGCCCTGGTACGAAAGCGACAGTGGTTCGGACTATAACATCTAGAAGCTCTGAGGGAGTTGCGGCATGGTTTCCATGGCTCAACAGTTCTGCAGTGGGCTTGGAGACCCTTGCAAGAAGTTCTTTGGGGAGCTCCATCGGCTCATTCAGCAAACGCGGAAGTCACCCAGCATCCTTGTAATCTTTCGCTTTTGTGCTCCAGAGTTGGCTTCTGTTGATTGCAAGTAAGAGTTCCGAGTGATACATCAACAGGGTTTCCTCCCTTAAGAAAGGGCCACTTGTCTTTCAAAACCCACCCCAGTATGGGGGTCCCCTGGGGACTTCCCCTACAACTCACTCTTCTGTCCCTTTTTCGTTCCCTTCTCTGGGATGCCACACTACCCGCCCCCCTCTTGCGGCAAGCCCTCACCAAATTTTAATTATTTGTTTCTTCCTCCTTTACCAGGACTGAAGTTTCTCCGAGGCTAGCCATTGTGTCTTTCATTTCTGTATTTTCAGCACTCAGCACGGGCTGGTGCAGAGCCCATCAGTGGTCAAGGGAAGTTCCTTATTGATAGGAAGCAATGAACGGACGTGTTTGGGAGAACAACAGATCATGAAAGGGCTTTTGAGGCACCTGTGTCTAATACAGGTCTTGGTAAATAGCAGGGGGATTTCGACAGGCAGAAATGGCTGGGACTGTCCAGTTGCAGTCCATATTGACATGCAATCTGCTTTTTCTGTGCTAGCGTGTGCTTTGAACAATCTGTCTACGATCACTAACTCTAGGAGTTGATGAAGTGCTTTCATTCCGACACATAAGAATTTGTCCCGAATAGAACTTTTACTTGCCCGCTTCAATCACTCCTCACTTGCAGCCGATTTCCCGACGACCCACGACTGTTAAGCGTGTCGGGCTTCTTGCTGTTTCAGTCGATGTTTGGAGGCCATGGCTCCTCTGCTCCTCGTTACCACGTCCGGCAGCGGGAGTTTTCTGTTTTGATTCATCATGGCAGTTGTGTTCAGCAATGGCTTCTGAGCCTTTACGAGGTATGTCCGCCGGGTGTGAGGGACTCATGGCTGAAGCAAGCAGTCTCGATATTGTACGGAAGTCTCGCGCAAGCTAGTAATTTTAGCACGGACTGCATTTCTGCTGTCCATGCAAGAAACATGGAAGGAGAGCCTGGAAGGCTTTCCATCTTCCGCGGGTTGGAAAGCCTGCTCAACTAACCAGCCGCCGCCCCCTCATGTGTCTGCCTGAGCCTGCGGGGCGGACTGAGCACAGCAGCTTGAGTTCCAGATGTCAGAGGAATAGCCCTTTCTTTTCACTTCTGGGATGAGCGCTCTGTGCTTATTTGTTGCTGAAATGCTCCAGCTTTAAAATGTAGACGTTAAGGTGAAACCCTCTTTAGTTTTAAGCATACGCTGCCCGCGGCTAGAGCACAGGGATGGACTCACTGCAGAGTTCTATGTGGGGGTGGGGCACCCTGGGCTTCCCTTGTCTTCCCTGGGGTTCCCTTCCCAGCAGTCTGGATGAACCCCGGTCAGAGAAGTCTGGTTTTGTCCCTGCTGGGCCTCAGAGGCAGGGAATTCATCATCATACTTTTCCTCTGAGTTCCCTCTATCTGTTTTGAAAGTGTAAAATAAAATCTGAATTAGACAGGTGGGGGCGGGCAGTGAGGACAGGGGTTCAGAGGTCAGCAAGAAGGGCCTTCGGTGGTTGGAGTTATTTGAGCTGTAAGCCTATGTGTTCCCAGTTGTAAGTGTCTACTTCATAGGATGTTGTGAGTACGAAATGGGAAAGTGCACAATGCTTGGTCATAAGCACTCCATAAATGGAATTTGTCTAGTAACTATTTTAGACAGTAAGAGCTCCACTCAAATGCATCCCCTTCTCTGAAGAATCTCCTGACCACACAACTAGGATGCATTTGCTCTCTGAGCTGCCGTAACACGTTGCCTGCATGTCTTTCATGAAGTTGTCATGCAATCTGCTTTTTTAAAAATGATTATATCCTTAAGAATCTTACCCTATGCTTAATATGCTGTGGGGGACATTCCTGATTACCTAACAAAACCCTGCTTCCCCCTGAGCCCTCTCCAGGTCTGCAGTGGTGATGTCTCAGGAAAGGTAGGCATCTCCTACAGTCCCAAGGGGGTAAGTCATCATTGGTCAAAACCAGGGGTTGGCAAAAATCAACCTACTAGCCAGATCTGGCCTGCCATTTTTCTCTCTTTTTTTTTCTTCTCTTTTTTCTTTCTCTTCTCTTTCTTCTTTCCCTTTTCTTCCCTTCCCCTTCCTTCCTTTTCTTTCTTTCAAAAGATTTTTTTATTCATTTCTTTGAGAGAGAGAGAGAGTGCAAGCGTGCACAAGTGGCAGGGAGCGGCAGAGGGAGAGGGATCCCAGGACTCTGGGATCATGACCTGAGCTGAAGGCAGATGCTTAACCGGCTGAGCCACCCAAGCACCCCATGGCCTGCCATTTCTTTTTGTAGGGTCATGAACCATACAAAAAAAATTTTTTTTTCTTTAACAGTTTTAAAAGTCTGAAAAAATAAAAATCAAATAATATTTTGTAACAGGTAAAAATTATATGAAATTCAAATTTCAATGCTCCTAGATGAAAGTTTTTTTTTTTTTTAAGATTTTATTTATGTATTGCACAGAGAGAGATCACAAGTAGGCAGAGAGGCAGGCAGAGAGAGAGAAAGGGAAGCAGGCTTCCCGTTGAGCAGAGAGCCCGACGTGGGGCTCGATCCCAGGACCCTGGGATCATGACCTGAGCCGAAGGCAGAGGCTTTAACCCACTGAGCCACCCAGGTGCCCCATAGATAAAAGTTTTATAGGAACACAACCATACTTGTCTCTTTACCATGTCTATGGCTGCTTTTGTTTAGAACAGCAGAGCTGAGTAGGTATGACAAAGATTGCATGCCCTGCAAAATATTTACTAAAATAGTTACTAGTTGGTTGGTCCTTTTCAGAAGTTTGCTGACCCCTATTCTAAACCAAATATGATAACTCCATTCTTTTCCCAGTGTTTATGTTTGGGCAAGCATGAAACTCAACTTCTGGGCTAGTGGAATACAGGGGGAAGCTTGCCAGGGGACTTCTGGGAAAGATTTTTGTGTGTGTGATAAAAAAGATATGGAGAATTCTTCCTTCCTGGCCTTAGATGTTACATGTGAGGATGTGATAGAGCTGTGGCAGCCACTTGGTGATCATGAGGGAAAAGTCAAGAGAATCAGAGAGAAGTTGACCCAGATACTTTTGGGCTGTTAAATTAACCAACCCTGGAAATTCCTATTTCTAGATTTCTCTTTATATTCAAAATAAATATATTAAGAGTTGTGCATCCTGTTATTTGAAGCCAAACAACCCTAAAGTATATGATTTAAGAAAATGATTTTAAAAATTATGTCATAGTATTTCCTTTTGTTGATGATCCATTAAATTTTATCCATTTTCAGGCATTTTTCCTAAGTCTTTGCTACTATAAATGATGTCTTTAAAAATATATGTATATTATAAATTCAAATCTAAGGCTTATGAAATATAAAGCTCAGCTCATTGCTTTTTTTCTTGCTCATACCATTAAAAAGTTGTTAAGGAAAAGACAAAAGAAAATGACCTCCTTTATTTTTATTTTTTAAAAAAGATTTTATTTATTTAATTGACAGAGAGAGAGACAGCTTGAGAGGGAGTACAAGCAGGGGAAAGGGGAGAGGGAGAAGCAGGCCTCCTGCTAAGCAGGGAGCCTGATGTGGGGCTCAATCCCAGGATCCTGGGATCATGATCCTAGCCAAAGGCAGATGCCTTTTTTTTTTTTTTTTAGATTTTTATTTCTTTGACAGAGATCAGAAGTAGGCAGAGAGGCAGGCATAGAGAGAGGGAGAAGCAGGCGCCCCACTGAGCAGAGAGCCTGATGCAAGGCTCGATGCAGGGCTTGATCCCAGGACCCCGGGGCCATGACCTGAGCCGAACGAAGCAGAGGCTTTAACCCACTGAGCCCCTCAAAGGCAGATGCTTAACGACTAAGCCAACTAGGTGCCCCAAACAACCCCCTTTAAAACATTGTCTTAACAACTCTTTAATGGGATACAAAATACTCCCTTATTCCACACTGGTGACAAAAATCCAAATCCATGCTTATTTCAAATACAAACTCTACCTGATTCCAAAAACGATTTGAGAGAGTTTCCAATAAAGGTTACATCAACAGTCCACAATATTCAATGGGAGTTGTGTGATCAAAGCATTTTTTCTTCTTTCCTCATTAATTAAAAGTATTGAATCAGAGATGATTTAAGTTTTTGAGTTATTTACAACTCCAATTAACACTTTGTTAAGGCACATCCACATGGTATTAGGGCTAAAATGCTCCAAGTGATGAAATTATATCCCCATTTTTGTATCATTCCCTAGTGCATTGTGAAATACTGTCGAAGTAGCAAAGTCTCGCTTTTTCATGTTAGCCACTCTGTCCCCCCACCTTTGACCTACGTCACATCTGCCCCTTCATCAGATAGTCGGCTATACTAATGTCCCTGGATTGCGTAGTCCCAAGTGTAGCAAACAACTTCCCGGAGCACAGGGGTCAGTGCATGGACTCGCTTGCTGTTTGGAACCCAGATCTGAAATGCCATTAGGTTAACCTACCTATACTGACGGAAGTAATGCAGGACTCTGTAAAGTCCTGTTCTCCAGGCCATCAGATGCCTGGGGAATTACCCTCAGAACAAAGTTTGAGTGGAAAATCACCAAGAAGGTGATTTTCCAATGAGTTCTCTGAGCTTCTGTGAGGTGTTAAGCTTTTCAACATGTTATATTTCTCTATTCCTAATGCAACAATAACAAAGAGCCACTCCTGTGAGGGAGTTTAAGCTGCCAAGGTGAATTTATAAAATGTGAAGGGAGGTCTATTTCAGGAGAAAGAACTTGTTCCTGCAACTCCCTTGCTTTTAAAAGGAAGCTTCTGGGAAGTTAGGGCCATGAACTTCAGACTTGAACAGAACTCTGCGGAGTTCCAGCTCTTTCATTAGTACTTATATAACTTTGGGCAAGTGACTTGGCCTCTGAGTCGCCCATCCTTCACCAACCTCACTGGTGCCAGGCAGGGTGTGAAGCACCAGGATACAGCAAGCAAGACAACAGGACAGAGGCAAATGGATGAGGGTTTTTGCAAAAAAGGTAACTTTGCTAATTGGGGGTTCAAATTTGCACAAATGTTTCCTGGTTATTTGTGAGTTTACACATAAACTGAGGCTAAGGTTGTTGAGGAAATGTGAGGGAAAAAAGAAATGTAGCAGGAGTGCTGAGAGTCTGGAGCAGCTTTTGTGAGAGTAGGAGAAGGGACTCAAGGGAGACAACACAAAGAACAAGGTTGGCTGGCCACCCGGTGAGGGCGCAACAGTGACCTGGAGTAGTGCCTGCCCTCACGACGGTGGATGGCCCCAGCTGGCTCCCGGAGCGGCAGTGGCCCACGTGGTGGATTGCCCCAGCAGGATCACGGAGATCAGAGGCCGTGATGCAGTTGCGTGAAGGCTGGGGTTTGAAAAGGTTAAATGGTTCACTAAAGGTCACCCAGATTTTTACACAAGCATCCTGGCTCCAACTCCTGTGCTCTTTCCAATCTGTACTGGATCTGTCCTTAATGAGGTTTCCTTTGAGTCTCAAGTTTCTAGCTTGCTAAAGCCACTGGACCAGGGGATACTGAAAGTCCTGGAGTCCTCTAGAATATTGTAATGGTAGGTTCTGCTCCTGAGTCTGCTTCCCACCAGTTAGGTCACAAGTCACCTTGGGCAAGTATTTCAAACTCCCTGGCTTGTTTCTGTAATTGAGTTTCAGAAACTTGACTTCTAAAGTGCTGATTTTGGGAACCTGGGTGGCTCAGTGGGTTAAGCCTCTGCCTTTGGCTCAGGTCATGGTCTCAGGGTCCTGGGATAGAGTCCCACATCCAACTCTCTGCTCAGCAGGGAGCCTGCTTCCTCCTCTCTCTCTCTCTGCCTGTCTCTCTGCCTACTTGTGATCTCTCTCTCTGTGTCAAATATATAAATAAAACCTTTAAAAAAAATAAAGTGCTAATTTTATGAAAAGTCAGTTTGTGCTGTTTTTATGAGTGCCCCCATTTACCAGGAGCTCTGATGCCCTCACAGCGCCTCCTACCTCTGGAAAATCTGTTCAGTTGTACGTTCAAGTTAAGCACTTGCACTAACACAAGTCACGGGGGATATTTAAGTCTCCCCTCCCCCCATCACTTAAGTGATATTGTCAGTCATCCAACACCGCAATCAAACAGGGCAAAAACAAATTGTAAAAGGAAAAGATAGCACAGTTTAAGGAAGAAAATGCAGTATAGAAAATGAAAATAAATGCATGAACACTGAGCCAAAGAAATCCGAAGGCCACGACTGAGTTACATGAAGCAGCTAGCTGTCAGGAACAGACTAAGAGCTTTCCAATTGAGTAGGTGTTAGCTCTCTGTCTTAGCGAACTGGAGAAAATTCCTTTACTCCCCGTATACAAGATTCTTTGAATAGTGCTTTTTAATAAAATGCCAGAGAGCCACAGAAGTAGCCTATAACTCATTAGGAACTGAAAGATCAGAGAAGCCCGATTTAGAGCCAGTTTTCATCGGTGGGTGTGACCTTGCGGGAGGCAGACTAGGAAACGTTTGTTTTGTGGGGGTTTTTTTTCCTGGCAATAAGCGAATATATTTTTCATCACCACGTCTCCGGTACTTCTGTAGTCAAATATAAAATAGAGGCCTTGAGTCCCAGCACGGTTCACCAGCCCAAAGACTTCAGCGGGTCCTCCCAACACCCCCAACCCCCGCTGGGGGTTGAGTTCCAGCTGGGGTCGAGCCTCTCAGGAGTCCTCCGGGAAACTGGAGGAAGGGAAGCAACCCGGGGATGGCCCGGGCTCCCTGTCCTCCAGGTCCTCCAGTTCGCGGGCACGCGGGCCGGGGGTCCCGTGGCCTGCGCGGGGCCGAGCGCGCCGCCTCAGCGGCGGACTTCCGCTTCCCACGCGCCGGCCCCGCGCTGCCCGCCCCCGGCCGAAGGGGTGCTCCGGTCCCGGGGGCCTTCGCCCTTTGCGCTCCCTCGCGGGAGGGCGGAGCGGAGGGCCGGCCGGCGGCCGACGTGGGTGTTAAGCGGCCGCCCTGGCAGCGGAGGCAGAGCCGAGAGCCCGCGGCGGAGCCAGAGCAGCACGCGCGGCCAACTGGCGCGGCGGTGAGCGTCAGCCCCACAACCGTCGCTCTGGGGGCGGCCGGAGGGAGCGGGGCGCGAGCGGGCCTACGTGGCCAGGCGGCGCGACCTTCCCGGGCAGCCGGTAGGCTTCTGGGGTCCGCGGCCCGCGCGCCGTGCACGTGCCCAGGTCGTTAACGGGCGCCGTGGGCCGGGACTCGCCGGAGACTCCGGGGCTCCGCGGCCTCCTTTCCGTGGAGTCAACTGCCGGGAAGGGTGTCCTCTTTGCCCCCGCGGAGTGTCATCAGGCCTCTGGGCACCGGGCCGCCCGTGCCCGGGCCGAGCGGGGGCGGTTATGAATGGGAGACTCTCGCAGGTTGTTGGGCTGGAGTCCGAGGAGGTGAAAGCCAGGACGAGAAAGTTGGAAGCAGACTCCCTCGCGGGCCCTGTGCCCCCCAGGATCCAGAGCCTCAGAGCGGGAGTGCCTGGCGGGCGTCGCAGCGCCTTGGGTCCGGCTCTAGTCCTGGGGGGAGGGCGGCCGCGCCTGCTTGAGCCTGTGCCGCAGTCTTCTCGCCCTTGGTGTTACCTGGTGGAGCAGGCGGCCTCAGAGCGTTCTCCCAGGCGAGAAACTCATTTCCCCCCGGGAACAGAAGGTGTGCGGCTGGCGATGTTGTTTATCTCTCCTGGAGTCGGACCCACGTGTGCTTGCAGGAGAGGTAAAGGGGCGCTAAAAGGATTCAGCTTTTTAACTGGCTCAAGACTGAGTTTTAACTTCTGCTGACCAGTCTTGCCTCCCCCAAGCCGAATGTATTTTTCAAGACTTCTTGAAGCTGCCTTCTTAAACCACACAATAATTTGAGTCAGTTGCTGAGTTAATCTGTTAGTTCCCATCACTGTTTTTTTAGTATCTTAATAATTCTATGAGTCGTTACTTGTGGGATTTGATGCGTTTAAGTTTGGCTTACCGGAGGGGTTAAATTCGCAGCGATGACACATAGTAGGATCTATGCCTTTCTTATAAACTCAGAAAGAAATGTTGGCACCCCAAGAATTCAACCGATGGAGAAGCTCCCCACTTGCCTCCATTTTTCCTTTAAAATGCGGGGCTCGGTGCTTGTTTTTTGCTTTTCTTTTTGGTCAGGTTGGAATACTCTGGAATTAAGTATTGCTCGGTAGGCACAGACCCAAAAGGCAAGACTTGAGTTGAGTCCCCTGACTACTTGTATGACCTTGGAAAAGCTCTTGCTTTCTGGCCTCGGTTTTCCATCTGGAAAAGGAAGAGATTGGATTAGGACCCTCATAGCCTTCTCTAGGTACAGGATGGCCACAACCTCGTCAACTATAGTTATTGATACTGCCTCTCCTGTCCTATCAATAACATAAAATCCATGTCTTGTCTGTTTCACTTAGTTGCTTTTTCAAGTCCAGTACTATGCTTTTGTGGTTGCTGGTTTTACAATCTTTTTTTTTTTTTTTTGCAAGGAAAGCAAGATTCTTGGTGTCTGATCACTCACAACAGGTGTCAAGTGGTTAAAAAAGACTTCTTAGTGGATAAAATTATTTTCCGCCCACGTTTAGGTCCACATTGGCATTCATTAATAACCCAGCTGGCCCACCAGCCTCCAAGAGGTGGCCTGAGTGGGAGCACAAAGGTCTTTAGCGTGATGAATGAAAATTGTTCTTTGTTATTGACGGATAAGTCACTTTCTTAGTTTGAAAACCACACAGAATTGGTTGCTGAATTGGTTAGCTTGATATTATGTGTTAATGAGCCACCTTTCTTTTTTTTTATAAAAAATCTGTATCTTTAAAGTCCATTTCTCTGTGATAGTTGATTTTTGTCTAACAGTAGAGGAGTAGACTCTAGTTTTCCCAAACTTTTTAAGCTCTAGCCCAACCATGCTGAAACAAGATCACTAGGAGACAGACCTGGTTATCTGAATATTTTACCGGTGCTCCAGTGATTCTTATCAAACAAATTTAGGACACAGTGTTGCTTCTCAAAATGTGATTGGTGGCCAGTCATTATCAGCCTCATCTGGGAGTTTGTAATGACTGGCAAGGTTTCTGGTCCCACCTGAGGCCTAGCACATCAGAATCTGTAGTTTAACAAGGTCCCCAGGTGTTTTGTGTACACGGTTATGGTTGAGAAGGTCTGGAGAGGCCTTTGATGACCATTACTAATGCTTGGTGCTGTGCTCTGTAGTTCTAAGAACAGCTGTCCCATGTGGCTATTTGTGATTGCCTTTATATTATGATAATTCTATTATTCACCTTTGATTCGGGGGGACCTCCAGCTTAAGGGGCCCGAGGGCTCATCCTGCTGGTGGAAGATCAGGAATTCAGACCCACGCATATGTCACTTAGCAGAACACCTAATCCATTACTTTCCAGACCTGCTGTTTTGTGACCTCCTAAGAGGGACTCAACTCAGGCTGCTGTCTGAATTTAGAACTGAGTTTAGTTGCCTGACAGTTCCACTTAGGCCTCTGAAAAACTAGTTTGATATGACTTGGGTGTCTGTGGTATTTGGCATTCACTTGTAAGATTTTCAGAACGGTTGGTTGAAATGCTCCCTATGAGTGGCTGTAACTCTGATAACTCAGGGAAGGTTTTTTTTTTTTTTTTTTTTTTTAAAGATTTTATTTATTTATTTGACAGACAGATCACAAGTAGGCAGAGAGGCAGGCAGAGAGAGAAGGGAGGAAGCAGGCTCCCTGCTGAGCAGAGAGCCCGATGCGGGGCTCGATCCCAGGACGCTGGGATCATGACCTGAGCCGAAGGCAGCGGCTTTAACCCACTGAGCCACCCAGACGCCCCTCAGGGAAGGTTTTTGACTTGTGAGTTTTTCATGGGGAGATGGTGGGCGAGTAGAAGGCAGGCCAGTTGCTAAGCTGCACTGATACCTTGACTGCCTTTTTCTTTTCTTTCTTTCTTTCTTTTTTTTTTTTTTTTTTTTTTTTTTTGCAAAAGGGAGAACTGATCTCCCAGCTCCCGGAGGTTGAGGTCCCAGTAACCAGGCAGCAGTTCTAGAGAAAGGCTGCAGAGGCTTCACTGATGGTGAGCTCTGGTCTCCTTTCAGGGATATGAGACACCCGTCATAAGCTCCGGAGAGTTGCCTTCCACAGAGACCAGCAGAGGAGTGGGCCAACATGAAGTCCAGTCCTGCCATCCAAGCTGCCATTGACCTCACAGCGGGGGCTGCAGGTAATTCCAGGGGAAACCCATCCTCTAGTCTTGGAGTACCTGCTACAAGTGGGATCCAGTGAAGGGGTGGTGAAAATATTACTTTTGTCACTCCCAGAAGCAACATGCTTTCTCTTTGGAGGGAATCCATGTATCGAAGTGTACTATCGTCTACTAAGAACAGCAGAAGGTAGAGCAGTTCCCTTACAATAAAACTTTGAGTCAGGGTGCAGGGTGGGAATGTCCTCAGTTCACAGCTGGAAAACCTCACAGCTCAGAGTTGAAGTCCTTTGTCCATTGTCACACACCTGGGATGTGCAGGTGACGTGGGATTTTACACCAAGCCTGGCAGTCTTCAGAGCCCTTGTAGTCCAGAATCATACTATGCCGTCTCTCCAGGGAAGTCCTACTTACTGTCCTTATTGCTGCCAAGGAAAGAAAGGAGGACACTCTTTGGAAATGTCTTTGGTAACTGAGGTTGATATTTGATGGTTTCTAAAGGCCTAAAAAGAAAAGAGAGGCCCTAGGATTTGCCAGGGAAGGGTGGGCTGGACAGGGGCTGAGCCCCAGGGCAGACTGTGGCCTCAAAAGGCACAGGTAAATACTCCTGGGCAGTGCTTGCAACACACACAGGCCACTCTTTAGAAATATCACCTTTACTCAGCCTGAGGGCAGTAATTGGAAGTGTGTGCGTGGTGACTTGGTTCTCTAGGTTCCTGTGTTATTTTAGCGCCAGAGGAGTGCTGGAATGCTCCTATTTCCCAAATGAGAACCCTGGTTTACCCTTGCCCCTTACACTGATTCCCTTTTTAAAAAAATTTTTTTATTTTTTTATTAACATGATGCATTATCAGCCCCAGGGGTATAGGTCTGTGAATCGCCAGGTTCTTACACTGACTCTTATAAGGGCCTCGGCCCCTGGGAGTGGAGAGGCCAGAGGGGTGAGTTGCCTGTTGTCCTCTTATCCAGTGGGACCTCCCGGGTCAACAGATCAGGTGCAGCCACAGGGCCACCCTCATCCTGCCATCATTCCCTTAACTGTGAAAAAGAAGTTACAGTTTAGAGAACAAAGTATTTTCTCCTGAACCAAAGGTCGATGGAGGTAGGCTAATTGAGAAAGGCTATAGGCAGTGCATTACAGACTGATAAGAAGTACAGGCACCAGCTCCCAGTTTAGAGACCACAGGAGTGTCCTGGCCCAGGAGGAGGGGGAACTAAGGGTGGCCTAGGTATCCACTGGCTTCTTGCCTGCTGAAGGCCTTGGGTCAGTCCCATACCAGCTGCCGCTGGTAACCCATGGTCCAGCCAATGGCCCCATGTACCACTCCCACCCCCATGCCAACCCCCAGGCCACATTGGGATGACCCTGACCGTGGGAATGGTGGACCCATTTGCCTGCCTCCGGCACCCTCTTAACAGTCCTGGGAATGCTCTGGGCTCAGTTTTTGTCTCTACCATAGGGTGGTCTTTAACCACAGGAGAGATTCTCAGCTTTTGGAACTAAATGTCTGTCAGTCAGTCTGCCAAAGACGTAGAATCTGTTGTGATAGAATTTTCTTTTTCCTGGAAAGGCATTTCTGTGTGGACAGGTATTTGGGTGCGACTTTAAAGATACAGATTGCAGTTGTATTGTTGGGAGTCTGGTGTATAAGGCATTTGGGGGGCATGCTTTTTTAAAACATTACCATGTTTTGGGCCCGTCTACGTATGGCATTTAATTCTCCTGATAACTAGTTGGGATTTCTTCCTGCCCTGGTCTCAGAGGGTCACCCCTCACTGATGTAGCATGGCCCTGCAGCATCTGACTTTGGGGGACAACAGGCTCCTTGGCAGTGCTCCATGCCAGGTGGACCTGGCAGGTGAGGGGTGAGAGGTGAGGGACTCCTTGGCTGGCAGGGGAGGCTTGTGTTAGTGACCTGAGAACTTCTACTGGGAGGTGCATGGCATGCAAACAGGAAGCCATAGCCCCACTTTGGAGGGGCGGCAGTCTCCCAGTGTGGAGCTAGGAGGGCCTGCAGAGGACTCTGGCTCTGATGCTCACTGTGTATTATAAAGGACATCCTGAGAGGCTGAGTGCATTTGCCCATGACTGTGCAGCTAGATGGTGTCCAGACAGGGCTAGGATGTTGGTTCCGTGGTTCCTTGACCGGTACTGTTGTTGTCTTTGTTTTAAAACTCCATAATGGGCAACAGCACTCCTGGGGGTGGAGGTTAATCTCAAGCCTCTGCTGCCAGCTGTCCGGATTGGGACATTGGGCCATCGTGGACTGAGGTGATCTCGTTGTAGTATACACATGTTCTTTTCCGTGTCCCTCCTTTTCTTTGAAATAGACCTCCCCCATCCAGTGGGTTTCTGGTCCAGTTTGTCTGCTATAAAATGCTGGGAAGCTGGCACTGCCTGTCTGCTAGTGTAGGAGAAATTCCAGAAATTCCAAGCAGCTAGGATGGGGGAGGATTTGAAGAAGATAGGTCATTGTATAATGTTGAAGTGAGGCAGTGTGGAGCTCAAAAGTTAAATTCCTTCATGAGGAACCTTGGTCTCCCTTTAAAATACAGTAGGTCTTTCTTTCTTTCTTTCTTTCTTTCTTTCTTTCTTTCTTTCTTTTTTTTAAATACAGTAGATTTTTGACAACTATAACCCGCTCCCTGCTTTGACTTTGTTGCTGTATGCCTTAACTAGCCTAGCTTCTCAATGTGACCTAGACCATTGACGTTTATCCTCTCGTGCCAAAATTCATGATTCTCCTGGCCATCTGGATGTCTTCTTTGGAAAAATGTCTATTCAGGTCATCTGCCCATTTTTAAATCAGAATGTTTAGGTATTTGTTGTTATTGTTGTTGTTTTTTGGTGTTGACTTACAGAAGTTCCTTATATATTTTGAATATTAACCCCTGGTCAGATGCATCATTTGCAAATATCGTCTCCTGATGCATCATTTGGAAATATCCCCTCCCATTCAGTAGGTTGTCTTTTTGTTTTGTTGATGGTTTCATTCACTATGCAGAAGCGTTTTATTTTAGTGTAGTCCCAATAGTTTGCTTTTGTTTCCCTCACTTTAGAGACCTATCTAGAAAAAGGTTGCTAGGCCAGTGCCAGAAGTTTTACTGCCTATGTTTTCGTCTAGCAGTTTTATGGTTTCAGATCCCACATTTAGGTCTTCAATCCATTTTGAGTTTATTTTTGTGTATGGTGAAAAACAGTTTCATTCTTTTGCATGTAGCTGTCCAGTTTTCCCAATACCATTTATAGAGGAGACTGTCTTTTCCACCATTGCATATGGCTGCTGCTTTTGTGGTGGAGTAATTGACCCTGTAAGTGTGGGTTTATTTCTGAAACTTTTTATTTATTTATTTTTAAAGATTTTATGTATTTATTTGACAGAGATCACAAGTAGGCCGAGAGGCAGGCAGAGAGGCAGGCTCCCCGCTGAGCAGAGAGCCCGATGCGGGGCTTGATCCCAGGACCCTGGGATCATGACCTGAGCCAAAGGCAGAGGCTTAACCCAGTGAGCCACCCCAGGTGTCCCTGAAACTTTTTTTAAGAAGATTTTATTTATTTGACAGAGAGAGAGAGAGACCACAAGCAGGGGGGAGTGGCAGGCAGAGGGAGAGGGAGAAGCAGGCTCCCCACAGAACAGAGGAAGCCTGATATGGGACTCGATCCCAGGACCCCGGGACCATAGTCTGAGCTGAAGGCAAACACCCAACCGAGACACCCAGGTGCCCAGTGTGAGTTTATTTCTGGGCCTCTATTCTGTTCTTTTGATCTATGTGTCCCTTTCTGTGGCAGTACTGTGCTGTTTTGATTACTACTGCTTTGTAGTATTTTTTTTTTTTTTTTTTTGGGAAGGAAAAGGTTTAATATAAAGATTCAAGATTCACATCAATATAAATGGTAAAGTTACCTTTCTCTTGATAAGAGCTCAACTTTTGCCTTTCTCGTTTTAATGTTTCTTGCCATATTTTTTCCTGTGTTTTTCTGTTACTTTCACCCCATCTCTTCCTGTCTATGGTCATATTGATGGATTCCCTCCCTCTCCCCAGTCGTTTACACTTGATCTTTAGCAAAAGGCCAAGAGGTGATCCTCAGTAGTTTAGAAACTATACTTCTACATAAGCTACAATGATTAAATTCATTTTAACACACTCTTTAACTTTACCAACATCTAGGTAGTATCCGTTTTCTTTTCCTATATTCCCCAAGTGCACTGTTAGCTATTCATCTTCCTGAGTAGAAATGTGGCATTTTATTTTCCTGTTTTCCTTTTTTGATGTGGGAGAAAGATAATCTACATTGTGTGTATGCGTTTATAGTCACCCTAGATCGCTAAAGTATATCCTCCAGTGATTCTTCCAAAGAGGGTATGCACGAAACAAACTGTGAATTCTTTAATATCAAAAAATGTCTTTGTTTTACCTTCAAAATAAAATGCCACTTTGGCTGGATGTAGGATTCTAGGTTTAAAGGTTTTTCCCTGCAGAAATTTTACGTTACTGCCCCATTTACTTCTAGCATCCAGAGTGTCCAGTAAGTCTGCTGTCAGTCTGACTCTTGTTCCTTTGTAGGTTCACGCTCCTCTTTCTGGAAGACTTTATGATTTTTTTTTTTTTATCCTTGGAATTCCCAGATTTCTAGGAGTCTCTTTTCATCAATCTTACCGAGTACTTGGTAAGCACTGACAGTCTCAAGACTTGAATTTTTCTTGGCACCTGGGTGGCTCAGTTGGTTAAGCAACTGCCTCTGGCTCAAGTCATGATCCTGGAGTCTTGGGATCAAGTCCCACATCCAGCTCCCTGCTCAAAGGGGGGTCTGCTTCTCCCTCTGACCCTCCCCCCTCTCATGCACTCTCTCTCTCTCATAAATAAATACAATCTTAGAAAAAAAGACTTGAATCTTTCTTTAGCTCTGGGAAGTTTTCTTCAATTATTAGTTATTTCCTCTGCTCCATTCCCTTTATTATCTTTTTCTGGAATTCCTGTCAAATGGATGTTGGAGCATCTGGATCTCTCCTCTATCTCTGGATCTTTCTTTATTATCTGTTTGGCCATTTGCATTGTAACCTTAGAACATTCTTCAAGTCGATCTTCTAGATCATTCCTCGTCTCTTCAAGTATGTTTCTTCTGCTACTCAGAGCATCTATGGAGTTCTTTATTTCCAAGACATCTGGATGATAATTTTTAATATTTCTAATCTTCTCTTTTATCTCTTTGAAGTTATTAATTCCACTTCTTCTAAAATTTTCTTCTCGTATATTATCTGTTTCTTTAGGTGTTGGCGCCTTTGTTTGCAGAGTTTTGTGTCTGTTTTCCTTCAAACTATGGTGATTCCTGATGGAGTACTCAAATTTGTACATAAATGCCTATTCTGCTTACCCGAACTTATCTCTAGTGACTTTGAGGGAGAGGCCAAACACAAGGTTAGACAGACTGTCCCAGTTCCTTGATTTATGAGCATATCTGTTTCCTCTTTTTTCTGGGGTCTTTGTTCCATCCAAGGTATCACCAATTTTCATCTGAGTCCCAAGCCACATAACTTTAGGCAATTTCTTTAAGTCCATTTGAGGCCTCTCTTTTCTCAGTCTGGAAGGCAAGTCTTAACATGTTCTACTTCAGAGTCCTCTCCTTCGTCCCACGATAGAACTACTTCCATTTCCTACCCTGAACTTTCTTCCTCCTCTGGCTCAGAATCTTCTACTTCTTTAGTTACAATAATCTCCAAGGCATCTTTGGTCATTTCCTCAACTCCATGCTTCATATTTACCACAGTATGGCATTGGAAGATTGAATCCTTTCCTCACATAATTCCAAAGCCGTCTCTTCTCCCTTCTTCCCAGCCTTCAAGCCTCCTGCCTCCCTCCTCTGCCAGCCTCCTGCCTCCCTCCTCTTCTAACTCTGAGCCGTCTTCCTCTCAAGGGTTTGTTTTTCCTTCTACTCTGAAGATCCTTCCTCCTGAGTCTCTAAGTTCTTCACCTTCTCTGGCTCAGCAACCTTTACCTCTTTAACAAATAGCTCAAGCCTTCACCAGTTTCCTCCCCAGTTCCATGTTTTGAGTTTACTAGTTTTATCTACTTTTTCTTGAATTTATATCTTCCTCCCTTTTTTTTTTTTCATTTTGTGGGAGTGTATCTTTCAGTAATTCTTTCATAAATGATTTCTGGCTGGTAAATTTTATGAGGCTTTACGTATCTGAAAAGGTCCTTCACCACCCTTAAGGCTTAAATGCTCATCTAACTGGATATAGAATTTAAATTCAAAATCACTTTCCCTTAGAATGTTGAAGACATTAACTCCATTGCTTACTAATATTCAGTGTTGCTGATGAAAAGTCTGCTGCCAATGCAGGTCTTGCTGCTTCATCTTCTCTGGAGGTTTGTAGAATATTCGCTTTATTCTTTAAATTGAGAGGGATTTTTTTTTCCCCGTCTTTGCTTTGACCAGTTCGTCCTCTGCAATGTCTCTGTTCTCTCCTGTTACTTCTGTAGGATGCTCTATCTCTGCGTCCATAAACTATTGCTTATGGTTTCTTCCCCACTTCCCATGACTTTGTGTTTTTGTGATTCATCATGGGACAATTCCTTACCTTGGTTTGTCTTGTATGCTTTAGCTTCATCTAATTTGCTAGTTACTTCTTTTCTTCTAAAAATCAAATTTTCAATATCCTCAACTATTTTAGAGTGTGCTTCTTCTATTTTCTTAATCCTGGTTTTTATGTGACTATATCTTTTATTTGTTTTATTTTATTTGTTACTCCTTTTTGGTACTAGAATTCTTTGGATTTTTCATTCTAAAATTTCCTTCAGGTCATATTTTAAAAAGAATTTTAAGTTATTTACTTGAAAAAGAGAATGAGCACGAGTGTGAGTCCAAACAGTGGGGGGAGAGGCAAAAGGGGCAGAGAGAGAGAGGGAGAAGCAGGCTCTCTGCTGAGCAGGGAGTCCGATGTAGGGTTGGATCCCAGGACCCTGAGGTTATGACCTGAGCTGAAGGCAGATGCTTAACTGAGTCACCCAGGCACCCCTCCTTCAGGTCATTTTTAAGAAATTTTCTTATCTTTTCAGCCACTAAGTCCAGATTTTCCATCAAGCCTTTAAACTTCATCATGATAACTACTGATGTGTCTCTGCATTTTCAGTCTAATACCTGAGCCATCTTCTGGTCAGTTTCTGTCAACCAAATTCTTTCCCCATGGTGATATTTTCCTATTTCTTTGTGAAAGTCTAGTAATTCCTTCCATCCTTCCTTCCTTCCTTTCTTTC
Organism: Martes martes; assembly: GCF_963455335.1. Classification (NCBI taxonomy): domain Eukaryota; kingdom Metazoa; phylum Chordata; class Mammalia; order Carnivora; family Mustelidae; genus Martes; species Martes martes. Next base: position 62,880,248 of record NC_137890.1, read on the forward strand.
AAGATTTTACTTTTAAGTAATCTTTTTATCCAATGTAGGGCTCAAACTCACAACCCTGGGATCCAGAGCTGCATGCTCTTCTGACAGCCAACCAGGCATGCCAAGTCTAGCAATTTCTGACTGTACATGAGCCATTGTTGATACGTATTCAAAACAGAAGTATTTTATTTTTCTGAAGAGTAATTTTTGTTTTTTCAGGCCCACTAAACTCTCCCAAACTAAAAAAAATCTTAAAAATATCTATATGTATCTATATACATCTATATATACATATCATCCAGTGAGGGTCTTCACCTAGAAGGAAGTTATCTGCAGAGCAGGATTTGGTCTTCAGCACAGCTGTGTCTCAGTGCCTCGACAAGAGATCCAGCCTGAGGAGACACACACACACGCATGCCCGCACGCACGCACGCACGCACGTGTGCCTAGTGCTTTGTAGTATATCTAGAAATCTGGGATTGCAATACCTCCATCTTTGTTGTTCTTTCTCAAGATTGCTTTGGCTACTCAAGAACATTTGTGCTTCCATACAAATTTTAGGATTATTTGTTCTGGTTCTTTGAAAAATGCTGGTGGTATTTTGGCAGGGATTGCATTGAATCCATTGATTTGCTTTGGGTAATATGGACGTTTTAACAATATTTGTTCTTCCAATTCATAATCATGGTACAATGTTCCATTTGTGTTGTCTTCAATCTCTTTCTCATTGCTGTATAAGTTGAAGAGAACAGGTCTTTAACCTCCTTGGTTAAGTTTATTCCTAAGTCTTTTATTCTTTTTGTTGCAATTATAAATGGGATTGTCTTCTTAATTTCTTCTTCTGCTACTTTGTTATTAGTGTAAAAGAAATGCAGCAGATTTCTGTATATTTTTGTATCCTACAAATTACTTCATTTATCAGTATTTATTTATTTGACAGAGAGAGACACGCGGCAAGAGAGGGAACACAGCAGGAGAATGGGAGGGGAAGAAGCAGGCTTCCTGCCGAGCAGGGAGCCTGATATGGGGCTCGATCCCAGGACCCTGGGGTCATGACCTGAGCCGAAGGCAGATGCTTAATGACTGAGGCACCCAGGCACCCTCTTCATTTATCAGTTCTAATAGGTTTTTGTTTTGTTTTGTTTTGTTTTGTTTTGTTTTTTTGAAGTCTTTAAAGTTTTCTTTATTTAAAGTAGACTCCATGTCCACTGTGGTGCACAATGCGGTGCTTGAATTCAGGACCATGAGAGTAAGACCTGAGCTGATATCAAGAGTTGGATGCTTAACCAGCTGAGACACCCAGGTGCCCCTAAGGTTTTCTATATGTACTATCATGTCCTGTGCAGATAGTGACTGCATGACTTCTTCCTTACCAATTTGAATGCCTTGTATTTCTCTTGGGATTGCTGTGGCTAGGACTTCTAGTACCATGTTAAATAAGTGGTGAATATGGACATCTCTGTCTTGTCTCTAATCATAGAGGGAAAACTGTCAGCTTTTCACCATTGAGTGTGATGTTAGCTGTGGGTTTATTATGCTGAGGTGTGTTCCCTCTAAACCTACTCTGCTGAAATCCATCCATTTCATGTTGTATTTTGTCAAATGCTTCTCTGTATTTGAGATGATCATATGGCTTTTATCCTGTTGCTAATTGGTGCATTCCACTGATCGATTTCAGAATATTGAAACCACTGTTGCATCCCTGGAATAAAGCCTGCTTGATCTTGCTGATGGATTTTTTTTTTTTTTCCTGTATTGTTGAATGCCATTTGCTGTTATTTTATTGAGGGGGATTTTTGCAACTGTGTTCATCAGAGATGTTAGCTTGTAATATTTTTTTGTACTATCTTTGCTTTTGAGGTCAGGGTAGTGCTGGCCTCCTAGAATGAATTTGGAAGTTTTCTATTTTTTTTTTGGAACGGTTTTTGAAGGATGGGTATTAACTCTCCTTTGTGTTTGATAGAATTCACCTGTGAATCCATCTAGTCCAATTTTGTTTGTTGGGAGGTTTTTGTTTTGTTTTGTTTTTTGATTACTGATTCAGTGTCATTACTAGTAATTGGTCTGTTCAAATTTTTTTCTTTTACTTTTTTTTTTCCTTTAGATTTTTTCTATGTACTTAGCATAAGCAGGGGGATCAGCAGACAGAGGGAGAGGGAGAAGCAGTCTCCCCACTGAGCAGGGAGCCCAATGAGGGGCTCGACCCAAGACCCTGGGACCATGACCTGAGCTATCCAGGTGCCTCTCTGTTAAAATGTTCTACTTGTGATTCTAGATGTTTCCGGGCATTTATCCATTGCATTTCTTGGAGGTTGTCTAATTTGTCAGCCTGTAATTTTTCATAATCTTATATGCTTTGTATTTTTGTGATGTCCGTTTTCTTTTCCGTTATTTTTTAAAATCTTTTATGGTTTTTTGTCTTTCGTTATGTCTGTTCTGATCTTTATTTCCTTCTATTTTGGGGCTTTGCTTGTTCTTCTAGCTCTTTTCAGCATATGAAATTGAGATTTTTCTCATTTCTTAAGTTAGGCCTATATTGCTATAAATTTTCCTCCTAGAACTACTTTTGCTACATCTCCAAGATTTGGGGCTGTTGTGTTTTCATTTGTCTCCATGCATTTTTTTCGTTTCCCCTTTGATTTCTTGGTTTACCCATTCAGTGTTTAGTAGCATCTTATTTAAATTCCGTGTATTTATGTTCTTTATGGGTTTTTTTTAATCTTGCGATTGATTTCTAGTTTCATTCTGTTGTGGTAAAAAAGCTTGATATGATTTCAGTCTTCTTATATCAAATGAGATTTATTTTGTGGCCTAATATGTGATATATTCTGGAGAATGTTCCATGTGCATTTGACATGAATGTGTATTCTGTTTCTGAGTGGAATGTTCTACATGTATCTGTTATGTTCGTCTGGTCTAAAGTGTTGTTCAAAGCCACTGTTTCCTTGTTAATTTTCTGTCTGGGTGACCTATTGATGTATGCAGGGTATTAAAGTCCCCTACTGTAATTACTGTCAATTTATCCCTTTGTGTCTGTTAATTGCTTTATGTACTTAGGTTTCCTATATTGGTACATAGATATTTGTAACATCCTCTTGTTTTCTGGTTGGACTGATCCCTTTATCATTATGTAGTGCTCTTCTTTGTCTCTTGCTACAGTGTTTTACAGTCTATTTTATGTAAGTATTGCCACTCCAGCTTTTTTTTTTTTTTTTCCTTTGCATGTTAAATGTTTTTCCAGCCCTTCACTTTCAGTGTATGTGAGTTTAGGTCTGAAGGGAGTCTCTTGTAGGCAGCATATAGATAGGTTTTGCTTTTGCTTTTTTTTTTTTTTTTTTAAATCCAGTCACTCTGTCCTTTCTTTTTCCCTTTCCTTTGCTTCCTTCCCTCCTTTCTCTTTCTTTCTCTCTTTCTCTTTCTCTTTCTGTCTCTTTCTCTTTCTTTCTCTGTTTCTCTTTCTCTCTCTCTTCTTTCTCTTTCTCTCTCTCTTTCTCTCTTCCTCTCCTCTCTCTCTCTTTCTTTCTCTTTCTCTCTGTCTTGTAAATGCCATGCCCAATGTAGGGCTTGAACTCATGAGCCCTAGATCAAGAGTTGCATTTTCTACTGACTGAGCCCCCCATCCCTTTATCTTTTGATTGGAGCATTTAATCCATCAAGGGCCTTTGACTATTGGAACATTTCGAAAATGATATGCCTCCCTGTGCAGTTAAACAGAACATTTATCAAGTGCCTCCATTGGGTTTGAGGTTCTCCGTTTTTGCATGGGTGGACAAGGTGGTCCTGGACCTTCTGGTGAAGGGTCTGCTGCTTGGTCATCCCCATTTTCACCACCGACGCCATCCCTGCCAGGTTAGATTTCCTTACCACCTTGTTATTTGCTGACTCAACTATTTTAAGCATAGAAAACCCACAACACTGGCCCTGGTGAAGTAGAGAGTGCACCATGGTCTGAGCCCCTCTCCTGCAGGGCCTTTTGGGACACCTATGAAAGAATGCAGAACTATTTCCATTTTTCAGTCAAGGAGAAGGAGATGATCAGAGGTCTATGCTTTGAGCAAGTGGAGAAATATTCCTCTAAGTTATTCATAGCTTCTGGGATACTTGATGGGTATCTGAGGACCTACTAGGTCTCAGTGGCTGGTGCTGGTGTTCCGAATCATCATCACCCACTTAAGGGGGGCCTGGACAGTATCGTTTGTGGTAAGTTACATGGGAGTCAGTTACCTCCATAGATGAGAGGAGGGAATTGTAGTTAGCATTTGAGCATGCACTAGCCTCCTGCCTTCTCACTGTTGGAAATGTAACTGTTACAGATACGCAACAATTCTGTGTATTAGCAGCCTGTGATGTCTGAACTGTTGCAGGTGATTGGGTTAAACTATGGAAAGGTTCCAGTTAAAATTGCAGTGCTCTGAATGAAGTGGTTTATTCAGTTTATCTGCCTAAATTATGTACCCTCTTTAAAAATGCTGACATTCACCTCTTCTTTTGGAAGAATTGTTTTTATATACTTAGGGTCCTATTTTATTCCTAGAAGTACCTGAGAGAGAATAACTATAGTTGTAGTAGCGTCTTATTGAATAATGTTCCACTAATTCAGAACTGAAGATAATTTGGCAAGACAGAGTGGAAACGGATCATTACTCTCCTAGAGGAAGTGATCTCTCCTGGAAGAATGTAGGGATAGGATCCCAGATATACTTGCAATTGCTTAAAAGAAGAGCTCACAGTTTTCAGACTCCTTGAAAATGTTTATCTGCCAGTAATTCGTAGGAGTTATTCAAAACAGCCCCTCTCCTGTCTCTACTTTGCACAATTCAGTCAGAGTAACTATGTAATGTCAGTTATGAAATCGCATAAAATCACATAAAATACTTATGTAAGCCTCCTCTTCAATTTTTTGAAAAAAGATCCTGAGGTGGGGGCAGGAGCAGAGGGGAAAGGATAAGCAGACCCCATGCGGAGCACTGAGCCCAATGCTGGGCTCAGTCTCACAACCCGGAGATCAGGACCTGAGCCCAAATCAAGAGTCTGATACTTGACCGGCTGAGCCATCCAGGGGCCCCAGCCTTCTCTTCAATTTTGATGACACTTTAAAAACCTAATCCAGGGGCGCCTGGGTGGCTCAGTGGGTTAAGCCTCTGCTTTCGGCTCAGGTCATGGTCTCAGCGTCCTGGGATCGAGCCCCGCATCGGGCTCTCTGCTCAGCGGGGAACCTGCTTCTCCCTCTTTCTCTCTGCCTGCCTCTCTGCCTACTTGTAATCTCTCTCTGTCAAATAAATAAATAAAATCTCTTATAAATAAATACATACATACCTAATCCAATAGTTAGGTTTCCTGACACAAACAGTGGACATCTGAGATGCAGGGACCTCTGAGGCCCCGGAAAGGTAGAAGCATTAACGAGTGGCATTTTCCAAATGCTGACCTAGTCCAGGGTCCGGGGTTATGACAGGGTGGCTAGGGTTCATTCTTTTCCTTACATTCAGACTTTTTTATTGAGGTCCTCTACAGCAATTTAGATTTTGCTGTTTTCTAAACTCTTACAATGTAAAAGTGTAAAAATACACGATTGATGCTAAGCACGGTAGGATTCAATGTATTCTCCATAGGATGATTCCATAGCAATCATTAGTTGGTAGAATCCAGATGAAGATTTTCCGTGTGGTCAAATTTTAGCTCTTTAGGGATTAGCCAGACTCTTTGTCATCTTTGTCTGTTGCCTCTTTCCCTGTTTTTCTGATAGTCATCTGTGCTGCCGGGGATTAGGCAGAGAGGGGTGATTCACTCCTGCCGGACCTCTCCTCCCTCCCTTGATACGACTGCACGCACACAGAGTGACTGTTCTTCATGAACTGTTCACGCAGCAGCTGTTATCTTCAGTCTTCTCGTCCATTTTTATTTAATCCTCATGCAAACTGGATGGGGAACCAAGGCTCCGAAGTTAATATCGCTTGTCTAGACTCTCACAGCAGAGCCGGCCTTCGGGACCAAGTCCATCTGACCCCATTGCTGACACCTCCGAACACATGCCACCCCTGTGCGCCCTGCGGTCTTGCCTGTTGAACACGTGTCTGTCTCTCCCACCGAAGTTGGGCTCCTTCAGAGCTGGAGCTGGGTGCCGGGCACAGTGGGGACCCTTTGTTATTAACTGAGCTGGGCTTGGAGGTTTGGTTGCCGGGGGGTGGGAAGAGAGGTTGGAGTGAACTGTGACAGAAGAAAGCCCTGGGGTAGGGTGCTTCTCTCTCTCTCAATTTCTGTGGGTGTTTGCGGCTGCATTCTAAAGCAGAAGACTGGTGCTGGAGGAGACTTCTGTCCTGGTTTTAGGGGGCACAGCATGTGTACTGACCGGGCAGCCCTTTGACACCTTGAAAGTGAAGATGCAGACGTTCCCTGACCTGTACCGGGGCCTCACCGACTGCTGCCTGAAGACCTACTCCCAGGTGGGCTTCCGCGGCTTCTACAAGGGGACCAGCCCAGCGCTGATCGCCAACATCGCCGAGAACTCGGTCCTCTTCATGTGCTACGGCTTCTGCCAACAGGTGGTGCGGAAAGTGGTTGGATTGGAGAAGCAGGCCAGGCTGAGGTGAGTTGTGGGCACTAACACTTTCTTCCTTTGTTTAGAAAGACAACGTTGTTGCCCAGTCAAACTTTTTATGATACCTTATGGGAAGAGGGTTTCCTTTTCTAAAATAACCACTTTGTTTTTGATTGTGAAGTTGTCATGTAAAACTTGCAGAAGGCTGGTCAGTAATGCACCGTGGAGGAGGAGGTGCCCTTACGTGCTGGTGTTCTTCAGGAAGATGCTTGTCAGATGCCGCTGGTGGTACTGCTTCTCTTGTGGGCACGAGGGCTGGACGGGAGCCACAGGTGCAACTTGTGAGCGGAGCTTTGGGTTCCCCTTCATCGCAGTGCAGAGGACTGGAAGAAGCTGCCTGAGCCAGACAGGCTGGAGAGCAACTTGGAATTTTAGGAGGAGTTGGAAGCATCTGTGAAGATGCGGGTGGACTGACTCTTTGTCTGGCCAAGTCTGCCCAAACGTTGGACTTCGGCTTGTGCTGTGTCCTCCCTTGCGTATTTATTTACATAGAGACTATAGAGGATTCAGGAACCACCAGGATGTGTAGCCCTCCCTTTTCTGAACATCGATTTATTTTAAATCATTTAAAATAGTATCAGGTTCATGGTTGGGCAGATAGCCATATGGGTTGTTTTGGTAGGAATTGGAAACCCCTTCTGTACAGAAGTGTTCCCTGGAGATGCCTAGTGATCTCAAAGATGTGCCCTTTTGTAAGCAGGAGTTTTGTCTTCATGGATGAAACGTGTTTTTTAAAGGCTTGGGACTGGCTGGATCGCCCAGGGAGATAGCATCTGTAGAGGGCTGTGCATGGGTTCCAGGACCTTCCGGCACAGAAGGGGTCATGAAGAGGAGGAGGAAGTAAAGAAATAAGCAGGAGAGAAACCAGGAGAGTGTGGGATCTCATGCTAGAGACTGACAGAAAGAACACTGTAGCGACTGTCACTCTTCCTGCTAGAGGGCTTTCTCTGGGACAAGATGGGAAGTTTAGGTCCCCTGCGACATTCCCAGAGGAGGATGCCTTATGGAGAAGATGGAGGTAGGAAGCAGCCACATGAGGTCCTGGGAGGAAGTTCTACAGCCAAGAAGCCATTCTTACCATCCGTACCCTCCTCTCCGGTCCTGGTGAGGCGGGAGGGAGCTGCATCTTCATCCCACAGAACGGTGTTTGCTTATTACCTGGCAGGGAAAGACCACCTTAGAGTTGATGGAGCCTGGGGCACCCACACCTGTCCTGTTTTGTTCATCCCTCCTCATGCTCCTGTGAGAGCAGCAGAGCCCCTGCTGTTCTGTTCTAAAGCTGGGGACTCCGACTTGCAGATACTGGCTTAGGATCCTATTACTTGAGCTCATAACTGAGCGCAGGACCCAAAGCCGTGTCTTCTGAGTCCCCGTCCAGTACTCTTGCCGTAAGACCAGAATTGGGGCTCTGGACTGTGGTAGGGGTCAGGTCTAGAGGAAGGCGTGGTTAGTAGAGGCAATGCAAGGAAAGCACGGCTTGGAAGAGCCTGCCGTGAATTTCAGCAATGATACCGTAAATATTTGCCTGTCCTTGGCTTGAATGCCACCCCGAGAAGAGTTCTCCTTTGACCTTTGTCCGCATGGGATCTTAACACAGCAGGAGGGTTCAGGTACATGTTTGTTGAATGGGTGATAAACAGCCGATTCTTACCAAATCCCATCCTGTGCCCACTGCGGTTTCAGTTCTGGGTCTAATGCCTCTCCTGCAGGTGCAGCCTGGGGCCCCGCGTGCCTCACTGGGCGCCCAGGTAGGGGAGAGGACTCAAAGTCCACTGCAAGTGTACTTTGGCCTTGCTGCACTGGAACAGCATGCTCATACTCAGGCAGCCGACTCTTAGGCTGAAGGGCTTCCACACTGATTGATGCCATCTTTGTTCCCGCAAACCGGGCTGTTCTGGCTACTGGTCAGCAAACTGATGAAGGGTGCCCGAGGGAAACGAAGCCTGGATCTGCAGGCTGGCCGAAAGACTGCAGAAACCACTTTAAGCTTTGGTCTTGACAATCCGCTGAGTAGCTGTGAACCATGTTGGACAGTTTCCATTCGAGAATCATACCCGATTCTCTGAAATGAGAAGCAAGTCTGGAATGCGAGCAGGGTCTCCCTCCTAGAAGAAAGCCTCGCTCCCCACCAACTCTTCTGGGAGCAGGCAGGCTTGGGCCCCGCCCTCCGTCTGTCCATGGCACCGATGCCAGGACACCACGGAACAGAAGGTTGGGGCTGAGATTGGAGGCGGCCCTTGATTTTATATTCCTGTCTGACCTCCGTTTAGGTGACTGTTTAACGGGACCCCGGACAGTTGCATGTGCTCGGTCTGTTAGGCTTTTGCTCACGGTTTGGGGAAAACTTGTGAGGGGATCTCAGTAGCCAGGGGAGGGGGTCACCTCACGGGGGTGTGGCGTCCTGGTGGTTAGGTGATGGCAGGCTGCTGGCTTGAACAGGTGAGAGTCAGGGAGCGAGTTGTCTTGTGAGCAGCTCACTCTTCCTGCCCAGTCCCGGGTGCCAGCAGAGCTCTGGTGACGGAACACTCCCGGACTGGAAGGGATCTTATTTTCTGACCCTTGTGAACGCTCAAGAGAATTCCTGACAATTACTTTCTCAGACTTTTCCCCGTATTTTTGAACTCTGATGGGACCTCGCTTTCACAGCCCTGCTGGTGACTATGGCTGGTGGTACCAGACCCTCCTATGGTGAAATGAATGCTTCTTGTGTTTACGTGCATTTGTTTCTCCGTTTACATTCCCGATGTAGCCATTTTACCTCCAGCCCTCGAGCTTGCTGACCCCCTCCTTCACCCCCCTCCTCCACCATCCTCCTCCATCATCCTCGCTCCTGCTGCCCTCTGTGGCTGAGGTCAGGAGGTCATCAGCGGAACTGGGAAATCTTTTTTGCAATGAGCAGCTTTGTGGTTAAAGATTTATTCTGGGCTTTCATCTGCAACAGTTACTTTGTACATGTGGTTGTTCCAGGTTGGATTTGGGTCGTGCAGGGATGGCCCCGGAACCTTGCTGTATGAAGCTTAGTGGCAGATACGCCGAAGTAGTGGTGATGGTGTGTCTTTGGGGTGGTGGGAGTTTGGGTAATTTTTTTCCTCCCTCTTTTTTTTTTTTTTTTTTTTAAATATATCACTGTGTCTTAGTTCTGGCCGCTGTAACAAAATACCATCAACTGGATGGCTTAAACAAACATTTGTTTCTCACAGTTTTGAAAACTGGAAAGCCCAAGATCATGCTACTGGTTGATTTGATGTCTGGTGAGGGCCTATTTCTTGGTTTACAGAGGGACACCTTCTTGCTATGTCCTCAAAGGGTGGAGAGAGAGAGCGGTGGCCTCTTATAAGGACACTGATTGCATCATGGGGGGTTCTACCCTCACGACCTCACTAAACCTAATCACCTCCCAGAAGTCCGCTCCGAATACCGTCACATTGGGGGATTTCGGCTTCTGCATAGAGCCCTAGGGGTGGGGGATACATTCCGTGCGTGTCGCCATGACTATGACTAATAAAAGGAGCTGGATCTTGCAGTCAGGCAGACCCAGGTCTGAATCCTAGCATTGTCACGTAGTAGTGGTGTGACTTCAGGTACATTAGGTATTCTATGCACGGTTTTTCCACATGAAAATTGGGGTGTCGGTATCGATGTTGGCCTCCCGGGGCTGGGGTCCTTCGATGAAACCGCTCGTGCGAGTTCCCAGTGGGCACTCGGGAAAGTGTTCCTCTCCTTTGATCCTTGCTCTCCCTTACCAGCCGAGTGCTTTGCGTGGGGAGTGCTGAATGAATGAGTGACCGACTCCCGTTGCTGGTTTCCTTCCAGTGATCTGCAGAATGCAGCGGCGGGTTCCTTTGCCTCTGCCTTTGCGGCCCTGGTGCTCTGCCCCACTGAGCTCGTCAAGTGCCGGCTGCAGACCATGTATGAGATGGAGTCGTCAGGGAAGATCGCCAGAAGCCACAAGTAAGTGCTGTTCGGGCACAGACGTTGGGTCTCTCGTTGCCTTGGTGCATTGAGTATTTGTCAGTTTTATATTCTACTAAAACTCAGTAGCAGAGAAAGAGATTTATCTACTCCAAAGTACTGTGTTTTTAGAACTCTTTCCCCTTCCAGTCAGAGGGGGACCTCCTAAATGAACTTTCAGAGGGCGGGACCCACTCCTGCTCCCACAACAGACCACTGTCTGCAGATGTTTCACACCTGGGAGGTGGAGAGGCCGAGAGCTCCTCTCACTCTTGGCTCATTGAGGGCATGAGGCAGCGTCCCCGGTTGTGCTGGAGGCACACAGCAGACAGCTTTGAAACTGTGTCTGAGAGCTGAGCCTTCAGAAATGCCAACTTGGGTTCCAAGATGAATATTTGGTGCCCGTTCCCAGGTTTCATGTGAGCTGATCAGCCCAGATCCCAGGGTCACTCTCTTACCTCCCTCCCCCACCCTTCTCACGTACCCACAGAGAGCCTGGCTTCTGAACACTCCTCAGAGCCCTTGTGAGCTACTCTGCAGCCATCAGAATGTTCTCCCCCTCAGTTCTGCAAACAGATTCTAGTTACATGAGTGTGTGTCATACACAGTGTGATTTATTGTCTTTATTAATCTCAACATTTGCTTATTTATCTTGACATCTGGCTGACTAAAGCTCTTTGTCACTGTGGTTGACTCAGTTTGAAAATCTGACCGGAAAAATCAGATTAATTGACCATTTACAGAAGTAGTCTCCTCCCAGGGAGGGTGGGGTTTCTGATAGAGTTCTATATCCTGCCCTCTGGAGATTCTTTACAACCAATTTGAAGCTATTATTTACAGCCTAGAGATCCAAAAGCATAAGTCTTTGAAACTTTTTACTGAAATATGGTGTATACCCAGAAATCATAAGTGGGGGTTCTAATAGTCACTAAACAAACACTTTCATAACCAATGCCCAGATTCAGAGGTAGAACAGGAACAGAATCCAGAAAGCTGCTCTCATGTCCTTTAGGAGTAGTTTAAGGTATTTTTTTTAATTTAAATTTTTTATTTAAATTCAATTTAGTGAACATATAATGTATTATTAGTTCCAGGGTAGGATTTAGTGATTCATCACTTAAATACAACACCCCGTGCTCATTATATCAAGCATCCTCCTTAATGCCCGTCACCAATTACCTCACCCCCCCCACCACTCCTCCAGCAACCTTCAGTTGGATTCCTAAGGTTTTTTTTTTTTTTTAGGATATTATTTATTTATTTGACAGACAGAGATCATAAGTAGGCAGAAAGGCAGGCAGAAACAGAGAGGGAAGCAGACGTGGGGCTTGATCCCAGGACCCTGGGATCATGACCTGAGCTGAAGGCAGAGGCTTTAACCCACTGAGCCACCCAGGCACCCCTTCCTAAGGTATTTTTAAAGAAAGTAATTGTTGGCTCCAAAAACTTAAGCGAATGGACACCTTGCACAAAGGTAAGTATCGGTTGACAATATTTTAGGTGTGGCTATATACTCCTGGCCTACACGGTGGTATATGGTACCTTGGGGTTAAGACTTGGTTCAGAAGGCAGGCCAGTCATGTTGAGTCGGATCACTGCGTTACATTCCCATTATAGAATGGGAGCTGAGTTGTAGGAAGGACCTAGATAATGAGTGATGTCTGATGAAGCCTTCTGAAATGCTTTTGATTACCGGGGGGTTTGATTCTTCACTGGTCCAAGCAAGGTCACCTGCTGAGAGCACAGTGAAGAGAACGGGGTTCCCTAAAACACACCAAAGATGTGGTTTCTGCTGCTGTTTTCCTGGCAGATAAGGCCTGCCATGGTGCGCACCGTCAGGAAGAGGGGTCTAGACAGAAAGGATCCTGCATTACTGCTGCTCCAGGGCTCTGATCAGCCTGAAATAGAAATTCTTGCCTACTTACTTTCTAAGAACTAAATCCTTGGTGCTTCTTGCCCTGTAGCGTTTCTAAGAATTTCCTCTGTCTTGCCTTCAAGTAACATCTACTCCCTTACTCCCTCGCTGCACTAACACGAAGCAAAAAGACCGTAAGCACTTGAACAGATTCCTTCTATACCCACCCATTCAAAAGAAAGGTAGAGGAGGGTAGGCACTGAGGGAGGTAGAGGAGTGGGCAAATACGAGGGCATTTTGTTCTTGCTGAGCTTGTACAGCTCCTTATTGTAATTTCTCTTATTCATTGTTGGACAAAAGTGGGTATTGGCTCTTTTACATCTTGGATAATATCCAGAATGTATGAATGCACTTTTTTTTTTCAATGAACTAAAAAGTGAATTTGTTTATTGAGGGCAAGAGGATGCAAGCAATATGAAAATCAGAGCTTGTCTGGCTTTCCCTGACTTTTCTTTCTCCGCCTGTCAGATGGGGGTTGGATTTTATTGGTACGTGTTCTGAGGGTCCCGATCTGCTCCTGGAATCCTTTATACAGGGGGAAGCTGTGGGGCAGATTCCTGAAGACCACCTCCCCCGACCACCCTTGGGGAGAACGGTCATCGGGCAGGAGTTGGCTCGGTAGCACCTACTTCTTTTCCCTTGTTTCTTGTGTACCATCAGATAGACCTTGCCTGCGATGGTGAGCCTTGCAACTAGCAAAAAGCAGCTCTAGGAACCCGCCCTGCCATGTTGGCACTGGTCTAGGTCCTTCATTGTTTTGTCCACAGTCAGAGGAGGTCTATCTGATTTTCCAGAAATCCAGGGTACTCCTTCTCCAGGAGTGTTCTCAGGGCTTCCTTTGCTGAGTGGCACACTTGGGAAATGTGAACATGGTTCCATTTGAGACGGGGTTCTGGCGTGGTCTGCTGAAATCTTGGCTGGAGGCACGGTGGCCACACACAGCTCTCTATGAATACACATTTTAATGATATTTCCTTGCTGTTGGATAGTTCAGGTGAGAACAGCTGTCCTAAAATAATAGGATCTGTGCTTCTCTGAGATTTCCTCCCTGCAGAGGCCTCATTTTCAGAATTTGGGTCCCTGGGTTTCTAGAATCAGCCATTCCCTGCCTGCCTAGGGTTGAGCCAGGTCTGCCACTGGGGTGGGAGTGCCAGCCTCGTCCCCCAGTCCCCCCCCATTTCCCCGGCCCTAAGCACAGCTCCCTGTCTCCCTGCAGCACAGTCTGGTCCGTGGTGAAGAGCGTCCTCAGGAAGGACGGCCCCTTGGGCTTCTACCACGGCCTCTCCAGCACCTTACTCCGAGAGGTGCCTGGCTATTTCTTCTTCTTTGGCGGCTACGAGCTGAGCAGGTCGTTTTTTGCATCAGGGAGATCAAAGGACGAGCTAGGTAAGCATTTGGCTGGGCTGGGCTGGGCCGCGCCCCACAGGGGCCTTCTTTTTACAGAGGCTGTGGGGGTCTGCTGGGCACTGAGGTTTCTGGAGGCTTGGAAAGGACCTTGGCACCTTCCTCTGGGTGCACTCATGTCCTCGCCACGGGGGTGAAGCTGTGCATCCCAGACTTCTTTACTGGAATAACATTTTGGGGGAGAATATAGAAATTACTTTCCTGTGGGAACTCTTCAATAAAGGGGTAAATCACCTGTGAAGCATTTTGCAATACGCATACAATTTGGTAATAAATCTTGAGAGTGTTTCCAGGGGACTGAAAAGTGTCATTCTTCCTAGGTTGTCCTGTGTAGCTGCCTGACGCAATCATGTCAATGTTTGGCTTGCATGAATGATTACTTGTTTCTTCTCAAACACATCACTTCAGTGTTTTGGACTTATTCTGGGGTTAGGCAAGCTCCCAGGCTTAACTATCATATTCAATAAGACAACTTTGGCTTTCATGGTAAAGGAAGAATCAGGGCTGTGGGGCATTAAATTAATGAAATACTGCAGACTGAGAGGGTTGGAAAAAACGTGACCTGTGTTTCAGTGGCCTCTGTTCTTATTCCCCATGGGGTGGAGGGCGGGTTGCCATGTTGCTGGGGGCCTGCTGGTTCTTGTGAGGGCCAGTCCTTTGGAGGGCAGGCCAGGAGGGACACGGCGCCACAGTGACCAGCACTGATATGGTCCTGTGATGAGGGGCAGACCCAGAGAGCCACATGGGATCTTGTGTCCTCTGAGCAGGGAGCCCAAAGGGAGCTCGATCCCTGAGATCATGACCTGAGCTGAAGGCAGATGCCTTACTGACTGAGCCACACGTGCCCCAAGTGTCAGCATTTTTATTTGCATCTACCTGCACCCACTACCACCTTGACCTCTGGAAATGCTGTCCTTGAGACAAAAATGCTATTGGCTGCTTTCCTCCCCTAGGCCCTGTCCCTTTGATGTTAAGCGGTGGAGTTGGTGGGATCTGCCTCTGGCTTGCTGTTTACCCAGTGGATTGCGTCAAATCCAGAATTCAAGTTCTTTCCATGTCTGGAAAACAGGCAGGATTTATCGGAACCTTTATAAGCATTGTGAAAAATGAAGGTGAGCCTGCTCATTGCAGAAATGGAGTGGGTGTGTATAGACCGGTCATTTTGCCGTAACCCTTGTGGAGGTCGATCGCGTGTGTGTGGTTGCTCTCTTCCCCTGCCCCCTGTCCTTTTTCTAGCGCCCCTTCCTTAGCTTACTTCCATTCTCAAGAATGTTTAATGTCGTTGTTCCTCACTTCTGGGCCAGGATTCTTTGTTCTAAATAGCCCGGAGGGAACTTTAAAACTCCAGATTGTGCCTCAGGGGACAAATGCTTGGAAGTCAGCGCCCCTTGTTTTATAGAATATAGATAGTATCAGAAAACCATCTCTAACAGAACCACTAAAGGATTTAAAAGAACGTGCTGCAAGTCCCTAATGCTAAGACTTCCTGAAGGGGATTGGCTCTGAATTTTGAGAGTTCACGTAGGAGTATAAAGAGACAATTGAGCCTGAAAGCCTTCACCAGCTCTTTGAGGGTGAAAGCGAGACCAAGTCCTTTTATGGCTTTGAAGAAGCTGACCTAGATCTGATGGAGATTTGAGTGTTAGCATCAGGAGTGGGTGTGGAGTGGGGGTGGGAAAGTGTGAAGGGGAGGGTAGAGGGACTTAGGGAAAGGGGGATATGCCAGGTTGGGTATCTGGTTTATATTTTTTAATTTTATGCCACCACTCCCCCCAATGTTGACTCTGTTTCCCTGTGGATTTGTGGATTATTAGGAATACCAGTAGTGATCCCATCTGAGCCAAGGAGCTGGCCCATTGGTCATTCACTTCTGCTAAAAACAGGTTTTCGTGACCTTTTTTTTTTTTTTTTAATTTAAATCACTGTGTTTGGTATTTTTCTGACAAAATCAAAAAAGAGAAAAAAAATTATTCGTGGACGAATGTTAAATTTTTTGTTTCCCCTTTTACCTCAACTGTATCATAGTACATCTGGGTTTTTTTGTTTGTTTTACTGTGTGGCAATGTCTTTGGGCATGATGCTATTCAACCATTGTCAATGTGAGAACATTTCTGAAGATGGGAAAGACAAAAATATGTAGGTCACAAACTGGTTTATTATATATATGGATTAAAAAAAAAACCTTTTTTCATTGTGGTCTTAACACTTTGATGTAAAAATGAAAATGAAAAAAAAAAAAAAGATTTTCTAGGTGATTTTTGTATAAAGCCAGCATCGTGCCTCTGGTGAGTAGAGACCTTTCCTTTCAGCATCCACTCTACATCTTCCACCTCGGGATATGAACTTCTCGGGCTTGATTTTGCGAGAGAGCGGTCACAGGGTGTGGAAACGGTTCAGTTCGTACTCCAGAGTTGCATAAAACTTCATAGTTTGACAGAGTACTTACTACTTACGCCTCCCTCATCCACTTGGATCTTCGTAACAGTCTGGGCAGTGCCAGCTGTAGACACAGGACTGTGCTTATGGCCCGGTGTCCTGTGGTCCTTGCCCTCCCAGGTGACACTGTGAGGCTGTTGCCCTCCTGTGGCCCTGGGGCTGCTTCTCTCTGCCCAGGTGAGGCCTCCGCTCTGCCCAGTCCATGTACCGGGAGCGAGCCCGGGATTCGTGTGTGGTACCTGAGCGTCCCCCAAGATTTGCTGGAAGACTGGATGCCTGGCCTCGTTGCCATTAGCCTCTTTCCTTCCCATTAGTCCAGGGAAACCTGGACAGAAGCCCTTCCATCCCTCGTTGGCATTCAGTGTGTTGTCTGGATCTGTAGGTGTCCAGCCCTGGGCTCTGCGGCTTCACAGGGTCTCTCTGAGAAGAGGCGTCTCAGTCTTTGATCACTTCTTGTCTTCTAGGAATAACGGCCTTATATTCTGGACTGAAACCCACAATGATCCGAGCGTTCCCTGCCAATGGGGCGCTCTTTCTGGCCTACGAATACAGCAGGAAGCTGATGATGAGCCAGTTCGAAGCCTACTGAAGCGTCCTGGCGAACCGAGGTCCAAGTCTAGGCATGTGACCACTACAGTTCATCTCAGGGTTTCACGGAGTACAAGACCAATGGGGAATTATTTTGGTTTCATCGGAGTTCTGTTTTTTTGGTCTTTCCTTATTCTACTCTGAATCTTAAACTTTGTGAAAAGGGGCTCTATTTTATCCTATTAATTTCTGCCCATAATCGTACTGAAATCAAACTAAGTTGCTGCTCTTGTCCTTGGTGGGACATTTAGGGCGAGCTGCCGGCCTTGCACAGGATCTGAAAGGCTAAATATAGTTCTTTCGGGACTTTGCATAAACCTGTATGTGTCCATGCAGCTTGGATGGTTACATGTTAGTAAGGCATCATTTGGTTCCATGTTTAATTCTCAGATCTCACCAGAAAACCTCTGAGGTAACTGTGTTTCATGAAGATGGCTGTGAATGATTCCTTACTCTAGATGTAGGCTCTCTTTTAGAACCTTAGTACATGCACTATCCTAAGTGGCTGAAGTTAAGTTTTCCTATGGTGCTTGACAACTGAACTATCCATGTAGATTTTGTAGAGGAGAACATACCTGCAAACTGGTGTGGCTTCCATGTTCACGATTTAAGTTAGGAGTCAACCTCTTGGATTTTCCCAAGATGTTCTACCATTAAAATAGTGCCATTCACTTCCTAGGTGGGATCATCTTGTGCCCCTGACACATTGTCAGGGGTGGTGAGAGCAACATGCCCCTCACCTGTGCCAGCTCCCCTTCTCTCCCAAAGAACTCCCCCTCTGCTGGGCCTTAGGTTGAGGGGAGGGGGCCCTGCTTCTGTGCTTTGTGAAGGCCCATGACCGACAGCAGGCCTGCTTCTTCCGTCTCTGGGTCCTGGCCTGGGTAGGATTCCAGATTATTTCTTTGGACCGTCTGTGGCCTGCTGATCCACTTTGGACCACTCACTGCCTCCACTGATCAGAAACTCTTCCCGGGAGCAGAGTGCCAAAGCCAAGAGAAGCCCTTGTTCCCTGTCTGGTGCCTGAAGGACAGTGCTTGTGGGCAAGGTCCTCTTTCTGATGGAACTGGACAGAACCTAGGGCTTGTCCTCCACAGTGAGTGATGTTGGGGCTGACCCTCTTGTTTAAGTTTATCTCGGGATTGGTAACTGCCATGTTTCTTATTGGGTTGGAGCCTTTTACATTTGGTACTGGCAGTCCGCGGATTTTCAGGATTGTATATAGGGGGCGACATTATAAAGCAATGAAACAAGCCAAGTAATTTTATTAAGCTATGCCATATGAATGCACTAACCACCACCACAAAACTCCAGGTCTCCTGGTGTAAGAGGGTCCCTTCTCATCCCCACTTAGGCAAGCCTCATCATACCATGCTGCTCCAAGACCAGCAAGGGCTCTCTCAGAAACAAGTGGTCTTACGCAGGCTGACGCTGCTAACGTCTGTCCCGTGTGTGTCTGTCCTTGTTGCCACAGTGTACCCCTCGAGTGAAACCTCTGGTTTCCTGAAGCTTTTACTTCTCTGCAGAGGCTGTGCTAACTCTAGCCATGTGCCAGAAGCCAGAGGGTCGGGACAGTGGGCAGCTGCTCTTTCTATATACTGCAGTTGTGAAAGTTGGCCCACCAGCAGCATTCTATTTCTGCCTGGTTGTGTGGATGGGGTTGATGTAGGAAACTGTTCTATTTTTTAAAAATAGCTAAATTTCCGGTTATGTTTTGGATAATTCTATTCCAGGGTAGTCAGATCTATTTGAAAAAACCAGTATCATTCTGATGTACCATGATGTAAGATTCTCGAGTTGTTCAAGGAAGTATTTATGTCAGGTTGTAAGGAGGCAAGCCCGTAAATTCTCTTTATGTGAGCAAAAGCACAAGAGTGTGGCGACTCAGTGGCCAGGATTTTTGATGCATCTTAGAGGTTTAGGGAAGAGAAACCCTAACTATAATCTTCTTTCAAAAAGCAAGTCTTGAAAATTGGGGTTTTCTTCCTTAGTGCCAGCTAAGTATCTACCGTGACTCCCCCCCCCCCCCGTCCATTTACCTAAGCTTATGGCTGCATGCATTTTCAAGGGAACAGTACAAACTGTTTAGCGGCAACATGTGTTTCTGTAACACGAATTATGGCAAGTGATGTAGTCAGAGCTTTTTCTAAAAAGCCTTTAGATGGGCTACTGCACTGGTAGCTGAGACCCTTTGAGGGCTATTTGGAGGGATAAAGAGCAACTGCATTCAGGCCATGTTCATAAATAAGGACATTTTATTTATATAATATATAAATACATAAATAATGACGTTAAGGTACTTAGAATAAAATAGCATCCAGCAACGAAGAGAATGGTATTCCCTGTGGACACTGGACTAACCAGTGTTTATAGTGAAAAGATGATCTTCACAGAGTTCCCTAAATTTAAATGAAGTTGGCTGGGTGCAGAGTCTGTGTCAGGGGGTGTATTTTAAAATAATCTAGAGGGGCGCCTGGGTGGCTCAGTGGGTTGAGCCTCTGCCTTTGGCTCGGGTCATGGTCTCAGGGTCCTGGGATCGAGCCCCGCGTCGGGCTCTCTGCTCAGCGGGGAGCCTGCTTCCTCCTTTCTCTCTGCCTGCCTCTCTGCCTACTTGTGCTCTCTCTCGCTCTCTGTCAAGTAAATAAATTTAAAAAAAATAAACTAATCTAGAATTCTCTAGGCAGACATTTCCTTTGACTTCACGGTGACGTTACAAAGAGAGAGAATCTACTGTAACATCTGCTTATGTTTACCCAGATTCTCTTGTCCTCCAAGGACTGCATGTGTAATTGAACCTTGTATCACAAGCTCTGCGGGGACTGCTTATAGGAACAGTCCTATGGGCTCCAACCTTGTTCTGGTGCCCATCGGAGGTTTGTTGAATAGCTTAGAAGTGACCTTTTTAATCTGACATTACAAATGTGAAAGCAGGGACTACTTACCCCAAAATACATAATAAACCTCACACAATGTTGTGAGGAATCATTTTAAATGTTATTTTGATATGAAAGTTCTTTTGAAAGTTTTTTTTAAAATTTATTTACTTATTTTAATAAACATATAATGTATTTTTATCCCCAGGGGTACAGGTCTGTGAATCGCCAGGTTTACACCTTTCACAGCACTCATCATAGCCCATACCCTCCCCAATGTCCATATCCCCACCACCCTCTCCGTTCCCCCCTCCCCCCAGCAACCCTCAGTCTGTTTTTTGAGATTGAGTCTTTTATGGTTTGTCTCCCTCCCGATCCCATCTTCTTTCATTTTTTCTTTTCCTACCTGCCTCCAGCCCCCCCACATTGCATCTCCACTTCCTCATATCAAAGAGATCATATGATAGTTGTCCTTCTCCGATTGACTTATTTCGCTAAGCATAATACCCTCTAGTTCCATCCACATCGTCGCAAATGGCAAGATTTCATGTCTTTTGATGGCTGCATAGTATTCCATTGTGTATATGTACCACCTCTTCTTTATCCATTCATCTGTTGATGGACATCTAGGTTCTTTCCATGGTTTGGCTATTGTGGACATTGCTGCTATAAATGTTCGGGTGCATGTGCTCCTTTGGAGCACCACGTTTGTATCTTTAGGATATATACCCAGTAGTGCAATTGCTGGGTCATAGGGTAGCTCTATTTTCAGTTTTTTGAGGAACCTCCACACTCTTTTCCAGAGTGGTTGCACCAGCTTGCATTCCCACCAGCAGTGTAGGAGGGTTCCCCTCTCTCCGCATCCTCGCCAGCATCTGTCATTTCCTGACTTGTTAATTTTAGCCATTCTGACTGGTGTGAGGTGGTATCTCCTTGTGGTTTTGATTTGTATTTCCCTGATGCCGAGTGATGTGGAGCATTTTTTCATGTGTCTGTTGGCCATCTGGATGTCTTCTTTGCAGAAATGTCTGTTCATGTCCTCTGCCCATTTCTTGATTGGATTATTTGTTCTTTGGGTGTTGAGTTGGATAAGCTCTTTATAGATTTTGGATACTAGCCCTTTATCTGATATGTCGTTTGCAAATATCTTCTCCCATTCTGTCAGTTGTCTTTTGGTTTTGTGAACTGTTTCCTTTGCTGTGCAAAAGCTTTTGATCTTGATGAAGTCCCAGTAGTTCATTTTTGCCCTTGCTTCTGTTGCCTTTGGAAGAAGTTGCTGCGGTTGAGGTCAAAGAGGTTGCTGCCTGTGTTCTCCTCAAGGATTTCGATGGATTCCTTTCTCACATTGAGGTCCTTCATCCATTTAGAGTCTATTTTCGTGTGTGGTGTAAGGAAATGGTCCAATTTCATTTTTCTGCATGTGGCTGTCCATTTTCCCAGCACCACTTGTTGAAGAGGCTGTCTTTTATCCATTGGACATTCCTTCCTGCTTTGTTGAAGATTAGTTGACCGTAGAGTTGAGGGCCTATTTCTGGGCTCTCTATTCTGTACCATTGATCTATATGTCTGTTTTTGTGCCAGTACCATACTGTCTTGATGATGACAGCTTTGTAATAGAGCTTGAAGTCTGGAATTGTGATGCCACCGACTTTGGCTTTCTTTTTCAATATTCCTTTAGCTATTCGAGGTCTTTTCTGGTTCCATATAAATTTTAGGATTAT
Organism: Martes martes; assembly: GCF_963455335.1. NCBI lineage: Eukaryota > Metazoa > Chordata > Mammalia > Carnivora > Mustelidae > Martes > Martes martes. Next base: position 62,901,710 of record NC_137890.1, read on the forward strand.
TTGTTCTACTGTTCTATTTGTTCTGTTCTATTTCTTTTAAAAAAAATGGATGAGATTTTGATAGGGATTGCATTAAATGTGTAGAATAGACATTTTCACAATATTTGTTCTTCCAATCCATGAGCATGGAATATTTTTCCATTTCTTTGTGTCTTCCTCAATTTCTTTCATGAGTACTTTATAGTTTTCTGAGTATAGATTCTTTGTCTCTTTGGTTAGATTTATTCCTAGGTATCTTATGGTTTTGGGTGCAATTGTAAATGGGACTGACTCCTCAATTTCTCTTTCTTCTGTCTTGTTGTTAGTGTAATGAAATGCGACGGATTTCCGTGCATTGACTTTATATCCTGCCACGTTACTGAATTCCTGTACAAGTTCTAGCAGTTTTGGAGTGGAGCCTTTTGGGTTTTCCACATATAGTATCATATCATCTGCAAAGAGTGATAGTTTGACTTTTTCTTTGCCAATTTGGATCCCTTTAATTTCTTTTTGTTGTCTGATTGCTGAGGCTAGGACTTCTAGTACTATGCTGAACAGCAGTGGTGATAACGGACATCCCTGCCGTGTTCCTGACCTTAGCGGAAAAGCTTTCAGTTTTTCTCCATTGAGAACGATATTTGCAGTGGGTTTTTCATAGATGGCTTTGATAATATTGAGGTATGTGCCCTCGATCCCTACACTTTGAAGAGTTTTAATCAGGAAGGGATGCTGCACTTTGTCAAATGCTTTTTCAGCATCTATTGAGAGTATCCTATGGTTCTTATTCTTTCATTCTTTCTTTTATTAATGTATTGTATCACAATGATGGATTTGCGGATGTTGAACCAACCTTGCAGCCCTGGAATAAATCCCACTCGGTCGTGGTGAATAATCCTTTTAATGTACTGTTGGATCCTATTGGCCAATATTTTGGTGAGAATTTTCGCATCTGTGTTCATCAAGGATATTGGTCTGTAATTCTCTTTTTTGGTGGGATCCTTGTCTGGTTTTGGGATCAAGGTGATGCTGGCCTCATAGAATGAGTTTGGAAGTTTTCCTTCCATTTCTACTTTTTGGAAGAGTTTCAGGAGAATAGGAATTAATTCTTCTTTAAATGTTTGGTAGAATTCCCCTGGGAAGCCGTCTGGTCCTGGACTTTTGTTTGTTTGGAGATTTTTGATGACTGTTTCAATCTCCTTACTGGTGATGGGTCTGTTCAGGTGATCTATTTCTTCCTGGTTCAGTTGTGGTAGTTTATATGTCTCTAGAAATGTATCCATTTCTTCCAGGTTGTCAAATTTGTTGGCGTAGAGTTGCTCGTAGTATGTTCTTATAATTGTTTGTATTTCTTTGGTGTTGGTTGTGATCTCTCCTCTTTCATTCATGATTTTATTTATTTGGGTCCTTTCCCTTTTCTTTTTGATAAGTCTGGCCAGGGGTTTGTCAATCTTATTAATTCTTTCAAAGAACCAGCTCCTAGTTTTGTTGATTTGTTCTATTGTTTTTTTAGTTTCTATTTCATTGATTTCTGCTCTGATCTTTATGATTTCTCTTCTCCTGCTGGGTTTAGGCTTTCTTTGTTGTTCTCTCTCCAGCTCCTTTAGGTGTAGGGTTAGGTTGTGTATTTGAGAACTTTCTTGTTTCTTGAGAAATGCTTGTACCGCTATATATTTTCCTCTCAGGACTGCCTTTGTTGTGTCCCACAGATTTTGAACCGTTGTGTTTTCATTATCATTGGTTTCCATGAATTTTTTCAATTCTTCTTTAATTTCCTGGTTGACCCATTCATTTTTTAGAAGGATGCTGTTTAGTCTCCATGTATTTGCGTTCTTTCCAAATTTCCCCTTGTGATTGAGTTCTAGCTTCAGAGCATTGTGGTCTGTAAATATGCAGGGAATGATCTCAATCTTTTGATACCGGTTGAGACCTGATGTCCCTCCTTGGAGCAGACTTTTAAAAGTCCCGATTTTGTGCTCCGTTGCTCTGCAGCTTGCCGGGAGCCGACCCCTCCCCCCGCGGTCTGTCTTCCTGTCACTTTGGATTCACTTCTCCACAGGTCCTACCTTTCAGAAAGTGATTGATTTTCTGTTTCTAGAATTGTTGCTCTTCTTCTCTTCGATTTCCCGTTGGATTTGTAGGTGTTCACAATGGTTAGATAAGCTATCTAGCTGAACTCCTGCTACCCGATGTCGTCTCAGCCTGCTTCTTCTCCGCCATATTGACTCCTCCCCTCTTTTCAAACTCTTAACTTTGGCACACAGTCCCCAGAAACAGTCGTTCTCTCAACCCTGGCATACCTCCTTCAGAAAAGAAAAAGCACCACTAACATTTTACTTTGTATATATTTAATGCTGTAAAAAATATGTGTGTATAAATGTAAATATACCTGCAAGCAAGGAGGGTTAGGAGACATAAATGTGTGGCAGGGATTGTGGAGAACATATTGTATCCTAAAGAGGAAACTTCTATCAGTATCCGCTATGACTTAAAATGTAGCTCGACTGCAAACTCCAGACAGTAAATTTTCCATATTTTCTTTTTATGGGGATTATCCAGCTTATTAAGTGGAAAGTAAAGCCTAGGAAAGAAGAAACAGGTTTCAAGCACAGAAGGCCAACCAGGGTTAGTCTTAGTCCCCCTCCTGTGCCTCAGCTGGCACATACAAGTGGAAGGGCTTGGTAACATCTGGGATGGCCAATGCTGGGGCACTCAGTAAGGCTGTTTGTAATTCCCAAAATGCTCCTTCTGCCTCTGCTGTCCACTCTACCATAGTAAGTCCTACCTTAGCCAGTTCGTAGAGAGGTCGCGCCATCTCCACGAACCGTGGTATCCACAGCTTGCAGTAGCCCACCGTCCCAAGGAACTCCCTTATGGAGACCAAAGCCTAAATAAGTGGCGTGGCTCTGACAGAGCTGTGTTTTTATTGCTGAAACCCGATACCCTTTTCCCTGCAGAGTCTCTAAGAGAGCTCTCGTCCCCCGCAAGCAAGACCCATAGTCCTCAATGGCTATTTCTACTATTCCCACTAACTCAGTCCTCCTTCAAGCACGAGAGAACTAGAATTCTAGAGAACTTCCAGACTCAGGAACGAATTTCCAGATAGGGAAGAAGTTTCCCTGGAATAATAATCTTCAGTTAATTAAAAAATATATATATTTCCCAGTTTAGTCACTAGAAAGTCATTTTTAAATGGGAGACTATTGATTTTTTTTTTAAAGCTGTCTTCAATGATGCTTACTGTGTCCTCTAACTTCTTCCCTAGATCTAAGTGTGTCAGTCACCTTTAAACTAGCTAAAGCCTTCCTCGAGGATGCTTTCCTTTCTGGCCTAGAATGTGGTAGGTGGTCGGTCATCAGTAGATGAACACATTCGGTGGACCTGCCCTAGTCAGGGTAACTGAGCAGACTCCTCCTCCACTTGCAAGGGGAGGGGTTTATCACCACACTCTAGATCTGATTAGAATACATTTCAGCTCCTATGACACAGTCCTATGGCATGGACTTTTGAGGATAATGCCACAGTGGTTCTCAAGAATAGCCCTATATTTTACATAATGAAGAATGGGGGACTTGAGGATTTCCTGGTTTCTATAAATTGAGGGTAGGAGTGCCATTCTGCCTTACACAGATCTTGGAGCTTAAGCCGTTTCTACTGGATTATATCAGAGCCATACCTGTTATTTTGTACAAAAGATGTGTGGAACCAAAAGAAAAATGGGCAGTTTATAGTCATAGTATTTATGGGCAGGTTATATGTCATAGTATGTCATAGTATTCAGGCAGATCTTAAAATTTTTAAAAAAGTTAATTTTCATGGTAAAAATGATACTAAAAACTAATTCCAAAGGGATTACAATTCCTTCCTTTCTATATATGTTGAACAATTACACACACAACATTAGACACACAGCACTTAACAGTCTATAACCTTCCGCTCACGACACACACCATTAGACACACAGCACTTAACGGTCTATAACCTTCCGCTCACGACACAAAGGAGACTTTAAGAAATGGCTTTTTCTTGGGGCGCATGGGTGGCTCAGTGGGTTGGGCCGCTGCCTTCGGCTCAGGTCATGATCTCAGGGTCCTGGGATCGAGCCCCGCATCGGGCTCCTTGCTCAGTGGGGAGTCTGCTTCTCTCTCTGCCTCTGCCTGCCTCTCTGCCTGCTTGTGCTCTCTGTCTCTCTCTCTGTCAAGTAAATAAATGAAATCTTAAAAAAAAAAAGAAAGAAAAAAAAGAAATGGCTTTTTCTTGCCATCCCTATCAAAATTTAAGGAAATGTAGTTTTTTCTATATACATTAGACAATAGTCCTCCAACCTAGTTTACATCGTGCTGACCAGAGACCGATGCCAGTTTATGTCTAAAGACCTCATCCTTTTCTACAAGGAGTAGCTACATTGATAATTGACTGTCAGTATTAATGATAAGAATACCCACACATGAGAGAGTTTTCATCTCATGGCCCTTGAAAATCACAAAATTAAGCAACACTGCCCGGGCCAGTACTTCTGGTAGTGGAGCTCCTGCTTAGGACCACTGACTGAGCGAGCGTGCTGACCGGCTTCAGGGATCAAAGGGTAGCCGTCCGGTATGGGAACAATCGAGGTCACTTGCTTCCACACACATACCATTTCACTATCGAACAGATTCTCCCATAACAGGGAGCAAGCAGGGGGTGAAGGAGGGCACAAACTTGAACTTGATCAACATTGTTAGTTGTTGGCAGTTCTGCTTGATGATTTTAATAGGGAAACAAAACCACTGAGGCTTAGAAATCTGTTACGTAAAGAGTAACACTTGTACACTTTGTGACTTCTCAGCAGAAGTTACACACTCATGTTCAGAGTAATGACAATGGCAAACATTCTCATTTTTCATAAGGTAAATATTAGATTCAAGATACTATTTAGGGGCGCCTGGGTGGCTCAGTGGGTTAAGCCTCTGTCTTCGGCTCAGGTCATGATCCCAGGATCCTGGGATCCAGCCCCGCGTCGGGCTCTCTGCTCAGTGGGGAACCTGCTTCCTCCTTTCTCTCTCTCTGCCTGTTTCTCTGCCTACTTGTGATCTCTGTCTGTCAAATAAATCTTAAAAAAAAAATACTATTTAACACGAATTATGTATCAGTTCAAAGGAAAGTTGGATCTCCCTCATTGTAAAGTACTTTATAAACTATGGGGAGCAGTGTGTTTTAAAGATACAAAACAAAAGTGTGATCACCACTCTACAGTAAACATACCTTGGTTTTTTCCTTATCTGAGAATATATGCAAGTTCTATAGAATTTAGAAAAAATGAGCAAGGGGCGCCTGGCTGGCTCAGTGGGTTAAAGCCTCTGCCTTCGGCTCAGGTCATGATCCCAGGGTCCTGGGATCGAGCGCCACATAGGGCTCTCTGCTCAGCGGGGTGCCTGCTTCCCCACCTGTCTCTGTCTACTTGTGATCTCTGTCAAATAAATAAAATGTTGTTAAAAAATGAGCAAACATCTCTTCTGTTCTTTTTAAAAATTTTGTTATAGACCGGCCTTGTTTTTCTCCCCCTCCCTGGCTAGGGGTTGACATCTCTGATCCTGTTCCTTGCCAGGAATTGTAGCAAAGGAAAGCCTAAATCAGAATCATTCAAAAGGCCAGACGAGAATACTGGCATAGGTTGGTTCTGGATGACTCACCGATGAAGAGAAAAACTGCACTTTCACGTCATCATACAGAGGTGGGCAGTTGGACAGATGGATTGTCACGCTGCCTGTTTCAGCATCATGAAGGATCTGTGAATGATCACATGGAACTCAGGACTGTAACCCTAGCTAATGGGTGGATAAACAGTGAGGTTCAGTTTGCTTATCGCGGCTTCCTGGATTTATCAAGTACACTTGGTCTCAGAGTGCAGTCATTACACATACAAATAAATGTGAATCATTATTTCTATTAAGTTGCAATACTGTTTACATTGTTAAAAGGCCAACATGTTTGGAGGGTATGGTACTGCACTGCTGAAAAGTGAAATACTCCGTTTTCTATCAGAATTTAAATGTCACCGTTGAACGTGTGTCATTTGATTTGCAGATGCTGGGACACACTAAGAAGCTCAGTTTTAAAGTTGGCATTCACATTCAAAAAACAGTATGTAATTGGTCATGTTTTATTAAAAAGGCGTTTGCTGATGGTGTCATAGGCTTTGTCCGTAGCCAACTACTGGATGGAGTGACCACAGGTTGGCCAAGTTTCTGGAATGAAGGACTTTGGGGCTATCCTGAGTATTTCTTTGTTACTGATTGGCCCTTGCATAACAGTGGTACCCACACTAAGGAGAGTCTGTGTGAAATACCAAAGAAGGTGCAGACTCAGGTGATGCTTCAGGGAGCTATAGACATAAGAAACAATGGTAGAATGGCATGAATTACACGTCAAGCTGGATAAGGAAGACTGTGTGGTTGTGTGTTTTGGGGAGCTTAATGAGAAGCATAGAATAAGAAAGTTTCACAGAGGAGCAGAAAAGGAGTTGTGTGTGGAAGGATTTGTGCACACGAGGAGCACTGAAAGAGAATGCCGTGCAGACTGGGTGGTGTGGCGGAGGGGGAGGAAAGACATCGAACACATGAAACAGAAATGAGAGTGTTGTGTCCCAAGGGCCAGAAGGCACCCGGTCTACTTGGAATGGAGTCTGCAGGTCAAGTTCCTGATGGAAATAAGCTCAGGTCTCAGGTATGATAGGGAAATATCTTAAAGGTTCAAGAGCCAGGAAATAAGAAAAATTGTGGAAGCATGGGGGCGGGGCAATTCCTATGCGACAAAGTGGCCTGACAGTTATCGCTTATACCACTTAGTTAGTGATTATAGCTCACAAAGCAACTTCACATATATTATCTAACCTAGTCCTCACAACCCTGGAGATGTGGTCTTTATTTTGCAGATATACTGAGCCAAAGATACTGACTGGCTTTGACTACAGGCCCAGAGTGCATTCTTTTTCTGCTCCACTTACTGCTTTTCAAGTAGGAGCAGAGAAATACCTGCATATTGCCGGTCTCTCGACACTGTATAGTATGAAGAGGAGGGAAAGGTAGGGAGACCACTGTGGAAATCCAGGCATGAGCAAATGGGGTGCTGGACTGGGCCGTGACGATGGGAACAGAAAGGAACGGAGAGAGTGAGGAGAGATTCCAAAGGTGAAATCAATAGGAAGTGGTGACTGGATGTGGGGGCACGGCCAGGAGAGACTCAAGGATTCTACATCGTAAGGCCTCAGTGAGAGAATTCTGGTGTCACTTGCAGAAGCAGAGGAAAAGCTCATCTGACAAATCTGGATTGACAAACACAGTTCTGTCGTTGGGGCAGAAACTGTCTAGGTAGGTGTCCTGCACCTACCACGTGGTGGGTACTCATAAGCCTGTGCAGAGCAGATGGAAGAGAAAAAAAAAAAATAGTTTACAGCAGGAGAATGGATGACCAGAACCAAGAGTAGAGTATGGGCAGCGATAAGAAACAGAAGTCAAGGATCAGGTCTGGGCGCGTGCCTTCCGTGGGACAAAGGGGAAGGAGTGGTGGTGGTGAAGTAATAGGAGAAGAGAGACAGACCTGGAGAGAGAATTTTGAGGGTGTATATTTCTTAAGACCCGCGAAAGCTTCTTCTTGCTTTAGGGTAGTCGAAGGCACTTCAACATTTAAGAAAACAGACTACCAGGTCCCATCGCTTAGGGGAAAGAGGTATATGTGTCCCCCTTCCAACCACTCTTGCGTTACTTCTCACAGTGCAGTCCCATAGGACATCGGAGGTAGAGTCACTTGGGACACTGCTAACACTTAACATGCTGGTTTGACATTGGGATTTGAAACAAACACCAGAATTTCCAGTTTGCATGCTGTCTCTTACCCGACAGTTTTTGGAAGCAGAACAGAAAAGGACGATCTGGCTCTGCATTATTATTTGTACTTTTAGATCACTCCCATTGCCTTTTCCAACACCTGAAGGAAATAAAGTTAGGCTCGTTAGAACAAAGAGCAAAATGTCTCACCGATTAACATTATGGATTAAAGAGAAAATTAGGACAGCTAACAGTGTGTCAATAGTGAATCATTTGGGTCTTGCTTGGATTCCATCTTTAAGAGACAAAGCTTTAAGCCCAACTTTGGCTCCTAAAGCACAATTGATAAGGCTGGAGGGGGGGAATAAAAAGACACATAGTTTAGCTTCTAAGACAGAATTTCATCTCTTCACCTTTCTAGAAAAAAATCAGGTAGGTAACTTGCCACCTTTCCTGCTAATGTGTTGCTTACTTCAGACATCCCACAATGGGTCTTAAATAGTCCAATTTCCTCTTACCCTCATCTGGAGTTAGATATTAGACAGCTGCATCCAAACATTCCGGTGGCATTCACGATACATCTATAGACAAATGGTTTCTTGCTCTCTGTTCAATTCAGATGACCCCTTTTTTTTAGTAGTTCTTAAAGGCTGGTTTCTCAAGCCTCCAATTAATTCTTACTGCTTTTCTTTTAACCAGGAATGTCACAAATATGCATAGAAGTAAAGGTACAGAAGTAAAAAAAATATTCTAACAGAGTCATATGTTAATCATTCTTGATGTTCAGATTCTATTTGCACCGTATGAACACATTATTCATTTGTATTAAGCATCATCATGTCTGAGCCTTACTTCTCCATCCCATCCCATCCCATCCCATTCCAGTTGCAGAACTCCTCTGCAGAACTGATGTTCACCAGAAATTAGTGAAAATGTAGAACTAAATTAATTCAAATACTTAACACATGACAGGAAAGGGCACTGATTTACAAGCTTAATTCCCACACATTTAAACCTTTTAAAATAAAGCATATTTCTATAATATAAAAGGTAAAAAAACATGAGGTGAAGAGTCTGGCTCACCTACTCCCACCTGTTTATTTGTCCAGCTCCGAATGGAGAATATTTGTATGCACATATAATCAAATACAAATACTCTCCCAGAGTATTTTTATATATGTACGTACGCACAAATATGAATACATGTTATTCCCCACTTCTGTGTTACAGAAATGGTTGCATACCACAGCACTGTCCTGTGCCTTGCATTTTTAAAAATACATGTCGAAATCTTATTTGACTCATCAATTAGTAAAAAACCAGTAAAATGTTACAGCTGATTCAAAGTAAACGACAAGCCACTGTGGAAAACAGTATGGAGTTTCCTCACAAAATTAGAAAGAGAATTACTGTATAGTCCAGTAATTTTGCTACTAGGTATTTACCCAAAGAACATTAAGCACCAATTTGAAGAGCTATATACACCCTTATGTTTACTGCAGCATTATTTACAATAGCCAATACATGGAGGCAATCCACGTGTGTACTGATAGACGAATAGGTAAGGAAAATGTAGTGAAGATGTATTTATACAGGTATACAGACACACAATGGAACGTTGCTCAGCTGTAATTAAAAAAGAAATGAAATCTTGGCATTTGCAACAGTGTGGATGGACCTATAGGGATGCTAAGTGAAACAGAGAAACAAATGTATTTCACTCATGTGGAATTTAAAAATATAAATGACAGGGAAAAAGGAGACAAAAAATCAGACTCTTCAATACAGAGAACAAGCTGATGGCTGCCATAAGGGAGGTGGGTAGGGGCATGGGTGAAATAAAGGGGAATAAAGAGTACGCGTATCATTTTTAAAATTAACATATAATGTATTATTTGTTTCAGGGGCACAGGTATGTGAATTATCCGTCTTACATGATTCACAGCACTCGCCATAGCACATACCCTCCTCAATGTCCATAAATTTTTTTTTAAGATTTTATTTATTTATTTGAGAGAGACAGAGAAAAAAAAGCATGAGCAAGGGAGAGGCAGAGGGAGAAGTAGGCTCCCCGCTGAGCAGGGAACCTGACACAGGGCTCTATCCCAGGACTCTGGGGTCACGACCTGAGCCAAAGGCAGACATTTAACAGACTGAGTGACACTTAACAGACCCAGGTGACCCATGAGAGTATACTTATCTTGATGATAATATACTTATCTTGATGAACACTCAGTAATATATAAAATTATTGAATCATTATATTGTACACATGAAGCTAATATAAACTAACATATGTTATACTTCAATTAAAAAAAATACTGCGGGGGCGCCTGGGTGGCTCAGTGGGTTAAAGCCTCTACCATCGGCTCAGGTCATGACCTCAGGGTCCTGGGATCGAGCCCCGCATTGGGCTCTCTGCTCAGCGGGGAGCCTGCTTCCCTTCTTCTCTCTCTGGCTGCCTCTCTGCCTACTTGTGATCTCTGTCAAATAAATAAAATCTAAAAAAAAAAAAAAATACTGCGCATCTATAGGGAAATAAAGATTGATGACATGAGTTTATAAACAGATACAAAATGGTTTAATCAGTCGCCTGGGTGGCTCAGTTGGTTAAGTGACTGCCTTTGGTTCAGGTCATGATCCCGGAGTCCAGGGATTGAGTACTGCTTCGGGCTCCCTGCTCAGCGGGGAGTCTGCTTCTCCCTCTGACCTTCCCCCTCTCATGCTCTCTCTCTCTCTCATTCTCTCTCTCCCAAATAAATAAATACATAAAATCTTTAAAAATGGTTTAATAATCAATTGCTTTCCACTAGATACAACTAATTTGTATTTTTATGTACAAAAATTATTTACAGTATTATTACTTTTCTACAACTTAGAGTTATAAAGAGCTTAAAGACCATGAGAGGTAGAGATAATCCCAGAAGGGTGCACAAGTCAAACTACTGCTCACTGCAAACGCTTTCACCCTTTTTTCTGACAGTCTCCCCATGCCCCTTCTGTTTTGATTTTAACAATCTCAAAGGAAGATTATTCTTATTCCAAAAGAAGGCTGGTGTCTCTAACACTGAGTCACGAAGAAATGGGAAATCTGAACAGACCAATTACTAGTAATGAAACTGAATCAGTCATCCAATAAGTCCCAACAAACTGAAGCTCAGGACCAGATAGAATCACAGGTGAATTCTGCTACACATTTAAAGAAGAGTTAATACCTATTCTCCTGAAACTATCCCAAAAAATAGAAGGCGAAGGAAAACTTCCAAATATATTCTATAAGGTCAACATTACCCATACCAAGACCAGACTAAAGTCACAATTAAAGAAACAACAAACAAATAAATAAAACTACAGGCCAATATTCCCCATGAACTTAGATAGATATACAAATCCTCAACAAAATATTAGCAAAGTACATTCAACAATAAAAAGATCCTTTGCCACGATCAGTGGGATTTATTTTGGGAATGCAAGCATGGTTCAATATTTTCAAATCAGTCAGCATGGTACACCGCATTAGCAAGAGGAGGATAAAAATTATATGATGGTTGCTTTTTTGTTGCTGGGAAGATGGCAGAGTAGGAGGATCCTGTGCTAACCTTGTCCCCTACACACACACCAAGATAACAGCCACATCAGTGCAACAGACTCTGAAAAGGACCCAAAGACTGGCAGAACAGACTTTCCACAGTAGAGAGGAGGCCACATCGAAAAGGTAGGTGAGGTGAAGACACGGTTGAGAACCAACCCCCCGGTAAGACTATCCATGAAGAGGAGCGAACCCCAAGCATGGAGAAGCAAGAGGCTCAGACCACAGAGCAGGCACAGGGAACCTGCGCTGAGAAGACAAGACAAGTCCCCATAACATTTGGCTTTGAAAACTAGTGGGGCTTAATAGGTTTTCAGGACCAGCAGGGCTCAACTCTGGGCACTTTATTTATTTACTTGAGTATAATTAACATAAGTGCTGTATTAGTTTCAGGTGTACAGTATAAGGATTCAACAATTCTATACAATCAAGGTCAGTGTACTATTAATCATCTTTATCTATTTCACCAATCCCCTACCCCACTTACCTTCTGGCAGCTAGCTTGTTCTCTGTATTTAAGACTCTAGTTTTTTGTCTTTTTCTTTGTTGTTTCTTAAATTACATATGTGAATGAAATCATATGGTACTTGTCTTTCTCTGATTGACTTATTGCATTGAACACTATACCCTCTAGGTCCATTCATGTTCTTCTAAAGAAAGGATGTCATTCTTTTTTTATGACCGAGTAATATTCCATTATACGTATGTGTATATGCACCTTCTCTTTATGCATTTATCCATTGGCGGACACTTGAGTTGCTTCCATATACTGGCTATTGTAAATAATGCTGCAATAAACATCGGGGGTATATATAGCTTTTGAAATTAGTGTTTCCATATTCTTTGGGTAAATACCCGGTAGTGGAATTACTGGGTCATATGGTAATTCTACTTTTAATTTCGTGAGGAAACACTATAGTATTGCCCACAGTGCTTGCACCTCTATGTCTACTGCAGCATTACTTACAATAGCCAAGACGTGGCTATTGTACTCAAGTGTCCATTGTTAGATGAATAAAGTGGTGGTGTGTATGCATACATAGAACGGAATATTATTCACCCATAAAAAGAATGAGATTTTGCCACTTGTGACAACATGGATGGACCTACAGGGTATTATGCTAAGTGAAATAAGCCAGACCAGAAAAGGACAAATACCATGTAGTTTTGCTTATATGTGGAATCTAAAAAATAAAACAAACAAACAAAAATGAACGAACAAACAAAAAGTAGAACCAGACCTGTAAATACAGAGAACAAACTGATGGTTGCCAAAGGGGAGGCAGGTGGGGAGAGGCACAAAACAGGTGAAGGAGAGTGGGGGATACAGGCTTCCAGTCATGGAATGAGTAAGTCTTGGGGGATAAAAGGTACAGCATAGGAAACACAGTGAGTGACACTCTAATAGTGTTGTATGGTGAAGGATGGCAGCTACACTTGGGAGCATAACATAATGTATAGACTTGTCGAATCACTAGCTTATGTATCTAAAATGAATGTAACTTTTTAAAAAAGATTTTATTTATTTATTTGACAGACAGAGATCACAAGTAGGCAGAGAGGCAGGCAGAGAGAGAGGGGGAAGCAGGCTCCCTGCTAAGCCAAGAGCTGGATGCGGGGCTCGATCCCAGGACCCTGAGATCATGACCCGAGCCGAAGACAGAGGCTTAACCAACTGAGCCACTCAGGCACCCCTAAAATGAATGTAACATTTTGTGTCAAGTATATTTCAATAGAGAAAATGTTTGTAAAAGTAAGGGGGAGACAACTCTTAGGGTCCGTGATCAAAGGAGCGAGACTGATACAAAGCGAAGGTCAAGCAAAGCTTTATTTCGCGCCAAGCATCAGGAATCAAACTGACTGGTAAGGGCTATCTCTTACTAAGAGATGACGATGACGACCCCGACAGGGCCGCTCCCCAGAAGGACACTCTGGACGAGGCCGCTCTCCGACGAAGCCGCTCTGCACGAGGCCGCTCTGGACGAGACTGCTCAGAGGAGGCTGCTGTCGATGAGGCCACTCCCTGGAGGGAGGCTGCTCTGGCAAGCACTCCCGAGGACTCTGACAGCTCTTACTGACTGCTCTTACAGCTCTCGATGACTCCTACAGCTGATAGCTCTCGCTGACAGCTCTCACAGCTCTTGCTTCTCCAGCGAGACCGCTCCCGACGAGGCCCACAGCTCCTACTCCTACAGGGGACAGCTCTTACTCCCTGGAAGGAGGCTGCTCAGGCAAGGCCACTCCCCGGAGGGAGGCTGCACTGGCAAGGCCTCTTGACGGCTCTCACAGCTCCGACTGGCAGCTCTTACTGCTCCGGCGAGACTTCGAGAGACTGCCCCTACTAGCCTCGCAAACCAACTTTTATAGAGGCACTTTTAGCCGGGCTATACACAGGTAGCCAATGAGATTGCAATACACGGGCGGCCAATTGAATTTCAATTTACACTAGTAGATATATGTGTGCCCCTCTGATTGGATGTCTTCACCTGGCCTGACCCGCCCCTCCATCTAGGCTTTGCAAGGAAGTTCCTCTGGGAGGGGCAGGGTCAATCTAAGTTCACTGCAACAATATGGCTCCCTCTGATTAAGTAGGCCCTTACACCCTACCTTCTGACACCTGTTGGACAAGCCTGGCTCTGCCTGGGGAGGTGTGGCAACACCTGGAATTCTGAGTGAGGTCAGCCATTATGACCACGACAACCCTCTCCCTCCTAATTCACACACAACCAAGGAAACAGTCATAATGGACTCTCTAGAGGACTTTGCAGTCTGCAAAGCGTTTTCACCAACAGTTGCTAATTTTTATACACAGGCAGCCTTCTGCCCGAATGGGCCGTGTTTCAAGGGTCTGCCTGCACAATGCTTGTTTGGAAACCTAGACAAAATTTTCCACAGAAACAATGCTCCTGGGTTGACATTTGTTTTCACAAGCCAGAAACTGATGCAATCCGATTGTGGTAATCCATTAAAACTCCTCACCACCACCTCTGTGTGTGTGGTGGGGAGGAAGGGATATAGAAATAATTTGAAAAAAGCACTTTATACTTTAACTGTAATCTGTTTTACTATGCAGTTTATATATATATTTAGAGGATTCTTTTATTTCTGAATAATTGGATGAAATGTTAAAAAATATATATCTAGCTCTTATTTTTTGTGATTCCCCAGAAGTCTAAAAATACAAGCCTGTTTGGATGGATACCAGTGCTCCGGCACCATACTACTCATGAGGGACCCGGCACCTCCACACGGGCCATGGTTTAACTTTGGGGAGTCAGAGCATCGCTCCCTGCTGCACCTCGGGCAGTGAGAGTGAAGCCCCAGCCCACCCCCACTGTGGCGAGCCTGTTCTGCCGCCTCCCCTGTGAACTGCGCAGGAAGCGGGGTGGTTGATGGAGAATTAAAGACTTGAGGATGGTTCTCCCCCTCCCCTTCCCTTTCATTTCTTAAGTCCCAGAGATGGAAGATCTAATTTTCCTGCCTCCCTGCATGATGGCAGATCCCAGTCTCTCTCCGGACATTCTTGAAGCAGGAGAACAGTCAGCTCTTTAAAATTGGTCAGGATTTTTACTCCTGGTAGTAACTAATAGAAGCTAGGAGGCTGAAAGACGTCCCTCCTCCCCACCACCGCCCCGAGCCCAGGTTTCTCCCAACCCCCTTTCTGTGTTTCCGTAGATTCCAGTAAGGAAGACCTGGGTGGTGCTCCTTAGGAAGCTATCCTTGACCTTGACCCTCAGCTGGCAGGGTCAAGTCTGTGTGTGCCCCAACACTGTGGTCAGCTCTTTATATCCATGCGCACGCATTCCTCTCCTTCTTGAGGGCAGAGAAACACTAGCAGGGGGCTTGCCCAAAGCAGGCACTTGGTAGTTATTTCTAAAAGAGAATTTGTGGCAACAAATTTCCTTTGTTGTTTGGTTTTGAAGACACCTTTGTGTATTTAAGACATATCAAGACATCTCGAGTTGCTGGGGATGAGGGGACTAAGGGTGCAGGAGGGAGGGGAGAGAGAGAGACCAGGATGATGAGAGGGAAAAGAAGGTTTCTGAAAGGCTCATGTGAGCAAATGATACAGGGCTGCCAGATGAACCCTGAACTAGAGGTGGACATGAGGGAGAGGTGGTCTCCAGAGCTCGTGAGCCCTTCCTCTCTTCTCCATCAGAGGTCCTATTCTTGAAAGCCCACCCTGGGCTGAAGCCAAGGCAGCAGTGAGAATAGAAAAACGAAGGGGATGGAGCCCCCCACAAACTGGTGAAGAGAGGACATCTAAGGGCTTCTGGGCTCTTCCACTGGGAGGGGTTACACGTGAGGATGCATAAAAGGACAGCCATGAGTTGGGATTGTTGGTACACACACGGGAGCAACCATCCCACGCCTCCAGAGTCAGAACATTGTCCTCCTGGCCAACTCATCAATGACACATAAAACACATACCATGAATTGAATGAATGACGATTTTTTTAATCTTGAGTGTTTTTCTTGGAGGGAGAGTCGTGTTGTAGATATTTTTCACATCTGCAAAATATCCAACGTATCTATTCTGCAAAATAACAGAAGACTCAATTTAAGTGGAGGTGAAAAGTCTATCCTCAGCATTCCTGATTTTGTTTTTGTTTTTGTTTTTACATAGAACTTAGGGAGAATCATTAATGAAAGAAACATTTATTGAGTGCCATTATATGACTAGGCATGCTTATGTTTGTTGCCTCATGACTGAATATCTCCCTTAGAAGAAAAGTTCTGAACTCTGTGCTGTGGGGAAGGAACAAGAAGGGAGCCACATGTTGCTCCTATAGGCCACTTTCTACTGAACGGACACCTAACCAGACCCAGGGAAAGAGCTACAACATTTCACCAAGACGTAGTTAATACGAGTGTGGAAAAGCTCAGTCTGGGTGGAGGCTTAACTGTGACTAAGTTCAAGGAAGGTTTGTGCTCTGGCACACATTTGTGCTCCTAATCACGAAAGGACTTGAGCTCCACACACCTCTAACGAAGATACATATGCTCTTGTCCCTGAGGCCAGCTTGAGTGTATTTTTTAAAGATTTTATTTACTTATTTGAGAGAGAATGTGTGCAGTAGAGAGACCAAGAGCATGGAGAGGAGCAGAAGGAGAGGGAGAAGCAGACTCCCCAATGAGCAGAGAGCCCCAGGGTCATGACCCAAGCTGAAGGTAAACACTTAACTGACTGAGCCACCCACATGCCCCAGAAATTGGATATTACTAAGGTATCATTAAGGTATATATTTTTTAAAGATTTTATTTATTCATTTGACAGACAGAGATCACAAGTAGGCAGAGAGGCAGGCAGAGAGAGAGAGGAAAGGACGCAGGTTCCCTGCTGAGCAGAGAGCCCGATGCAGGGCTCGATCCCAGACCCCGGGTCCATGACCTGAGCTGAAGGCAGAGGCCTTAACCCACTGAGCCACCCAGGTGCCCCAAGGTATGATATTTTTATTTTTTAAAGATTTATTTGTTTGTTTTAGAGGGGCAGAGGGGCGGAAGTAGAGGGAGAGAGAGAATCTCAAGCAGACTTCCCCATGGAATGTAGAGCCCGTTGCAGGGCTTGATCTCATGACCCGAGATTATGACCTTGAGCTGAAATTAAGAGTTAGATTCTTATCCAACTGAGCCACCCAGGTGCCCCTTAAGATATAATATTTTTAGATATGATCAATGGTGTTATGGTATTTTTACCCTCGAGAGTCTATGTGAATGCCACACTAAAATACTTGTGAGATAAAATGACCCGATGACTGGGATTTCCTCCACAGTCATCTGAGATCTGTGGAGAAGGGGTGTGTGTGTGTGTGTGTGTGTGTGTGTGTGTGTGTGTGTGTGTGTGCATGTGAGGAGAGTGGGGAGGGAATGAATGCAACATGATAAAACGATGGTTGAAGTGGTGCGAGGACTACAAGGGGATTTATTATAGGATTGTCTCAGCTTTTTATGTTTGAAATTATTCACCATAAAATATTGTTGAAAGGATAAAATAGGGTAACTGCATATATTTCACATGGATTTTCTGAGTATTAAATGAGATAATATTTGTCAAAGTATAACAGTGTCTGGAATAGAATAGGTTTGGTAAGATGTTAATTTCCCCTTTTTCTTTCAAAATACGGCCGCCCCCTCTTGTCTCTTTGATTCTCCCCCCCCCACACACACACACACACGAGATGTTCTGCAAGAGATGAATGGCCCAAGTAGGGGTTTGTGAAAGACTCATTTCCTCTCAGAGAGAAATCAAAGGCTAGTGATTTTCCATAATCTTCGTGTCTGGAATCCTAGAAATTAGACCTTTCTACTTTGGGAAGGAATCAATTCTTGAACTCCATAAGCAGAGACCAATGTTAAATGGAGAGCAGGATTCCCCAGGGCAGGTTGTGTGTGTGTGTGGGGGGGGGGTTACTCATAGACATGGCTCTCTGGCCCTGGGAGGGACCCAGGCCTGTCACAGGCACCAGAGTGGAGCGGCCCGATCACGAGAGGAAAAGAGTGCACAGTGAAACCAAATAATGGCTGCTGAACTCCCCCAAAGGTCCCCTCCTTTAAGAATGGCAACTTACCTGAGAAGGGGTTTCAACTCCCTGAAATTTAGTACTGGTGCTTTTATCTGTTCGCCGTTCTCCAAAATAATAAAGGCTCTCCTACAGAAAAGGGGGCAACACAGTCATGGCTCACATGCACCTTCTTTTCCTGTGGAAGGCATTCTTAAAGGTTCTAAGGGCACATTATTTCCTCAAGTCTGCAGCCTGTAGGCAGAGGTTACTCAAACTAAAGTTAACAACAAAAAAAATCGTATCAAGGTTTTTTACACAAACACGCACTCACATACAACTGAAACCAAAGTTTCACAAAACAATACTTACCTTTTGATATTTTCTGTTCGAATCTAGTCCATTTTATTTTTAAAAACGCTAGTCACAATCCAAAAGTTGACTTTACAATTCACTGAGAGATTGGACCCCGTTTGGAAAACACTGGGGAAGAGCCTCCATTTTCCTAACCTGTGTGTCTCAAATTAGGAATAAAGCAGATGGTGGCACCACAGAGTGGGGCACTGGAGACAACCCGAAGTTTCTCTTCTCAGACTGCTGGCCAAGTGGGGAGCAGAGCTGCTGGCCATGTCCATTCAGTGGGAATTTCTCAGCACAATCATGGCAGAAATAAGACTGAGAACCCCACTTTAAGAACCGGAAATAGCCCACCCTGTCTCTGCAGAAATTTTCAGAGGGCCCAGCCTCCAATAGATCCCATAGATATTAACTATGAGAGGTTAATAACATCAAGGAGAGATTTTGTTCTGCGTTGGAAAATGTACCTTTGACCTACCTAGTGCTTCTAAGGATGTTGGAGGTCCTTTGGAGAACCTACCAAACCAATCTTGATATTATTCTTGTGAGGAAGGAGACCGTCCCCTAACTAGGGGCATAAGAATGGGGCTGGGAGCAACTGAGCTACTACTCCTACTCCTACTCCTGAGTAGGAGGCATTGTGACTGTGGAGTTGTTTTACACTTGGACAGGTTGACTTTACCCCCTCCCTCCTTAATCCTGTCCCTATTAGACCCTACCTTTATTTAAAATGTTGGTATTACTGTAGACATCATGGATTTTTTTCCATTAATCTTGAGTTTAAAACATAGTGCATTTGATTACTGAAAATTACTGAAACTACTGAAAATTTTGGCATTCCCTTAAATTTTGTGCCTGAGGGGAGTTTCTCACTGACCTCACCCTAGCCCTGGCCCAGACTAAGAGGCACCTAGGTCAGTTACTAACCAGTGCAAATTAAACTAGGAAATATGGTATATTAACTAACTAGAATGTAAAGAAAATTTTGGAAAAAAAAATACACAAGGACATATCAAAATGAGGCTTTCTAATAAGTGGATCTCTAATTACAACTTCATTAAGTACCACGACTCAAAGAACCATCTTAACATCCTACCAGTGAGGCTTCAGAACTATCAGATTCAATCAGCACAAGATCATCTGTAGTAACATCTTTCCTACCTCTGCAGTTGTAAATATTCCACTGGCAATAAGGTAGGCACAAATCATCGTTCCAGTTCTTCCTGCAAAAGAAAAGAAGTTAGTCCACGAACAACCTGTTCATGGCAGTACTTGGTATAAAGATGCTGTCAGAAATATTCAAAGAGCTCATTTGGGATCGATTTTCTTTTCCTCTGAAAGTGCTTGTTCAAAAGATTTCAATTCAGGAATAGCCAAAGCTGTTTCTTTGCTCTGAGGTTGTATCTAGAATTCTGTCCCGTGTGCACAAAGGCACGTGCGCACGTGTATACTGTTCTTGAATCCCCGCTGCTGGGGACTGCAGTGACAGGCAGAGCCAGTGAGGTCTCCTCTAGGACCTTAGAGCTAAAGAGCTACTTACCAGTTAAGAACTAATTACACACCCTGTTTTTCCAACTAACATAAATAAAAGTACCTATAAAAGACAAAACGTGATCAGAACCCAAAACATGACATAGCATTTATAACACCCATTTTTTCTTTCTATTTTTGAGTCTTTAAGTGTGTTATGAAACATACATGAAGGTAAACAGAACAGTATAACAAACCCCATATATCTGTTTCCCAGAGTATATTATATTGTTGTCCTTGTTCGCTCCTCTTCCTTCCTTCCATGTTTTTCTTCCTCTCTTCTACCACAGCATTTCACTTTTTAAACTTTTTGTAAGTATGCTCCACACCCAGCACAGAGCCCAGTGGAGGGCTTGAACCCATGACCCTGAGATCAA
This sequence comes from Martes martes, assembly GCF_963455335.1. Classification (NCBI taxonomy): domain Eukaryota; kingdom Metazoa; phylum Chordata; class Mammalia; order Carnivora; family Mustelidae; genus Martes; species Martes martes. The sequence goes on from NC_137890.1 coordinate 62,921,844, forward strand.
GATCTGAGCTGAGATCAAGAGTCAGACACTTAAGCAACTGAGTGACCCAGGCACTCCCTCTAGCATTTTAAAGCAAACCCGTGATTGCATGTTATTTCATCCTCAAAATTTATGTTTTACTCTAAATTATATTTTTGCCCTGCTATACAAAATTTGATTTAAAAAATACAGTGTGTCTTTTATTTCTACAGTTATCTGTAGCTTTTGTCTTAGCCAGTGTATGCTGAACTTACTTTGTGTAATTTCAAGCTTACCCTTTTAACTTTAGATATATACTACTTCCTATTCTTTTTCTTTTTCAATGAACAACTAAACTTATTTTACAACCCATAGTTTGGAAAAAATTCTAAGCCAAGTACTTCCAAAGAAGACTTTTTACCACCTCATGCTGTGATACGTAAAGGCTTCTTGCTAAAGGAAATCCTGACTATTACCAACCCTGCTCCCAGTGGTAAAGACTGTTAACATTTCAGTTCTGTCTGGAGGCCATCCTTGGGTCTCTATAACTGGTATTTTCCCATCTGAAAAACACTTTTGCAGATTCCCTGTCCTTGTGGCTGTGTACAGTCACAGACACAGTACATATCCTATCATCCAATCAAATCAAGTACGGCAGGGAAGCATAAAAAGATACATACTTACCTTCAGTCATTTATCTTAATTTAAAACATAAGGATTTGGAAAACAGTGTGGAGATTCCTGAAGAAATTAAAAATAGAGCTACCCTATGACCTGCAATTGCACTCCTGGGTATTTACCCCAAAGATACAGATGGAGTGAAAAGAAGGGCCATCTGTACCCCAATGTTCATAGCAGCAATGCTCACAGTCGCCAAACTGTGGAAAGAACCAAGATGCCCTTCAAAGGACGAATGGATAAAGAAGATATGGTTCGTATATATAAAGGAATATAATGCCTCATCAGAAAGGATGAATACCCAACTTTTATAGGGGCTGAAAAAGCATTTGACAAAGTGCAGCATCCCTTCCTGATTAAAACTCTTCAAAGTGTAGGGATCGAGGGCACATACCTCAATATTATCAAAGCCATCTATGAAAAACCCACTGCAAATATCATTCTCAATGGAGAAAAACTGAAAGCTTTTCTGCTAAGGTCAGGAACACGGCAAGGATGTCCGTTATCACCACTGCTGTTCAGCATAGTACTAGAAGTCCTAGCCTCAGCAATCAGGCAACAAAAAGAAATTAAAGGCATCCAAATTGGCAAAGAAAAAGTCAAACTATCACTCTTTGCAGATGATATGATACTATATGTGGAAAACCCAAAAGGCTCCACTCCAAAACTGCTAGAACTTGTACAGGAATTCAGTAACGTGGCAGGATATAAAGTCAATGCATGGAAATCCGCCGCATTTCTTTACACTAACAAAAAGACAGAAGAAAGAGAAATTGAGGAGTCAGTCCCATTTACAATTGCACCCAAAACCATAAGATACCTAGGAATAAATCTAACCAAAGAGGCAAAGAATCTATACTCAGAAAACTATAAAGTACTCATGAAAGAAATTGAGGAAGACACAAAGAAATGGAAAAATATTCCATGCTCATGGATTGGAAGAACAAATATTGTGAAAATGTCTATTCTACACATTTAATGCAATCCCTATCAAAATCCCATCCATTTTTTTTAAAGAAATAGAACAACAGAACAAATAGAACAGTAGAACAAATAATCCTAAAATTTATATGGAACCAGAAAAGACCTCGAATAGCTAAAGGAATATTGAAAAAGAAAGCCAAAGTCGGTGGCATCACAATTCCAGACTTCAAGCTCTATTACAAAGCTGTCATCATCAAGACAGTATGGTACTGGCACAAAAACAGACATATAGATCAATGGTACAGAATAGAGAGCCCAGAAATAGGCCCTCAACTCTACGGTCAACTAATCTTCAACAAAGCAGGAAGGAATGTCCAATGGATAAAAGACAGCCTCTTCAACAAGTGGTGCTGGGAAAATGGACAGCCACATGCAGAAACATGAAATTGGACCATTTCCTTACACCACACACGAAAATAGACTCAAAATGGATGAAGGACCTCAATGTGAGAAAGGAATCCATCCAAATCCTTGAGGAGAATGCAGGCAGCAACCTCTTCGACTTCAACCGCAGCAACTTCTTCCTAGGAACATCGCCAAAGGCAACAGAAGCAAGGGCAAAAATGAACTATTGGGATTTCATCAAGATCAAAAGCTTTTGCACAGCAAAGGAAACAGTTCACAAAACCAAAAGACAACTGACAGAATGGGAGAAGATATTTGCAAACGACATATCAGATAAAGGGCTAGTATCCAAAATCTATAAAGAGCTTATCCAACTCAACACCCAAAGAACAAATAATCCAATCAAGAAATGGGCAGAGGACATGAACAGACATTTCTGCAAAGAAGATATCCAGATGGCCAACAGACACATGAAAAAATGCTCCACATCACTCGGCATCAGGGAAATACAAATCAAAACCACAAGGAGATACCACCTCACACCAGTCAGAATGGCGAAAATTAACAAGTCAAGAAATGCAATGCTGGCGAGGATGGGGAGAGAGGGGGAACCCTCCTACACTGCTGGTGGGAATGCAAGCTGGTGCAACCACTCTGGAAAAGAGTGTGGAGGTTCCTCAAAAAACTGAAAATAGAGCTACCCTATGACCCAGCGATTGCACTACTGGGTATATATCCTAAAGATACAAACGTGGTGCTCCGAAGGAGCACATGCACCCAAACGTTTATAGCAGCAATGTCCACAATAGCCAAACCATGGAAAGAACCTAGATGTCCATCAACAGATGAATGGATAAAGAAGAGGTGGTACATATACACAATGGAATACTATGCAGCCATCAAAAGACATGAAATCTTGCCATTTGCGACGATGTGGATGGAACTAGAGGGTATTATGCTTAGCGAAATAAGCCAATCGGAGAAAGACAACTATCATACGATCTCTTTGATATGAGGAAGTGGAGATGCAATGTGGGGGGGTTGGGGGCAGGTAGGAAAAGAAAAAATGAAAGAAGATGGGATCGGGAGGGAGACAAACCATAAAAGACTCAATCTCAAAAAACAGACTGAGGGTTGCTGGGGGGAGGGGGGAACGGAGAGGGTGGTGGGGATATGGACATTGGGGAGGGTATGGGCTATGATGAGTGCTGCGAAATGTGTAAACCTGGCGATTCACAGACCCGTACCCCTGGGGATAAAAATACATTATATGTTTATTAAAATAAATAAATAAATTTTTAAAAAAGTTTCAAAAGAACTTTCATATCAAAATAACATTTAAAATGATTCCTCACAATGTTGGTGTGAGGTTTATTATGTATTTTGGGGTAAGTAGTCCCTGCTTTCACATTTGTAATGTCAGATTAAAGAGGTCATTTCTAAGCTATTTAACAAACCTCCGATTGGCACCAGAACAAGGTTGGAGCCCATAGGACTGTTCCTATAAGCAGTCCCCGCAGAGCTTGTGATACAAGCTTCAATTACACACGCAGTCCTTGGAGGACAAGAGAATCTGGGTAAACATAAGCAGACGTTACAGTAGATTCTTTCTCTTTGTAACGTCACCGTGAAGTCAAAGGAAACGTCTGCCTAGAGAAATCTAGATTATTTTAAAATACACCCCCTGACACAGACTCTGCTCCCAGCCAACTTCATTTAAATTTAGGGAACTCTGTGAAGATCATCTTTTCACTATAAACACTGCTTAGTCCAGTGTCCACAGGGAATCCCATTCACTTCGTTGCTGGATGCTATTTTATTCCAAGTACCTTAACGTCATTATTTATGTATTTATATATTATATAAATAAAATGTCCTTATTTACGAACATGGCCTGAATGCAGTTGCTCTTTTTCCCTCCAAATAGCCCTCAAAGGGTCTCAGCTAGCAGTGCAGTAGCCCATCTAAAGGCTTTTTAGAAAAAGCTCTGAGGGACACCTGGGTGGCTCAGTGGGTTAAGCCACTGCCTTCAGCTCAGGTCATGATCCCAGGCTCCTGGCATCCAGCCCCACATCGGGCTTTCTGCTCAGCAGGGAGCCTGCTTTCCTTCCTCTCTCTGCCTGCCTCTCTGCCTACTTGTGATCTCTGTCTGTCAAATAAATAAGTAAAATCTTTAAGGAAAAAAAAAAAAAAAGCTCTGACTACATTACTTGCTATAATTCGTGTTACAGAAACACATGTTGCCGCTAAACAGTTTGTACTGTTCCCTTGAAAATGCATGCAGCCATAAGCTTAGGTAAATGGACGGGGGGGGGGGGTCACGGTAGATACTTAGCTGGCACTAAGGAAGAAAGCCCCAATTTTCAAGACTTGCTTTTTGAAAGGAGATTATAGTTACGGTTTCTCTTCCCTAACCCTCCAAGATGCATCAAAATTCCTGGCCACTGAGTTGCCACACTCTTGTGCTTTTGCTCACATAAAGAGAATTTACGGGCTTGCCTCCTTACAACCTGACATAAATACTTCCTTGAACAACTCGAGAATCTTAATCATGGTACATCAGAATGATACTGGTTTTTCAGAATAGATCTGACTACCCTGGAATAGAATTATCCAAAACGTAATAGGAAATTTAGCTATTTTTAAAAAATAGAACAGTTCCCTGCTACATCAACCCCATCCACACAACCAGGCAGAAGAAGAATGCTGCTGGTGGTCCAACTTTCACAACTGCAGTATATAGAAAGAGCAGCTGCCCACTGTCCCGACCCTCTGGCTTCTGGCACGTGGCTAGAGTTAGCACAGCCTCTGCAGAGAAGTAAAAGCTTCAGGAAACCAGAGGTTTCACTCGAGGGGTACACTGTGGCAACAAGGACAGACACACACGGGACAGATGTTAGCAGCGTCAGCCTGCTTAAGACCACTTGTTTCTGAGAGAGCCCTTGCTGGTCTTGGAGCAGCATGGTATGATGAGGCTTGCCTAAGTGGGGATGAGAAGGGACGCTCTTACACCAGGAGACCTGGAGTTTTGTGGTGGTGGTTAGTGCATTCATATGGCATAGCTTAATAAAATTACTTGGCTTGTTTCATTGCTTTATAAAGTCGCCCCCTATATACAATCCTGAAAATCCACGGATTGCCAACACCAAATGTAAAAGGCTCCAACCCAATAAGAAACATGGCAGTTACCAATCCCGAGATAAACTTAAACAAGAGAGTCAGCCCCAACATCACTCACTGTGGAGGACAAGTCCTAGGTTCTGTCCAGTTCCATCAGAAAGAGGACCTTGCCCACGAGCACTGTCCTTCAGGCACCAGCCAGGGAACAAGGGCTTCCCTTGGCTTTAGCACTCTGCTCCCGGGAAGGGTTTCTGATCGGTGGAGGCAGTGAGTGGTCCAAAGTGGATCAGCAGGCCATAGAGGGTCCAAAGTAATAATCTGGAATCCTACCCAGGCCAGGACCCAGAGACGGAAGAAGCAGGCCTGCTGTCGGTCATGGGCCTTCACAAAGCACAGAAGCAGGGCCCCCTCCCCTCAACCTAAGGCCCAGCAGAGGGGGAGTTCTTTGGGAGAGAAGGGGAGCTGGCACAGGTGAGGGGCATGTTGCTCTCACCACCCCTGACAATGTGTCAGGGGCACAAGATGATCCCACCTAGGAAGTGAATGGCACTATTTTAGTGGTAGAACATCTTGGGAAAATCCAAGAGGTTGACTCCTAACTTAAATCGTGAACATGGAAGCCACACCAGTTTGCAGGTATGTTCTCCTCTACAAAATCTACATGGATAGTTCAGTTGTCAAGCACCATAGGAAAACTTAACTTCAGCCACTTAGGATAGTGCATGTACTAAGGTTCTAAAAGAGAGCCTACATCTAGAGTAAGGAATCATTCACAGCCATCTTCATGAAACACGGTTACCTCAGAGGTTTTCTGGTGAGATCTGAGAATTAAACATGGAAGCAAATGATGCCTTACTAACATGTAACCATCCAAGCTGCATGGACACGTACAGGTTTATGCAAAGTCCCGAAAGAACTATATTTAGCCTTTCAGATCCTGTGCAAGGCCGGCAGCTCGCCCTAAATGTCCCACCAAGGACAAGAGCAGCAACTTAGTTTGATTTCAGTACGATTATGGGCAGAAATTAATAGGATAAAATAGAGCCCCTTTTCACAAAGTTTAAGATTCAGAGTAGAATAAGGAAAGACCAAAAAAACAGAACTCCGATGAAACCAAAATAATTCCCCATTGGTCTTGTACTCCGTGAAACCCCGAGATGAACTGTAGTGGTCACATGCCTAGACTTGGACCTCGGTTCGCCAGGACGCTTCAGTGGGCTTCGAACTGGCTCATCATCAGCTTCCTGCTGTATTCGTAGGCCAGAAAGAGAGCCCCATTGGCAGGGAACGCTCGGATCATTGTGGGTTTCAGTCCAGAATATAAGGCCGTTATTCCTAGAAGACAAGAAGTGATCAAAGACTGAGACGCCTCTTCTCAGAGAGACCCTGTGAAGCCGCAGAGCCCAGGGCTGGACACCTACAGATCCAGACAACACACTGAATGCCAACGAGGGATGGAAGGGCTTCTGTCCAGGTTTCCCTGGACTAATGGGAAGGAAAGAGGCTAATGGCAACGAGGCCAGGCATCCAGTCTTCCAGCAAATCTTGGGGGACGCTCAGGTACCACACACGAATCCCGGGCTCGCTCCCGGTACATGGACCGGGCAGAGCGGAGGCCTCACCTGGGCAGAGAGAAGCAGCCCCAGGGCCACAGGAGGGCAACAGCCTCACAGTGTCACCTGGGAGGGCAAGGACCACAGGACACCGGGCCAAAAGCACAGTCCTGTGTCTACAGCTGGCACTGCCCAGACTGTTACAAAGATCCAAGTGGATGAGGGAGGCGTAAGTAGTAAGTACTCTGTCAAACTATGAAGTTTTATGCAACTCTGGAGTACGAACTGAACCGTTTCCACACCCTGTGACCGCTCTCTCGCAAAATCAAGCCCGAGAAGTTCATATCCCGAGGTGGAAGATGTAGAGTGGATGCTGAAAGGAAAGGTCTCTACTCACCAGAGGCACGATGCTGGCTTTATACAATCATCACCTAGAAAATCTTTTTTTTTTTTTTCATTTTCATTTTTACATTAAAGTGTTAAGACCACAATGAAAAAAGGTTTGTTTTTTTTTTATCCATATATATAATAAACCAGTTTGTGAGCTACATATTTTTGTCTTTCCCATCTTCAGAAATGTTCTCACATTGACAATGGTTGGATAGCATCATGCCCAAAGACATTGCCACACAGTAAAACAAACAAAAAAACCCAGATGTACTATGATACAGTTGAGGTAAAAGGGGAAACAAAAAATTTAACATTCGTCCACGAATAATTTTTTTTCTTTTTCTTGATTTTGTCAGAAAAATATCAAACACAGTGATTTAAATTAAAAAAAAAAAAAGGTCACGAAAACCTGTTTTTAGCAGAAGTGAATGACCAATGGGCCAGCTCCTTGGCTCAGATGGGATCACTACTGGTATTCCTAATAATCCACAAATCCACAGGGAAACAGAGTCAATATTGGGGGGAGTGGTGGCATAAAATTAAAAAATATAAACCAGATACCCGACCTGGCATATCCCCCTTTCCCTAAGTCCCTCTACCCTCCCCTTCACACTTTCCCACCCCCACTCCACACCCACTCCTGATGCTAACACTCAAATCTCCATCAGATCTAGGTCAGCTTCTTCAAAGCCATAAAAGGACTCGGTCTCGCTTTCATCCTCAAAGAGCTGGTGAAGGCTTTCAGGCTCAATTGTCTCTTTATACTCCTACGTGAACTCTCAAAATTCAGAGCCAATCCCCTTCAGGAAGTCTTAGCATTAGGGACTTGCAGCACGTTCTTTTAAATCCTTTAGTGGTTCTGTTAGAGATGGTTTTCTGATACTATCTATATTCTATAAAACAAGGGGCGCTGACTTCCAAGCATTTGTCCCCTGAGGCACAATCTGGAGTTTTAAAGTTCCCTCTGGGCTATTTAGAACAAAGAATCCTGGCCCAGAAGTGAGGAACAACGACATTAAACATTCTTGAGAATGGAAGTAAGCTAAGGAAGGGGCGCTAGAAAAAGGACAGGAGGCAGGGGAAGAGAGCTACCACACACACGTGATCGACCTCCACAAGGGTTACAGCAAAATGACTGGTCTATACACACCCACTCCATTTCTGCAATGAGCAGACTCACCTTCATTTTTCACAATGCTTATAAAGGTTCCGATAAATCCTGCCTGTTTTCCGGACATGGAAAGAACTTGAATTCTGGACTTGACGCAATCCACTGGGTAAACAGCAAGCCAGAGGCAGATCCCACCAACTCCACCACTTAACATCAAAGGGACAGGGCCTAGGGGAGGAAAGCAGCCAATAGCATTTTTGTCTCAAGGACAGCATTTCCAGAGGTCAAGGTGGTAGTGGGTGCAGGTAGATGCAAATAAAAATGCTGACACTTGGGGCACGTGTGGCTCAGTCAGTAAGGCATCTGCCTTCAGCTCAGGTCATGATCTCAGGGATCGAGCCCCCTTTGGGCTCCCTGCTCAGAGGACACAAGATCCCATGTGGCTCTCTGGGTCTGCCCCTCATCACAGGACCATATCAGTGCTGGTCACTGTGGCGCCGTGTCCCTCCTGGCCTGCCCTCCAAAGGACTGGCCCTCACAAGAACCAGCAGGCCCCCAGCAACATGGCAACCCGCCCTCCACCCCATGGGGAATGAGAACAGAGGCCACTGAAACACGGGTCACGTTTTTTCCAACCCTCTCAGTCTGCAGTATTTCATTATTTTAATGCCCCACAGCCCTGATTCTTCCTTTACCATGAAAGCCAAAGTTGTCTTATTGAACGTGATAGTTAAGCCTGGGAGCTTGCCTAACCCCAGAATAAGTCCAAAACACTGAAGTGATGTGTTTGAGAAGAAACAAGTAATCATTCATGCAAGCCAAACATTGACGTGATTGCGTCAGGCAGCTACACAGGACAACCTAGAAAGAATGACGCTTTTCAGTCCTCTGGAAACACTCTCAAGATTTATTACCAAATTGTATGCTTATTGCAAAATGCTTCACAGGTGATTTACCCCTTTATTGAAGAGTTCCCACAGGAAAGTAATTTCTATATTCTCCCCCAAAATGTTATTCCAGTAAAGAAGTCTGGGATGCACAGCTTCACCCCCATGGTGAGGACATGAGTGCACCCAGAGGAAGGTGCCTAGGTCCTTTCCAAGCCTCCAGAAACCTCAGTGCCCAGCAGACCCCCACAGCCTCTGTAAAAAGAAGGCCCCTGTGGGGCGCGGCCCAGCCCAGCCCAGCCAAATGCTTTCCTAGCTCGTCCTTCGAGCTCCCTGATGCAAAAAACGACCTGCTCAGCTCGTAGCCGCCAAAGAAGAAATAGCCGGGCACCTCTCGGTGGAGTAAGGTGCTGGAGAGGCCGTGGTAGAAGCCCAAGGGGCCGTCCTTCCTGAGGACGCTCTTCACCGCGGACCAAGACTGTGCTGCAGGGAGACAGGGAGCTGTGCTTAGGGCCGGGGAAATGGGGGGGACTGGGGGGCGAGGCTGGCACTCCCACCCCAGTCGCAGACCTGGCTCAACCCTAGGCAGGCAGGGAATGGCTGATTCTAGAAACCCAGGGACCCAAATTCTGAAAATGAGGCCTCTGCAGGGAGGAAATCTCAGAGAAGCACAGATCCTATTATTTTAGGACAGCTGTTCTCACCTGAACTATCCAACAGCAAGGAAATATCATTAAAGTGTGTATTCATAGAGAGCTGTGTGTGGCCACCATGCCTCCAGCCAAGATTTCAGCAGACCACGCCAGAACCCCGTCTCAAATGGAACCATGTTCACATTTCCCAAGTGTGCCACTCAGCAAAGGAAGCCCTGAGAACACTCCTGGAGAAGGAGTACCCTGGATTTCTGGAAAATCAGATAGACCTCCTCTGACTGTGGACAAAACAATGAAGGACCTAGACCAGTGCCAACATGGCAGGGCGGGTTCCTAGAGCTGCTTTTTGCTAGTTGCAAGGCTCACCATCGCAGGCAAGGTCTATCTGATGGTACACAAGAAACAAGGGAAAAGAAGTAGGTGCTACCGAGCCAACTCCTGCCCGATGACCGTTCTCCCCAAGGGTGGTCGGGGGAGGTGGTCTTCAGGAATCTGCCCCACAGCTTCCCCCTGTATAAAGGATTCCAGGTGCAGATCGGGACCCTCAGAACACGTACCAATAAAATCCAACCCCCATCTGACAGGCGGAGAAAGAAAAGTCAGGGAAAGCCAGACAAGCTCTGATTTTCATATTGCTTGCATCCACTTGCCCTCAATAAACAAATTCACTTTTTAGTTCATTGAAAAAAAAAGTGCATTCATACATTCTGGATATTATCCAAGATGTAAAAAGAGCCAATACCCACTTTTGTCCAACAATGAATAAGAGAAATTACAATAAGGAGCTGTACAAGCTCAGCAAGAATAAAATGCCCTCGTATTTGCCCACTCCTCTACCTCCCTCAGTGCCTACCCTCCTCTACCTTTCTTTTGAACGGGTGGGTATAGAAGGAATCTGTTCAAGTGCTTACGGTCTTTTTGCTTTGTGCTAGTGCAGCGAGGGAGTAAGGGAGTAGATGTTACTTGAAGGCAAGACAGAGGAAATTCTTAGAAACGCTACAGGGCAAGAAGCACCAAGGATTTAGTTCTTAGAAAGTAAGTAGGCAAGAATTTCTATTTCAGGCTGATCAGAGCCCTGGAGCAGCAGTAATGCAGGATCCTTTCTGTCTAGACCCCTCTTCCTGACGGTGCGCACCATGGCAGGCCTTATCTGCCAGGAAAACAGCAGCAGAAACCACATCTTTGGTGTGTTTTAGGGAACCCCTTTCTCTTCACTGTGCTCTCAGCAGGTGACCTTGCTTGGACCAGTGAAGAATCAAACCCCCCGGTAATCAAAAGCATTTCAGAAGGCTTCATCAGGCATCACTCATTATCTAGGTCCTCCCTACAACTCAGCTCCCATTCTATAATGGGAATGTAACGCAGTGATCCGACTCAACATGACTGGCCTGCCTTCTGAACCAAGTCTTAACCCTAAGGTACCATATAACCCTGTGTAGGCCAGGAGTATATAGCCACACCTAAAATATTGTCAACCGATACTTACCTTTGTGCAAGGTGTCCATTCGCTTAAGTTTTTGGAGCCAACAATTACTTTCTTTAAAAATACCTTAGGAAGGGGCGCCTGGGTGGCTCAGTGGGTTAAAGCCTCTGCCTTCGGCTCAGGTCATGATCCCAGGGTCCTGGGATCAAGCCCCACGTCTGCTTCCCTCTCTGTTTCTGCCTGCCTTTCTGCCTACTTATGATCTCTGTCTGTCAAATAAATAAATAATATCTTAAAAAAAAAAAAACAAAACCTTAGGAAACCAACTGAAGGTTGCTGGAGGAGAGGTGGGGGGGGGATGAGGTAATTGGTGACGGGCATTAAGGAGGATGCTTGATGTAACGAGCACGGGGTGTTGTATTTAAGTGATGAATCACTAAATCCTACCCTGGAACTAATAATACATTATATGTTAACAAAATTGAATTTAAATAAAAAATTTAAATTAAAAAAAATACCTTAAACTACTCCTAAGGGACATGAGAGCAGCTTTCTGGGTTCTGTTCCTGTTCTACCTCTGAATCTGGGCATTGGTTATGAAAGTGTTTGTTTAGTGACTATTAGAACCCCCAATTATGATTTCTGGGTATACAGCATATTTCAATAAAAAGTTTCAAACACTTATGCTTTTGGACCTCTAGGCTGTAAATAATAGCTTCAAATTGGTTGTAAAGAATCTCCAGAGGGCAGGATATAGAACTCTATCAGAAACCCCACCCTCCCTGGGAGGAGACTACTTCTGTAAATGGTCAATTAATCTGATTTTTCCGGTCAGATTTTCAAACTGAGTCAACCACAGTGACAAAGAGCTTTAGTCAGCCAGATGTCAAGATAAATAAGCAAATGTTGAGATTAATAAAGACAATAAATCACACTGTGTATGACACACACTCATGTAACTAGAATCTGTTTGCAGAACTGAGGGGGAGAGCATTCTGATGGCTGCAGAGTAGCTCACAAGGGCTCTGAGGAGTGTTCAGAAGCCAGGCTCTCTGTGGGTACGTGAGAAGGGTGAGGGAGGGAGGTAAGAGAGTGACCCTGGGATCTGGGCTGATCAGCTCACATGAAACCTGGGAACGGGCACCAAATATTCATCTTGGAACCCAAGTTGGCATTTCTGAAGGCTCAGCTCTCAGACACAGTTTCAAAGCTGTCTGCTGTGTGCCTCCAGCACAACCGGGGACGCTGCCTCATGCACTCAATGAGCCAAGAGTGAGAGGAGCTCTCGGCCTCTCCACCTCCCAGGTGTGAAACATCTGCAGACAGTGGTCTGTTGTGGGAGCAGGAGTGGGTCCCGCCCTCTGAAAGTTCATTTAGGAGGTCCCCCTCTGACTGGTAGGGGAAAGAGTTCTAAAAACACAGTACTTTGGAGTAGATAAATCTCTTTCTCTGCTACTGAGTTTTAGTAGAATATAAAACTGACAAATACTCAATGCACCAAGGCAACGAGAGACCCAACGTCTGGGCCGGAACAGCACTTACTTGTGGCTTCTGGCGATCTTCCCTGACGACTCCATCTCATACATGGTCTGCAGCCGGCACTTGACGAGCTCAGTGGGGCAGAGCACCAGGGCCGCAAAGGCAGAGGCGAAGGAACCCGCCGCTGCATTCTGCAGATCACTGGAAGGAAACCAGCAACGGGAGTCAGTCACTCATTCATTCAGCACTCCCCACGCAAAGCACTCGGCTGGTAAGGGAGAGCAAGGATCAAAGGAGAGGAACACTTTCCCGAGTGCCCACTGGGAACTCGCACGTGCGGTTTCATCGAAGGACCCCAGCCCTGGGAGGCCAACACCGATACCGACACCCCAATTTTCATGTGGAAAAACCGTGCATAGAATACCTAATGTACCTGAAGTCACACCACTACTACGTGACAATGCTAGGATTCAGACCTGGGTCTGCCTGACTGCAAGATCCAGCTCCTTTTATTAGTCATAGTCATGGCGACACGCACGGAATGTATCCCCCACCCCTAGGGCTCTATGCAGAAGCCATAATCCCCCAATGTGATGGTATTCGGAGCGGACTTCTGGGAGGTGATTAGGTTTAGTGAGGTCGTGAGGGTAGAACCCCCCATGATGCAATCAGTGTCCTTATAAGAGGCCACCGCTCTCTCTCTCCACCCTTTGAGGACATAGCAAGAAGGTGTCCCTCTGTAAACCAGGAAATAGGCCCTCACCAGACATCAAATCAACCAGTACCATGATCTTGGGCTTTCCAGTTTTCAAAACTGTGAGAAACAAATGTTTGTTTAAGCCATCCAGTTGATGGTATTTTGTTACAGCGGCCAGAACTAAGACACAGTGATATATTTAAAAAAAAAAAAAAAAAAAAGAGGGAGGAAAAAAATTACCCAAACTCCAACCACCCCAAAGACACACCATCACCGCTACTTCGGCGTATCTGCCACTAAGCTTCATACAGCAAGGTTCCGGGGCCATCCCTGCACGCCTCAAATCCAACCTGGAACAACCACATGTACAAAGTAACTGTTGCACATGAAAGCCCAGAATAAATCTTTAACCAAAAAGCTGCTCATTGCAAAAAAGATTTCCCAGTTCCGCTGATGACCTCCTGACCTCAGCCACAGAGGGCAGCAGGAGCGAGGATGGTGGAGGAGGATGGTGGAGGAGGGGGGTGAAGGAGGGGGTCAGCAAGCTCGAGGACTGGAGGTAAAATGGCTACATCGGGAATGTAAACGGAGAAACAAATGCACGTAAACACAAGAAGCATTCGTTTCACCATAGGAGGGTCTGGTACCACCAGCCATAGTCACCAGCAGGGCTGTGAAAGCGAGGTCCCATCAGAGTTCAAAAATACGGGGAAAAGTCTGAGAAAGTAATTGTCAGGAATTCTCTTGAGCGTTCACAAGGGTCAGAAAATAAGATCCCTTCCAGCTCGGGAGTGTTCGGTCACCAGAGCTCTGCTGGCACCCGGGACTGGGCAGGAAGAGTGAGCTGCTCACAAGACAACTCGCTCCCTGACTCTCACCTGTTCAAGCCAGCAGCCTGCCGTCACCTAACCACCAGGACGCCACACCCCCGTGAGGTGACCCCCTCCCCTGGCTACTGAGATCCCCTCACAAGTTTTCCCCAAACGGTGAGCAAAGGCCTAACAGACCGAGCACATGCGACTGTCCGGGGTCCCGTTAAACAGTCACCTAAACGGAGGTCAGACAGGAATATAAAATCAAGGGCCGCCTCCAATCTCAGCCCCAACCTTCTGTTCCGTGGTGTCCTGGCATCGGTGCCATGGACAGACGGAGGGCGGGGCCCAAGCCTGCCTGTTCCCAGAAGAGTTGGTGGGGAGCGAGGCTTTCTTCTAGGAGGGAGACCCTGCTCGCATTCCAGACTTGCTTCTCATTTCAGAGAATCGGGTATGATTCTCGAATGGAAACTGTCCAACATGGTTCACAGCTACTCAGCGGATTGTCAAGACCAAAGCTTAAAGTGGTTTCTGCAGTCTTTCGGCCAGCCTGCAGATCCAGGCTTCGTTTCCCTCGGGCACCCTTCATCAGTTTGCTGACCAGTAGCCAGAACAGCCCGGTTTGCGGGAACAAAGATGGCATCAATCAGTGTGGAAGCCCTTCAGCCTAAGAGTCGGCTGCCTGAGTATGAGCATGCTGTTCCAGTGCAGCAAGGCCAAAGTACACTTGCAGTGGACTTTGAGTCCTCTCCCCTACCTGGGCGCCCAGTGAGGCACGCGGGGCCCCAGGCTGCACCTGCGGGAGAGGCATTAGACCCAGAACTGAAACCGCAGCGGGCACAGGAAGGGATTTGGTAAGAATCGGCTGTTTATCACCCATTCAACAAACATGTACCTGAACCCTCCTGCTGTGTTAAGATCCCATGCGGACAAAGGTCAAAGGAGAACTCTTCTCGGGGTGGCATTCAAGCCAAGGACAGGCAAATATTTACGGTACCATTGCTGAAATTCACGGCAGGCTCTTCCAAGCAGTGCTTTCCTTGCATTGCCTCTACTGACCACGCCTTCCTCTAGACCTGACCCCTACCACAGTCCAGAGCCCCAACTCTGGTCTTACGGCAAGAGTACTGGACGGGGACTCAGAAGACACGGCTTTGGGTCCTGCGCTCAGTTATGAGCTCAAGTAATAGGATCCTAAGCCAGTATCTGCAAGTCGGAGTCCCCAGCTTTAAAACAGAACAGCAGGGGCTCTGCTGCTCTCACAGGAGCATGAGGAGGGATGAACAAAACAGGACAGGTGTGGGTGCCCCAGGCTCCATCAACTCTAAGGTGGTCTTTCCCCGCCAGGTAATAAGCAAACACCGTTCTGTGGGATGAAGACGCAGCTCCCTCCCGCCTCACCAGGACCGGAGAGGAGGGTACGGATGGTAAGAATGGCTTCTTGGCTGTAGGACTTCCTCCCAGGACCTCATGTGGCTGCTTCCTACCTCCATCTTCTCCATAAGGCATCCTCCTCTGGGAATGTCGCAGGGGACCTAAACTTCCCATCTTGTCCCAGAGAAAGCCCTCTAGCAGGAAGAGTGACAGTCGCTACAGTGTTCTTTCTGTCAGTCTCTAGCATGAGATCCCACACTCTCCTGGTTTCTCTCCTGCTTATTTCTTGACTTCCTCCTCCTCTTCATGACCCCTTCTGTGCCGGAAGGTCCTGGAATCCATGCACAGCCCTCTACAGATGCTATCTCCCTGGGCGATCCATCCAGTCCCAAGCCTTTAAAAAACACGTTCCATCCATGAAGACAAAACTCCTGCTTACAAAAGGGCACATCCTTGAGATCACTAGGTGTCTCCAGGGAACACTTCCGTACAGAAGGGGCCTGCAATCGGGAGGGACTGGAGTTGCAAATGGGTTTCCAATTCCTACCGAAACAACCCATACGGCTATCTGCCCAACCATGAACCTGATACTATTTTAAATGATTTAAAATAAGAACCTGATACTATTTTAAATGATTTAAAATAAATCGATGTTCAGAAAAGGGAGGGCTACACATCCTGGTGGTTCCTGAATCCTCTATAGTCTCTATGTAAATAAATACGCAAGGGAGGACACAGCACAAGCCGAATTCCAACGTTGGGCAGACTTGGCCAGACAAAGAGTCAGTCCACCCGCATCTTCACAGATGCTTCCAACTCCTCCTAAAATTCCAAGTTGCTCTCCAGCCTGTCTGGCTCAGGCAGCTTCTTCCAGTCCTCTGCACTGCGATGAAGGGGAACCCAAAGCTCCGCTCACAAGTTGCACCTGTGGCTCCCGTCCAGCCCTGGTGCCCACAAGAGAAGCAGTACCACCAGCGGCATCTGACAAGCATCTTCCTGAAGAACACCAGCACGTAAGGGCACCTCCTCCTCCACGGTGCATTACTGACCAGCCTTCTGCAAGTTTTACATGACAACTTCACAATCAAAAACAAAGTGGTTATTTTAGAAAAGGAAACACTCTTCCCATAAGGTATCATAAAAAGTTTGACTGGGCAACAACGTTGTCTTTCTAAACAAAGGAAGAAAGTGTTAGTGCCCACAACTCACCTCAGCCTGGCCTGCTTCTCCAATCCAACCACTTTCCGCACCACCTGTTGGCAGAAGCCGTAGCACATGAAGAGGACCGAGTTCTCGGCGATGTTGGCGATCAGCGCTGGGCTGGTCCCCTTGTAGAAGCCGCGGAAGCCCACCTGGGAGTAGGTCTTCAGGCAGCAGTCGGTGAGGCCCCGGTACAGGTCAGGGAACGTCTGCATCTTCACTTTCAAGGTGTCAAAGGGCTGCCCGGTCAGTACACATGCTGTGCCCCCTAAAACCAGGACAGAAGTCTCCTCCAGCACCAGTCTTCTGCTTTAGAATGCAGCCGCAAACACCCACAGAAATTGAGAGAGAGAGAAGCACCCTACCCCAGGGCTTTCTTCTGTCACAGTTCACTCCAACCTCTCTTCCCACCCCCCGGCAACCAAACCTCCAAGCCCAGCTCAGTTAATAACAAAGGGTCCCCACTGTGCCCGGCACCCAGCTCCAGCTCTGAAGGAGCCCAACTTCGGTGGGAGAGACAGACACGTGTTCAACAGACAAGACCGCAGGGCGCACAGGGGTGGCATGTGTTCGGAGGTGTCAGCAATGGGGTCAGATGGACTTGGTCCCGAAGGCCGGCTCTGCTGTGAGAGTCTAGACAAGCGATATTAACTTCGGAGCCTTGGTTCCCCATCCAGTTTGCACGAGGATTAAATAAAAATGGACGAGAAGGCTGAAGATAACAGCTGCTGTGTGAACAGTTCATGAAGAACAGTCACTCTGTGTGCGTGCAGTCGTATCAAGGGAGGGAGGAGAGGTCCGGCAGGAGTGAATCACCCCTCTCTGCCTAATCCCCGGCAGCACAGATGACTATCAGAAAAACAGGGAAAGAGGCAACAGACAAAGATGACAAAGAGTCTGGCTAATCCCTAAAGAGCTAAAATTTGACCACACGGAAAATCTTCATCTGGATTCTACCAACTAATGATTCCTATGGAATCATCCTATGGAGAATACATTGAATCCTACCGTGCTTAGCATCAATCGTGTATTTTTACACTTTTATATTGTAAGAGTTTAGAAAACAGCAAAATCTAAATTGCTGTAGAGGACCTCAATAAAAAAGTCTGAATGTAAGGAAAAGAATGAACCCTGGCCACCCTGTCATAACCCCGGATCCTGGACTAGGTCAGCATTTGGAAAATGCCACTCGTTAATGCTTCTACCTTTCCGGGGCCTCAGAGGTCCCTGCATCTCAGATGTCCACTGTTTGTGTCAGGAAACCTAACTATTGGATTAGGTATGTATGTATTTATTTATAAGAGATTTTATTTATTTATTTGACAGAGAGAGATTACAAGTAGGCAGAGAGGCAGGCAGAGAGAAAGAGGGAGAAGCAGGTTCCCCGCTGAGCAGAGAGCCCGATGCGGGGCTCGATCCCAGGACGCTGAGACCATGACCTGAGCCGAAAGCAGAGGCTTAACCCACTGAGCCACCCAGGCGCCCCTGGATTAGGTTTTTAAAGTGTCATCAAAATTGAAGAGAAGGCTGGGGCCCCTGGATGGCTCAGCCGGTCAAGTATCAGACTCTTGATTTGGGCTCAGGTCCTGATCTCCGGGTTGTGAGACTGAGCCCAGCATTGGGCTCAGTGCTCCGCATGGGGTCTGCTTATCCTTTCCCCTCTGCTCCTGCCCCCACCTCAGGATCTTTTTTTAAAAAATTGAAGAGGAGGCTTACATAAGTATTTTATGTGATTTTATGCGATATCATAACTGACATTACATAGTTACTCTGACTGAATTGTGCAAAGTAGAGACAGGAGAGGGGCTGTTTTGAATAACTCCTACGAATTACTGGCAGATAAACATTTTCAAGGAGTCTGAAAACTGTGAGCTCTTCTTTTAAGCAATTGCAAGTATATCTGGGATCCTATCCCTACATTCTTCTAGGAGAGATCACTTCCTCTAGGAGAGTAATGATCCGTTTCCACTCTGTCTTGCCAAATTATCTTCAGTTCTGAATTAGTGGAACATTATTCAATAAGACGCTACTACAACTATAGTTATTCTCTCTCAGGTACTTCTAGGAATAAAATAGGACCCTAAGTATATAAAAACAATTCTTCCAAAAGAAGAGGTGAATGTCAGCATTTTTAAAGAGGGTACATAATTTAGGCAGATAAACTGAATAAACCACTTCATTCAGAGCACTGCAATTTTAACTGGAACCTTTCCATAGTTTAACCCAATCACCTGCAACAGTTCGGACATCACAGGCTGCTAATACACGGACTTGTTGCATATCTGTAACAGTTACATTTCCAACAGTGAGAAGGCAGGAGGCTAGTGCATGCTCAAATGCTAACTACAATTCCCTCCTCTCATCTATGGAGGTAACTGACTCCCATGTAACTTACCACAAACGATACTGTCCAGGCCCCCCTTAAGTGGGTGATGATGATTCGGAACACCAGCACCAGCCACTGAGACCTAGTAGGTCCTCAGATACCCATCAAGTATCCCAGAAGCTATGAATAACTTAGAGGAATATTTCTCCACTTGCTCAAAGCATAGACCTCTGATCATCTCCTTCTCCCTGACTGAAAAAAGGAAATAGTTCTGCATTCTTTCATAGGTGTCCCAAAAGGCCCTGCAGGAGAGGGGCTCAGACCATGGTGCACTCTCTACTTCACCAGGGCCAGTGTTGTGGGTTTTCTATGCTTAAAATAGTTGAGTCAGCAAATAACAAGGTGGTAAGGAAATCTAACCTGGCAGGGATGGCGTCGGTGGTGAAAATGGGGATGACCAAGCAGCAGACCCTTCACCAGAAGGTCCAGGACCACCTTGTCCACCCATGCAAAAACGGAGAACCTCAAACCCAATGGAGGCACTTGATAAATGTTCTGTTTAACTGCACAGGGAGACGTATCATTTTCGAAATGTTCCAATAGTCAAAGGCCCTTGATGGATTAAATGCTCCAATCAAAAGATAAAGGGATGGGGGGCTCAGTCAGTAGAAAATGCAACCCTTGATCTAGGGCTCATGAGTTCAAGCCTCACATTGGGCATGGCATTTACAAGACAGAGAGAAAGAGAAAGAAAGAGAGAGAGAGGAGAGGAAGAGAGAAAGAGAGAGAGAAAGAGAAACAGAGAAAGAAAGAGAAAGAGACAGAAAGACAAAGAGAAAGAGAGAAAGAAAGAGAGAGGAGGGAAGGAAGCAAAGGAAAGGGAAAAAGAAAGGACAGAGTGACTGGATTTAAAAAAAAAAAAAAAAAAGCAAAAGCAAAACCTATCTATATGCTGCCTACAAGAGACTCCCTTCAGACCTAAACTCACATACACTGAAAGTGAAGGGCTGGAAAAACATTTAACATGCAAAGGAAAAAAAAAAAAAAGCTGGAGTGGCAATACTTACATAAAATAGACTGTAAAACACTGTAGCAAGAGACAAAGAAGAGCACTACATAATGATAAAGGGATCGTTCCAACCAGAAAACAAGAGGATGTTACAAATATCTATGTACCAATATAGGAAACCTAAGTACATAAAGCAATTAACAGACACAAAGGGATAAATTGACAGTAATTACAGTAGGGGACTTTAATACCCTGCATACATCAATAGGTCACCCAGACAGAAAATTAACAAGGAAACAGTGGCTTTGAACAACACTTTAGACCAGACGAACATAACAGATACATATAGAACATTCCACTCAGAAACAGAATACACATTCATGTCAAATGCACATGGAACATTCTCCAGAATATATCACATGTTAGGCCACAAAATAAATCTCATTTGATA
The DNA here is from genome assembly GCF_963455335.1 of Martes martes. Lineage (NCBI taxonomy): Eukaryota > Metazoa > Chordata > Mammalia > Carnivora > Mustelidae > Martes > Martes martes. The sequence continues at coordinate 62,942,294 of NC_137890.1, forward strand.
TAAGAAGACTGAAATCATATCAAGCTTCTTTTTTACCACAACACAATGAAACTAGAAATCAATCGCAAGATTAAAAAAAACCCATAAAGAACATAAATACACGGAATTTAAATAAGATGCTACTAAACACTGAATGGGTAAACCAAGAAATCAAAGGGGAAATGAAAAAAATGCATGGAGACAAATGAAAACGAAAACACAACAGCTCCAAATCTTGGAGATGTAGCAAAAGTAGTTCTAGGAGGAAAATTTATAGCAATATAGGCCTAACTTAAGAAATGAGAAAAATCTCAATTTCATATGCTGAAAAGAGCTAGAAGAACAAGCAAAGCCCCAAAATAGAAGGAAATAAAGATCAGAACAGACATAACGAAAGACAAAAAACCATAAAAGATTTTAAAAAATAATGGAAAAGAAAACGGACATCACAAAAATACAAAGCATATAAGATTATGAAAAATTACAGGCTGACAAATTAGACAACCTCCAAGAAATGCAATGGATAAATGCCCAGAAACATCTAGAATCACAAGTAGAAAATTTTAACAGAGAGGCACCTGGATAGCTCAGGTCATGGTCCCAGGGTCTTGGGTCGAGCCCCTCATTGGGCTCCCTGCTCAGTGGGGAGACTGCTTCTCCCTCTCCCTCTGTCTGCTGATCCCCCTGCTTATGCTAAGTACATAGAAAAAATCTAAAGAAAAAAAAAAAAGTAAAAGAAAAAAATTTGAACAGACCAATTACTAGTAATGACACTGAATCAGTAATCAAAAAACAAAACAAAACAAAAACCTCCCAACAAACAAAATTGGACTAGATGGATTCACAGGTGAATTCTATCAAACACACATCCTTCAAAAACCATTCCAAAAAAAAAAAAAAAAATAGAAAACTTCCAAATTCATTCTAGGAGGCCAGCACTACCCTGACCTCAAAAGCAAAGATAGTACAAAAAAAATTACAAGCTAACATCTCTGATGAACACAGTTGCAAAAATCCCCCTCAATAAAATAACAGCAAATGGCATTCAACAATACAGGAAAAAAAAAAATCCATCAGCAAGATCAAGCAGGCTTTATTCCAGGGATGCAACAGTGGTTTCAATATTCTGAAATCGATCAGTGGAATGCACCAATTAGCAACAGGATAAAAGCCATATGATCATCTCAAATACAGAGAAGCATTTGACAAAATACAACATGAAATGGATGGATTTCAGCAGAGTAGGTTTAGAGGGAACACACCTCAGCATAATAAACCCACAGCTAACATCACACTCAATGGTGAAAAGCTGACAGTTTTCCCTCTATGATTAGAGACAAGACAGAGATGTCCATATTCACCACTTATTTAACATGGTACTAGAAGTCCTAGCCACAGCAATCCCACGAGAAATACAAGGCATTCACATTGGTAAGGAAGAAGTCGTGCAGTCACTATCTGCACAGGACATGATAGTACATATAGAAAACCTTAGGGGCACCTGGGTGGCTCAGCTGGTTAAGCATCCAACTCTTGATATCAGCTCAGGTCTTATTCTCATGGTCATGAATTCAAGCACCGCATTGTGCACCACAGTGGACAAGGAGTCTACTTTAAATAAAGAAAACTTTAAAGACTTCACAAAAACAAAACAAAACAAAACAAAACAAAAACCTATTAGAACTGATAAATGAAGAGGGTGCCTGGGTGTCTCAGTCATTAAGCATCTGCCTTCGGCTCAGGTCATGACCCCAGGGTCCTGGGATCGAGCCCCATATCAGGCTCCCTGCTCGGCAGGAAGCCTGCTTCTTCCCCTCCCATTCTCCTGCTGTGTTCCCTCTCTTGCCACGCGTCTCTCTCTGTCAAATAAATAAATACTGATAAATGAAGTAATTTGTAGGATACAAAAATATACAGAAATCTGCTGCATTTCTTTTACACTAATAACAAAGTAGCAGAAAAAGAAATTAAGAAGACAATTCCACTTATAATTGCAACAAAAAGAATAAAAGACTTAGGAATAAACTTAACCAAGGAGGTTAAAGACCTGTTCTCTGCAACTTATACAGCAATGAGAAAGAGATTGAAGACAACACAAATGGAACATTGTACCATGATTATGAATTGGAAGAACAAATATTGTTCAATGGATTCAAATCAATGGATTCAATGCAATCCCTGCCAAAATACCACCAGCATTTTTCAAAGAACCAGAACAAATAATCCTAAAATTTGTATGGAAGCACAAATGTTCTTGAGTAGCCAAAGCAATCTTGAGAAAGAACAACAAAGATGGAGGTATTGCAATCCCAGATTTCTAGATATACTACAAAGCACTAGGCACACGTGCGTGCGTGCGTGCGTGCATGCATGTGTGTGTGTGTGTGTGTGTGTGTCTCCTCAGGCTGGATCCCTTGTCGAGGCACTGAGACACAGCTGTGCTGAAGACCAAATCCTGCTCTGCAGATAACTTCCTTCTAGGTGAAGACCCTCACTGGATGATATGTATATATAGATGTATATAGATACATATAGATATTTTTAAGATTGTTTTTAGTTTGGGAGAGTTTAGTGGGCCTGAAAAAACAAAAATTACTCTTCAGAAAAATAAAATACTTCTGTTTTGAATACGTATCAACAATGGCTCATGTACAGTCAGAAATTGCTAGACTTGGCATGCCTGGTTGGCTGTCAGAAGAGCATGCAGCTCTGGATCCCAGGGTTGTGAGTTTGAGCCCTACATTGGATAAAAAGATTACTTAAAAGTAAAATCTTGAAAGAAAGGAAGGAAGGAAGGATGGAAGGAATTACTAGACTTTCACAAAGAAATAGGAAAATATCACCATGGGGAAAGAATTTGGTCGACAGAAACTGACCAGAAGATGGCTCAGGTATTAGACTGAAAATGCAGAGACACATCAGTAGTTATCATGATGAAGTTTAAAGGCTTGATGGAAAATCTGGACTTAGTGGCTGAAAAGATAAGAAAATTTCTTAAAAATGACCTGAAGGAGGGGTGCCTGGGTGGCTCAGTTAAGCATCTGCCTTCAGCTCAGGTCATAACCTCAGGGTCCTGGGATCCAACCCTACATCGGACTCCCTGCTCAGCAGAGAGCCTGCTTCTCCCTCTCTCTCTCTGCCCCTTTTGCCTCTCCCCCCACTGTTTGCACTCACACTCATGCTCATTCACTCTTTCAAGTAAATAACTTAAAATTCTTTTTAAAATATGACCTGAAGGAAATTTTAGAATGAAAAATCCAAAGAATTCTAGTACCAAAAGGAGTAACATATAAAATAAAACAAATAAAAGATATAGTCACATAAAAACCAGGATTAAGAAAATAGAAGAAGCACACTCTAAAATAGTTGAGGATATTGAAAATTTGATTTTTAGAAGAAAAGAAGTAACTAGCAAATTAGATGAAGCTAAAGCATACAAGACAAACCAAGGTAAGGAGTTGTCCCATGATGAATCACAAAAACACAAAGTCATGGGAAGTGGGGAAGAAACCATAAGCAATAGTTTATGGACACAGAGATAGAGCATCCTACAGAAGTAACAGGAGAGAACAGAGACATTGCAGAGGACGAACTGGTCAAAGCAAAGACGGGGAAAAAAAAATCCCTCTCAATTTAAAGAATAAAGCGAATATTCTACAAACCTCCAGAGAAGATGAAGCAGCAAGACCTGCATTGGCAGCAGACTTTTCATCAGCAACACTGAATATTAGTAAGCAATGGAGTTAATGTCTTCAACATTCTAAGGGAAAGTGATTTTGAATTTAAATTCTATATCCAGTTAGATGAGCATTTAAGCCTTAAGGGTGGTGAAGGACCTTTTCAGATACGTAAAGCCTCATCAAATTTACCAGCCAGAAATCATTTATGAAAGAATTACTGAAAGATACACTCCCACAAAATGGAAAAAAAAAAAAGGAGGAAGATTTAAATTCAAGAAAAAGTAGATAAAACTAGTAAACTCAAAACATGGAACTGGGGAGGAAACTGGTGATGGCTTGAGCTATTTGTTAAAGAGGTAAAGGTTGCTGAGCCAGAGAAGGTGAAGAACTTAGAGACTCAGGAGGAAGGATCTTCAGAGTAGAAGGAAAAACAAACCCTTGAGAGGAAGACGGCTCAGAGTTAGAAGAGGAGGGAGGCAGGAGGCTGGCAGAGGAGGGAGGCAGGAGGCTTGAAGGCTGGGAAGAAGGGAGAAGAGACGGCTTTGGAATTATGTGAGGAAAGGATTCAATCTTCCAATGCCATACTGTGGTAAATATGAAGCATGGAGTTGAGGAAATGACCAAAGATGCCTTGGAGATTATTGTAACTAAAGAAGTAGAAGATTCTGAGCCAGAGGAGGAAGAAAGTTCAGGGTAGGAAATGGAAGTAGTTCTATCGTGGGACGAAGGAGAGGACTCTGAAGTAGAACATGTTAAGACTTGCCTTCCAGACTGAGAAAAGAGAGGCCTCAAATGGACTTAAAGAAATTGCCTAAAATTATGTGGCTTGGGACTCAGATGAAAATTGGTGAAACCTTGGATGGAACAAAGACCCCAGAAAAAAGAGGAAACTGATATGCTCATAAATCAAGGAACTGGGACAGTCTGTCTAACCTTGTGTTTGGCCTCTCCCTCAAAGTCACTAGAGATAAGTTCGGGTAAGCAGAATAGGCATTTATGTACAAATTTGAGTACTCCATCAGGAATCACCATAGTTTGAAGGAAAACAGACACAAAACTCTGCAAACAAAGGCGCCAACACCTAAAGAAACAGATAATATACGAGAAGAAAATTTTAGAAGAAGTGGAATTATTTTAATAACTTCAAAGAGATAAAAGAGAAGATTAGAAATATTAAAAATTATCATCCAGATGTCTTGGAAATAAAGAACTCCATAGATGCTCTGAGTAGCAGAAGAAACATACTTGAAGAGACGAGGAATGATCTAGAAGATCGACTTGAAGAATGTTCTAAGGTTACAATGCAAATGGCCAAACAGATAATAAAGAAAGATCCAGAGATAGAGGAGAGATCCAGATGCTCCAACATCCATTTGACAGGAATTCCAGAAAAAGATAATAAAGGGAATGGAGCAGAGGAAATAATTAATAATTGAAGAAAACTTCCCAGAGCTAAAGAAAGATTCAAGTCTTTTTTTCTAAGATTGTATTTATTTATGAGAGAGAGAGAGTGTGCATGAGAGGGGGGAGGGTCAGAGGGAGAAGCAGACCCCCCTCTGAGCAGGGAGCTGGATGTGGGACTTGATCCCAAGACTCCAGGATCATGACTTGAGCCAGAGGCAGTTGCTTAACCAACTGAGCCACCCAGGTGCCAAGAAAAATTCAAGTCTTGAGACTGTCAGTGCTTACCAAGTACTCGGTAAGATTGATGAAAAGAGACTCCTAGAAATCTGGGAATTCCAAGGATAAAAAAAAAAAATCATAAAGTCTTCCAGAAAGAGGAGCGTGAACCTACAAAGGAACAAGAGTCAGACTGACAGCAGACTTACTGGACACTCTGGATGCTAGAAGTAAATGGGGCAGTAACGTAAAATTTCTGCAGGGAAAAACCTTTAAACCTAGAATCCTACATCCAGCCAAAGTGGCATTTTATTTTGAAGGTAAAACAAAGACATTTTTTGATATTAAAGAATTCACAGTTTGTTTCGTGCATACCCTCTTTGGAAGAATCACTGGAGGATATACTTTAGCGATCTAGGGTGACTATAAACGCATACACACAATGTAGATTATCTTTCTCCCACATCAAAAAAGGAAAACAGGAAAACAAAATGCCACATTTCTACTCAGGAAGATGAATAGCTAACAGTGCACTTGGGGAATATAGGAAAAGAAAACGGATACTACCTAGATGTTGGTAAAGTTAAAGAGTGTGTTAAAATGAATTTAATCATTGTAGCTTATGTAGAAGTATAGTTTCTAAACTACTGGGGATCACCTCTTGGCCTTTTGCTAAAGATCAAGTGTAAACGACTGGGGAGAGGGAGGGAATCCATCAATATGACCATAGACAGGAAGAGATGGGGTGAAAGTAACAGAAAAACACAGGAAAATATATGGCAAGAAACATTAAAACGAGAAAGGCAAAAGTTGAGCTCTTATCAAGAGAAAGGTAACTTTACCATTTATATTGATGTGAATCTTGAATCTTTATATTAAACCTTTTCCTTCCCAAAAAAAAAAAAAAAAAACTACAAAGCAGTAGTAATCAAAACAGCACAGTACTGCCACAGAAAGGGACACATAGATCAAAAGAACAGAATAGAGGCCCAGAAATAAACTCACACTGGGCACCTGGGTGTCTCGGTTGGGTGTTTGCCTTCAGCTCAGACTATGGTCCCGGGGTCCTGGGATCGAGTCCCATATCAGGCTTCCTCTGTTCTGTGGGGAGCCTGCTTCTCCCTCTCCCTCTGCCTGCCACTCCCCCCTGCTTGTGGTCTCTCTCTCTGTCAAATAAATAAAATCTTCTTAAAAAAAGTTTCAGGGACACCTGGGGTGGCTCACTGGGTTAAGCCTCTGCCTTTGGCTCAGGTCATGATCCCAGGGTCCTGGGATCAAGCCCCGCATCGGGCTCTCTGCTCAGCGGGGAGCCTGCCTCTCTGCCTGCCTCTCTGCCTACTTGTGATCTCTGTCAAATAAATACATAAAATCTTTAAAAATAAATAAATAAAAAGTTTCAGAAATAAACCCACACTTACAGGGTCAATTACTCCACCACAAAAGCAGCAGCCATATGCAATGGTGGAAAAGACAGTCTCCTCTATAAATGGTATTGGGAAAACTGGACAGCTACATGCAAAAGAATGAAACTGTTTTTCACCATACACAAAAATAAACTCAAAATGGATTGAAGACCTAAATGTGGGATCTGAAACCATAAAACTGCTAGACGAAAACATAGGCAGTAAAACTTCTGGCACTGGCCTAGCAACCTTTTTCTAGATAGGTCTCCTAAAGTGAGGGAAACAAAAGCAAACTATTGGGACTACACTAAAATAAAACGCTTCTGCATAGTGAATGAAACCATCAACAAAACAAAAAGACAACCTACTGAATGGGAGGGGATATTTCCAAATGATGCATCAGGAGACGATATTTGCAAATGATGCATCTGACCAGGGGTTAATATTCAAAATATATAAGGAACTTCTGTAAGTCAACACCAAAAAACAACAACAATAACAACAAATACCTAAACATTCTGATTTAAAAATGGGCAGATGACCTGAATAGACATCTTTCCAAAGAAGACATCCAGATGGCCAGGAGAATCATGAATTTTGGCACGAGAGGATAAACGTCAATGGTCTAGGTCACATTGAGAAGCTAGGCTAGTTAAGGCATACAGCAACAAAGTCAAAGCAGGGAGCGGGTTATAGTTGTCAAAAATCTACTGTATTTAAAAAAAGAAAGAAAGAAAGAAAGAAAGAAAGAAAGAAAGAAAGAAAGAAAGAAAGAAAGAAAGAAAGACCTACTGTATTTTAAAGGGAGACCAAGGTTCCTCATGAAGGAATTTAACTTTTGAGCTCCACACTGCCTCACTTCAACATTATACAATGACCTATCTTCTTCAAATCCTCCCCCATCCTAGCTGCTTGGAATTTCTGGAATTTCTCCTACACTAGCAGACAGGCAGTGCCAGCTTCCCAGCATTTTATAGCAGACAAACTGGACCAGAAACCCACTGGATGGGGGAGGTCTATTTCAAAGAAAAGGAGGGACACGGAAAAGAACATGTGTATACTACAACGAGATCACCTCAGTCCACGATGGCCCAATGTCCCAATCCGGACAGCTGGCAGCAGAGGCTTGAGATTAACCTCCACCCCCAGGAGTGCTGTTGCCCATTATGGAGTTTTAAAACAAAGACAACAACAGTACCGGTCAAGGAACCACGGAACCAACATCCTAGCCCTGTCTGGACACCATCTAGCTGCACAGTCATGGGCAAATGCACTCAGCCTCTCAGGATGTCCTTTATAATACACAGTGAGCATCAGAGCCAGAGTCCTCTGCAGGCCCTCCTAGCTCCACACTGGGAGACTGCCGCCCCTCCAAAGTGGGGCTATGGCTTCCTGTTTGCATGCCATGCACCTCCCAGTAGAAGTTCTCAGGTCACTAACACAAGCCTCCCCTGCCAGCCAAGGAGTCCCTCACCTCTCACCCCTCACCTGCCAGGTCCACCTGGCACGGAGCACTGCCAAGGAGCCTGTTGTCCCCCAAAGTCAGATGCTGCAGGGCCATGCTACATCAGTGAGGGGTGACCCTCTGAGACCAGGGCAGGAAGAAATCCCAACTAGTTATCAGGAGAATTAAATGCCATACGTAGACGGGCCCAAAACATGGTAATGTTTTAAAAAAGCATGCCCCCCAAATGCCTTATACACCAGACTCCCAACAATACAACTGCAATCTGTATCTTTAAAGTCGCACCCAAATACCTGTCCACACAGAAATGCCTTTCCAGGAAAAAGAAAATTCTATCACAACAGATTCTACGTCTTTGGCAGACTGACTGACAGACATTTAGTTCCAAAAGCTGAGAATCTCTCCTGTGGTTAAAGACCACCCTATGGTAGAGACAAAAACTGAGCCCAGAGCATTCCCAGGACTGTTAAGAGGGTGCCGGAGGCAGGCAAATGGGTCCACCATTCCCACGGTCAGGGTCATCCCAATGTGGCCTGGGGGTTGGCATGGGGGTGGGAGTGGTACATGGGGCCATTGGCTGGACCATGGGTTACCAGCGGCAGCTGGTATGGGACTGACCCAAGGCCTTCAGCAGGCAAGAAGCCAGTGGATACCTAGGCCACCCTTAGTTCCCCCTCCTCCTGGGCCAGGACACTCCTGTGGTCTCTAAACTGGGAGCTGGTGCCTGTACTTCTTATCAGTCTGTAATGCACTGCCTATAGCCTTTCTCAATTAGCCTACCTCCATCGACCTTTGGTTCAGGAGAAAATACTTTGTTCTCTAAACTGTAACTTCTTTTTCACAGTTAAGGGAATGATGGCAGGACGAGGGTGGCCCTGTGGCTGCACCTGATCTGTTGACCCGGGAGGTCCCACTGGATAAGAGGACAACAGGCAACTCACCCCTCTGGCCTCTCCACTCCCAGGGGCCGAGGCCCTTATAAGAGTCAGTGTAAGAACCTGGCGATTCACAGACCTATACCCCTGGGGCTGATAATGCATCATGTTAATAAAAAAATAAAAAATTTTTTTTAAAAAGGGAATCAGTGTAAGGGGCAAGGGTAAACCAGGGTTTTCATCTGGGAAATAGGAGCATTCCAGCACTCCTCTGGCGCTAAAATAACACAGGAACCTAGAGAACCAAGTCACCACGCACACACTTCCAATTACTGCCCTCAGGCTGAGTAAAGGTGATATTTCTAAAGAGTGGCCTGTGTGTGTTGCAAGCACTGCCCAGGAATATTTACCTGTGCCTTTTGAGGCCACAGTCTGCCCTGGGGCTCAGCCCCTGTCCAGCCCACCCTTCCCTGGCAAATCCTAGGGCCTCTCTTTTCTTTTTAGGCCTTTAGAAACCATCAAATATCAACCTCAGTTACCAAAGACATTTCCAAAGAGTGTCCTCCTTTCTTTCCTTGGCAGCAATAAGGACAGTAAGTAGGACTTCCCTGGAGAGACGGCATAGTATGATTCTGGACTACAAGGGCTCTGAAGACTGCCAGGCTTGGTGTAAAATCCCACGTCACCTGCACATCCCAGGTGTGTGACAATGGACAAAGGACTTCAACTCTGAGCTGTGAGGTTTTCCAGCTGTGAACTGAGGACATTCCCACCCTGCACCCTGACTCAAAGTTTTATTGTAAGGGAACTGCTCTACCTTCTGCTGTTCTTAGAAGACGATAGTACACTTCGATTACATGGATTCCCTCCAAAGAGAAAGCATGTTGCTTCTGGGAGTGACAAAAGTAATATTTTCACCACCCCTTCACTGGATCCCACTTGTAGCAGGTACTCCAAGACTAGAGGATGGGTTTCCCCTGGAATTACCTGCAGCCCCCGCTGTGAGGTCAATGGCAGCTTGGATGGCAGGACTGGACTTCATGTTGGCCCACTCCTCTGCTGGTCTCTGTGGAAGGCAACTCTCCGGAGCTTATGACGGGTGTCTCATATCCCTGAAAGGAGACCAGAGCTCACCATCAGTGAAGCCTCTGCAGCCTTTCTCTAGAACTGCTGCCTGGTTACTGGGACCTCAACCTCCGGGAGCTGGGAGATCAGTTCTCCCTTTTGCAAAAAAAAAAAAAAAAAAAAAAGAAAGAAAGAAAAGAAAAAGGCAGTCAAGGTGTCAGTGCAGCTTAGCAACTGGCCTGCCTTCTACTCGCCCACCATCTCCCCATGAAAAACTCACAAGTCAAAAACCTTCCCTGAGTTATCAGAGTTACAGCCACTCATAGGGAGCATTTCAACCAACCCTTCTGAAAATCTTACAAGTGAATGCCAAATACCACAGACACCCAAGTCATATCAAACTAGTTTTTCAGAGGCCTAAGTGGAACTGTCAGGCAACTAAACTCAGTTCTAAATTCAGACAGCAGCCTGAGTTGAGTCCCTCTTAGGAGGTCACAAAACAGCAGGTCTGGAAAGTAATGGATTAGGTGTTCTGCTAAGTGACATATGCGTGGGTCTGAATTCCTGATCTTCCACCAGCAGGATGAGCCCTCGGGCCCCTTAAGCTGGAGGTCCCCCCGAATCAAAGGTGAATAATAGAATTATCATAATATAAAGGCAATCACAAATAGCCACATGGGATAGCTGTTCTTAGAACTATAGAGCACAGCACCAAGCATTAGTAATGGTCAACAAAGGCCTCTCCAGACCTTCTCAACCATAACCGTGTACACAAAACACCTGGGGACCTTGTTAAAATACAGATTCTGATGTGCTAGGCCTCAGGTGGGACCAGAAACCTTGCCAGTCATTACAAACTCCCAGATGAGGCTGATAATGACTGGCCACCAATCACATTTTGAGAAGCAACACTGTGTCCTAAATTTGTTTGATAAGAATCACTGGGGCACCGGTAAAATATTCAGATAACCAGGTCTGTCTCCCAGTGATCTTGTTTCAGCATGTTTGGGCTAGAGCTTAAAAAGTTTGGGAAAACTAGAGTCTACTCCTCTACTGTTAGACAAAAATCAACTATCACAGAGAAATGGACTTTAAAGATACAGATTTTTTATAAAAAAAAGGTGGCTCATTAACACATAATATCAAGCTAACCAATTCAGCAACCAATTCTGTGTTGTTTTCAAACTAAGAAAGTGACTTATCCGTCAATAACAAAGAACAATTTTCATTCATCACGCTAAAGACCTTTGTGCTCCCACTCAGGCCACCTCTTGGAGGCTGGTGGGCCAGCTGGGTTATTAATGAATGCCAATGTGGACCTAAACGTGGGCGGAAAATAATTTTATCCACTAAGAAGTCTTTTTTAACCACTTGACACCTGTTGTGAGTGATCAGACACCAAGAATCTTGCTTTCCTTGCAAAAAAAAAAAAAAAAAAAGATTGTAAAACCAGCAACCACAAAAGCATAGTACTGGACTTGAAAAAGCAACTAAGTGAAACAGACAAGACATGGATTTTATGTTATTGATAGGACAGGAGAGGCAGTATCAATAACTATAGTTGACGAGGTTGTGGCCATCCTGTACCTAGAGAAGGCTACGAGGGTCCTAATCCAATCTCTTCCTTTTCCAGATGGAAAACCGAGGCCAGAAAGCAAGAGCTTTTCCAAGGTCATACAAGTAGTCAGGGGACTCAACTCAAGTCTTGCCTTTTGGGTCTGTGCCTACCGAGCAATACTTAATTCCAGAGTATTCCAACCTGACCAAAAAGAAAAGCAAAAAACAAGCACCGAGCCCCGCATTTTAAAGGAAAAATGGAGGCAAGTGGGGAGCTTCTCCATCGGTTGAATTCTTGGGGTGCCAACATTTCTTTCTGAGTTTATAAGAAAGGCATAGATCCTACTATGTGTCATCGCTGCGAATTTAACCCCTCCGGTAAGCCAAACTTAAACGCATCAAATCCCACAAGTAACGACTCATAGAATTATTAAGATACTAAAAAAACAGTGATGGGAACTAACAGATTAACTCAGCAACTGACTCAAATTATTGTGTGGTTTAAGAAGGCAGCTTCAAGAAGTCTTGAAAAATACATTCGGCTTGGGGGAGGCAAGACTGGTCAGCAGAAGTTAAAACTCAGTCTTGAGCCAGTTAAAAAGCTGAATCCTTTTAGCGCCCCTTTACCTCTCCTGCAAGCACACGTGGGTCCGACTCCAGGAGAGATAAACAACATCGCCAGCCGCACACCTTCTGTTCCCGGGGGGAAATGAGTTTCTCGCCTGGGAGAACGCTCAGAGGCCGCCTGCTCCACCAGGTAACACCAAGGGCGAGAAGACTGCAGCACAGGCTCAAGCTGGCGCGGCCGCCCTCCCCGCAGGACTAGAGCCGGACCCAAGGCGCTGCGACGCCCGCCCATCTGGCCGCTAACACGCCCGCCAGGCACTCCCGCTCCGAGGCTCTGGATCCCGGGGGGCACAGGGCCCGCGAGGGAGTCTGCTTCCAACTTTCTCGTCCTGGCTTTCACGTCCTCGGACTCCAGCCCAACAACCTGCGAGAGTCTCCCATTCATAACCGCCCCCGCTCGGGCCCAGGCACGGGCGGCCCGGTGCCCAGAGGCCTGATGACACTCCGCGGGGGCAAAGAGGACACCCTTCCCGGCAGTTGACTCCACGGAAAGGAGGCCGCGGAGCCCCGGAGTCTCCGGCGAGTCCCGGCCCACGGCGCCCGTTAACGACCTGGGCACGTGCACGGCGCGCGGGCCGCGGACCCCAGAAGCCTACCGGCTGCCCGGGAAGGTCGCGCCGCCTGGCCACGTAGGCCCGCTCGTGCCCCGCTCCCTCCGGCCGCCCCCAGAGCGACGGTTGTGGGGCTGCGCTCACCGCCGCGCCAGTTGGCCGCGCGTGCTGCTCTGGCTCCGCCTCGGGCTCTCGGCTCTGCCTCCGCCGCCAGGGCGGCCACTTAACACCCACGTCGGCAGCCGGCCGGCCCTCCGCCCTGCCCTCCCGCGCGGGAGCGCAAAGGGCGAAGGCCCCCGGGACCGGAGCTCCCCTTCGGCCGGGGGCGGGCAGCGCGGGGCCGGCGCGTGGGAAGCGGAAGTCCGCGGCTGAGGCGGCGCGCTCAGCCCCACGCAGGCCGCGGGACCCCCGGCCCGCGTGCCCGCGAGCTGGAGGACCTGGAGGACAGGGAGCCCGGGGCCACCCCCGGGTTGCTTCCCTTCCTCCAGGTTCCCGGGGGACTCCTGAGAGGCTCGACCCCAGCTGGAACTCAACCCCCAGCGGGGGTTGGGGGTGTTGGGAGGACCCGCTGAAGTCTTTGGGCTGGTGAACCGTGCTGGGACTCAAGGCCTCTATTTTATATTTGACTACAGAAGTACCGGAGACGTGGTGATGAAAAATATATTCGCTTATTGCCAGGAAAAAAAAAAAACCCACAAAACAAACGTTTCCTAGTCTGCCTCCCGCAAGGTCACACCCACCGATGAAAACTGGCTCTAAATCGGGCTTCTCTGATCTTTCAGTTCCTAATGAGTTATAGGCTACTTCTGTGGCTCTCTGGCATTTTATTAAAAAGCACTATTCAAAGAATCTTGTATACGGGGAGTAAAGGAATTTTCTCCAGTTCGCTAAGACAGAGAGCTAACACCTACTCAATTGGAAAGCTCTTAGTCTGTTCCTGACAGCTAGCTGCTTCATGTAACTCAGTCGTGGCCTTCGGATTTCTTTGGCTCAGTGTTCATGCATTTATTTTCATTTTCTATACTGCATTTTCTTCCTTAAACTGTGCTATCTTTTCCTTTTACAATTTGTTTTTGCCCTGTTTGATTGCGGTGTTGGATGACTGACAATATCACTTAAGTGATGGGGGGAGGGGAGACTTAAATATCCCCCGTGACTTGTGTTAGTGCAAGTGCTTAACTTGAACGTACAACTGAACAGATTTTCCAGAGGTAGGAGGCGCTGTGAGGGCATCAGAGCTCCTGGTAAATGGGGGCACTCATAAAAACAGCACAAACTGACTTTTCATAAAATCAGCACTTTGTTTTTTTTAAAGGTTTTATTTATATATTTGACAGAGAGAGAGAGATCACAAGTAGGCAGAGAGACAGGCAGAGAGAGAGAGAGGAGGAAGCAGGCTCCCTGCTGAGCAGAGAGTTGGATGTGGGACTCTATCCCAGGACCCTGAGACCATGACCTGAGCCAAAGGCAGAGGCTTAACCCACTGAGCCACCCAGGTTCCCAAAATCAGCACTTTAGAAGTCAAGTTTCTGAAACTCAATTACAGAAACACGCCAGGGAGTTTGAAATACTTGCCCAAGGTGACTTGTGACCTAACTGGTGGGAAGCAGACTCAGGAGCAGAACCTACCATTACAACATTCTAGAGGACTCCAGGACTTTCAGTATCCCCTGGTCCAGTGGCTTTAGCAAGCTAGAAACTTGAGACTCAAAGGAAACCTCATTAAGGACAGATCCAGTCTGCGGGTACAGATTGGAAAGCGCACAGGAGTTGGAGCCAGGATGCTTGTGTAAAAATCTGGGTGACCTTTAGTGAACCATTTAACCTTTTCAAACCCCAGCCTTCACGCAACTGCATCACGGCCTCTGATCTCCGTGATCCTGCTGGGGCAATCCACCACGTGGGCCACTGCTGCTCCGGGAGCCAGCTGGGGCCATCCACCGTCGTGAGGGCAGGCACTACTCCAGGTCACTGTTGCGCCCTCACCGGGTGGCCAGCCAACCTTGTTCTTTGTGTTGTCTCCCTTGAGTCCCTTCTCCTACTCTCACAAAAGCTGCTCCAGACTCTCAGCACTCCTGCTACATTTCTTTTTTCCCTCACATTTCCTCAACAACCTTAGCCTCAGTTTATGTGTAAACTCACAAATAACCAGGAAACATTTGTGCAAATTTGAACCCCCAATTAGCAAAGTTACCTTTTTTGCAAAAACCCTCATCCATTTGCCTCTGTCCTGTTGTCTTGCTTGCTGTATCCTGGTGCTTCACACCCTGCCTGGCACCGGTGAGGTTGGTGAAGGATGGGCGACTCAGAGGCCAAGTCACTTGCCCAAAGTTATATAAGTACTAATGAAAGAGCTGGAACTCCGCAGAGTTCTGTTCAAGTCTGAAGTTCATGGCCCTAACTTCCCAGAAGCTTCCTTTTAAAAGCAAGAGAGTTGCAGGAACCAGTTCTTTCTCCTGAAATAGACCTCCCTTCACATTTTATAAATTCACCTTGGCAGCTTAAACTCCCTCACAGGAGTGGCTCTTTGTTATTGTTGCATTAGGAATAGAGAAGTATAAGATGTTGAAAAGCTTAACACCTCACAGAAGCTCAGAGAACTCATTGGAAAATCACCTTCTTGGTGATTTTCCACTCAAACTTTGTTCTGAGGGTAATTCCCCAGGCATCTGATGGCCTGGAGAACAGGACTTTACAGAGTCCTGCATTACTTCCGTCAGTATAGGTAGGTTAACCTAATGGCATTTCAGATCTGGGTTCCAAACAGCAAGCGAGTCCATGCATTGACCCCTGTGCTCCGGGAAGTTGTTTGCTACACTTGGGACTACGCAATCCAGGGACATTAGTATAGCCGACTATCTGATGAAGGGGCAGATGTGACGTAGGTCAAAGGTGGGGGGACAGAGTGGCTAACATGAAAAAGCGAGACTTTGCTACTTCGACAGTATTTCACAATGCACTAGGGAATGATACAAAAATGGGGATATAATTTCATCACTTGGAGCATTTTAGCCCTAATACCATGTGGATGTGCCTTAACAAAGTGGTAATTGGAGTTGTAAATAACTCAAAAACTTAAATCATCTCTGATTCAATACTTTTAATTAATGAGGAAAGAAGAAAAAAATGCTTTGATCACACAACTCCCATTGAATATTGTGGACTGTTGATGTAACCTTTATTGGAAACTCTCTCAAATCGTTTTTGGAATCAGGTAGAGTTTGTATTTGAAATAAGCATGGATTTGGATTTTTGTCACCAGTGTGGAATAAGGGAGTATTTTGTATCCCATTAAAGAGTTGTTAAGACAATGTTTTAAAGGGGGTTGTTTGGGGCACCTGGTTGGCTTAGTCGTTAAGCATCTGCCTTTGAGTGGCTCAGTGGGTTAAAGCCTCTGCTTCGTTCGGCTCAGGTCATGGCCCCGGGGTCCTGGGATCAAGCCCTGCATCGAGCCTTGCATCAGGCTCTCTGCTCAGTGGGGCGCCTGCTTCTCCCTCTCTCTATGCCTGCCTCTCTGCCTACTTGTGATCTCTGTCAAAGAAATAAAAATCTAAAAAAAAAAAAAAAAAAAAAAGGCATCTGCCTTTGGCTAGGATCACGATCCCAGGATCCTGGGATTGAGCCCCACATCAGGCTCCCTGCTTAGCAGGAGGCCTGCTTCTCCCTCTGCCCCTTCCCCTGCTTGTACTCCCTCTCAAGCTGTCTCTCTCTCTCTCAATTAAATAAATAAAATCTTTTTTAAAAAATAAAAATAAAGGAGGTCATTTTCTTTTGTCTTTTCCTTAACAACTTTTTAATGGTATGAGCAAGAAAAAAAGCAATGAGCTGAGCTTTATATTTCATAAGCCTTAGATTTGAATTTATAATATACATACATTTTTAAAGACATCATTTATAGTAGCAAAGACTTAGGAAAAATGCCTGAAAATGGATAAAATTTAATGGATCATCAACAAAAGGAAATACTATGACATAATTTTTAAAATCATTTTCTTAAATCATATACTTTAGGGTTGTTTGGATTCAAATAACAGGATGCACAACTCTTAATATATTTATTTTGAATATAAAGAGAAATCTAGAAATAGGAATTTCCAGGGTTGGTTAATTTAACAGCCCAAAAGTATCTGGGTCAACTTCTCTCTGATTCTCTTGACTTTTCCCTCATGATCACCAAGTGGCTGCCACAGCTCTATCACATCCTCACATGTAACATCTAAGGCCAGGAAGGAAGAATTCTCCATATCTTTTTTATCACACACACAAAAATCTTTCCCAGAAGTCCCCTGGCAAGCTTCCCCTTGTATTCCACTAGCCCAGAAGTTGAGTTTCATGCTTGCCCAAACATAAACACTGGGAAAAGAATGGAGTTATCATATTTGGTTTAGAATAGGGGTCAGCAAACTTCTGAAAAGGACCAACCAGCTAGTAACTATTTTAGTAAATATTTTGCAGGGCATGCAATCTTTGTCATACCTACTCAGCTCTGCTGTTCTAAACAAAAGCAGCCATAGACATGGTAAAGAGACAAGTATGGTTGTGTTCCTATAAAACTTTTATCTATGGGGCACCTGGGTGGCTCAGTGGGTTAAAGCCTCTGCCTTCGGCTCAGGTCATGATCCCAGGGTCCTGGGATCGAGCCCCACGTCGGGCTCTCTGCTCAACGGGAAGCCTGCTTCCCTTTCTCTCTCTCTGCCTGCCTCTCTGCCTACTTGTGATCTCTCTCTGTGCAATACATAAATAAAATCTTAAAAAAAAAAAAAACTTTCATCTAGGAGCATTGAAATTTGAATTTCATATAATTTTTACCTGTTACAAAATATTATTTGATTTTTATTTTTTCAGACTTTTAAAACTGTTAAAGAAAAAAAAAATTTTTTTGTATGGTTCATGACCCTACAAAAAGAAATGGCAGGCCATGGGGTGCTTGGGTGGCTCAGCCGGTTAAGCATCTGCCTTCAGCTCAGGTCATGATCCCAGAGTCCTGGGATCCCTCTCCCTCTGCCGCTCCCTGCCACTTGTGCACGCTTGCACTCTCTCTCTCTCTCAAAGAAATGAATAAAAAAATCTTTTGAAAGAAAGAAAAGGAAGGAAGGGGAAGGGAAGAAAAGGGAAAGAAGAAAGAGAAGAGAAAGAAAAAAGAGAAGAAAAAAAAAAGAGAGAAAAATGGCAGGCCAGATCTGGCTAGCAGGTTGTGATTTGCCAACCCCTGGTTTTGACCAATGATGACTTACCCCCTTGGGACTGTAGGAGATGCCTACCTTTCCTGAGACATCACCACTGCAGACCTGGAGAGGGCTCAGGGGGAAGCAGGGTTTTGTTAGGTAATCAGGAATGTCCCCCACAGCATATTAAGCATAGGGTAAGATTCTTAAGGATATAATCATTTTTAAAAAAGCAGATTGCATGACAACTTCATGAAAGACATGCAGGCAACGTGTTACGGCAGCTCAGAGAGCAAATGCATCCTAGTTGTGTGGTCAGGAGATTCTTCAGAGAAGGGGATGCATTTGAGTGGAGCTCTTACTGTCTAAAATAGTTACTAGACAAATTCCATTTATGGAGTGCTTATGACCAAGCATTGTGCACTTTCCCATTTCATACTCACAACATCCTATGAAGTAGACACTTACAACTGGGAACACATAGGCTTACAGCTCAAATAACTCCAACCACCGAAGGCCCTTCTTGCTGACCTCTGAACCCCTGTCCTCACTGCCCGCCCCCACCTGTCTAATTCAGATTTTATTTTACACTTTCAAAACAGATAGAGGGAACTCAGAGGAAAAGTATGATGATGAATTCCCTGCCTCTGAGGCCCAGCAGGGACAAAACCAGACTTCTCTGACCGGGGTTCATCCAGACTGCTGGGAAGGGAACCCCAGGGAAGACAAGGGAAGCCCAGGGTGCCCCACCCCCACATAGAACTCTGCAGTGAGTCCATCCCTGTGCTCTAGCCGCGGGCAGCGTATGCTTAAAACTAAAGAGGGTTTCACCTTAACGTCTACATTTTAAAGCTGGAGCATTTCAGCAACAAATAAGCACAGAGCGCTCATCCCAGAAGTGAAAAGAAAGGGCTATTCCTCTGACATCTGGAACTCAAGCTGCTGTGCTCAGTCCGCCCCGCAGGCTCAGGCAGACACATGAGGGGGCGGCGGCTGGTTAGTGGAGCAGGCTTTCCAACCCGCGGAAGATGGAAAGCCTTCCAGGCTCTCCTTCCATGTTTCTTGCATGGACAGCAGAAATGCAGTCCGTGCTAAAATTACTAGCTTGCGCGAGACTTCCGTACAATATCGAGACTGCTTGCTTCAGCCATGAGTCCCTCACACCCGGCGGACATACCTCATAAAGGCTCAGAAGCCATTGCTGAACACAACTGCCATGATGAATCAAAACAGAAAACTCCCGCTGCCGGACGTGGTAACGAGGAGCAGAGGAGCCATGGCCTCCAAACATCGACTGAAACAGCAAGAAGCCCGACACGCTTAACAGTCGTGGGTCGTCGGGAAATCGGCTGCAAGTGAGGAGTGATTGAAGCGGGCAAGTAAAAGTTCTATTCGGGACAAATTCTTGTGTCGGAATGAAAGCACTTCATCAACTCCTAGAGTTAATGATCGTAGACAGATTGTTCAAAGCACACGCTAGCACAGAAAAAGCAGATTGCATGTCAATATGGACTGCAACTGGACAGTCCCAACCATTTCTGCCTGTCGAAATCCCCCTGCTATTTACCAAGACCTGTATTAGACACAGGTGCCTCAAAAGCCCTTTCATGATCTGTTGTTCTCCCAAACACGTCCGTTCATTGCTTCCTATCAATAAGGAACTTCCCTTGACCACTGATGGGCTCTGCACCAGCCCGTGCTGAGTGCTGAAAATACAGAAATGAAAGACACAATGGCTAGCCTCGGAGAAACTTCAGTCCTGGTAAAGGAGGAAGAAACAAATAATTAAAATTTGGTGAGGGCTTGCCGCAAGAGGGGGGCGGGTAGTGTGGCATCCCAGAGAAGGGAACGAAAAAGGGACAGAAGAGTGAGTTGTAGGGGAAGTCCCCAGGGGACCCCCATACTGGGGTGGGTTTTGAAAGACAAGTGGCCCTTTCTTAAGGGAGGAAACCCTGTTGATGTATCACTCGGAACTCTT
Source organism: Martes martes (assembly GCF_963455335.1). NCBI lineage: Eukaryota > Metazoa > Chordata > Mammalia > Carnivora > Mustelidae > Martes > Martes martes. Next base: position 62,962,259 of record NC_137890.1, read on the forward strand.
ACTTGCAATCAACAGAAGCCAACTCTGGAGCACAAAAGCGAAAGATTACAAGGATGCTGGGTGACTTCCGCGTTTGCTGAATGAGCCGATGGAGCTCCCCAAAGAACTTCTTGCAAGGGTCTCCAAGCCCACTGCAGAACTGTTGAGCCATGGAAACCATGCCGCAACTCCCTCAGAGCTTCTAGATGTTATAGTCCGTACTACTGTCGCTTTCGTACCAGGGCCTCCGCACCCTAACTGCTGCTCTTCCCAGCCGGGCACCTTCCTTAGCAGCCTGGCCAGAGAAGTCACTGCCACGCCACGGCCCCTGCCTTGTATTGCTCATTTCCAAATCATTAAATCACACAGAGGCAGCTGATGGAAGGAGTGTGAGTCAGGCGCCTGCACTCTGATCTGCAAAGGGGGCTGCGAACGTGAGATTTCTGGCTTGTCTTGAAAGACAAGACAAGTTTCCTTGGTAGAACTCCGCAAATGTAGGCAGGGCTGTAAGACAATGCCAAGCAGCCAGAAAACACGACACATGTCCGCTGGAGACAGGCTGAGCATTCCCATCAGGGGGGTTACAAAACAAAATTCGGCCAAGTGAATTTGAAGACCTAACTGGTTTTATTAAGTAATTCATGAATCGGGCAGCATCCCATCCAGCAAGTAGAGGGAAGCTGAAAGGAGCTGTGCAAAATGGAAGGTTTTCAGAGGAAGGAGGATGGACCTAGAAGTTATTTGCAAAAGAAAAGAAAGGGTTGTTTCAGGCCAGGTCAGCTTCTTTATGGGGAAAGAGAATGGCAGGATTTATCATGGAGATAACCTCACTAGGGCTGATCAGGAAATTTCATATTGCCTGTTAAAACATCACATTCCTGGGATGCCTGGGTGGCTCAGTTGGTTAAGCGGCTGCCTTCGGCTCAGGTCATGATCCCAGCATCCTGGGATCGAGTCCCACATCGGGCTCCTTGCTTGGCGGGGAGCCTGCTTCTCCCTCTGCCTCTGCCTGCCACTCTGTCTGCCTGTGCTCGCTCTCTCTCTCTCTAACAAATAAATAAATTTAAAAAACAAACAAACAAACAAAAAATCACATTCCTGGGGTACGTTGAAACTGTAATTAAGTCTGGGTTTGCTGGGGCGGGGGTGGGGGTCGGTGTTGGCAAATGATTCTAATTGGGCTTTTTTTTTTTTTTTTTTAACTGAGAAGACTGCATGTACAAAGGTACAACTCATTTGGGGAACCATAGAAGTCTGGCTCTGTGCAGGGGAGGTGTGGGTATAAAGCTGAGAGCACTGGAAAATTCTGCTAGATGGGTGGGAGGAGCCACCCGCTGAGCCCTCAGGGCCCCTATAGTAGAATCTACTCTGTGTCCCTTGCTGAGGCACAAGAACTCTGACTTATTCCTCCTCTGGCCCCAGCTTTGCCCACAGTGGGGTGCTGTCAAAAGGAATCGTTGTGAGAGATGTCTGGGCGGCTCAGTCAGCTAAGTGTCCAGCTCTTAATTTCAGCTCAGGTCATGATCTCAGGATCATGAGGTGGAGCCCTACTTCAGGCTCTGTGCTCAGTACGGAGTCTGCTTGAGGTTCTTTCCCTCACCTACTGCCCCTCACCTACCCACCCCCCATCCCCCACCACTGTGGTGCACACATGCTCGCTCGCTCGCTCTCTCTCAAATAAATAAATAAGTAAATAAAACCTTAAAAAAGAATGAGTCATTGCAATAAATTTGTCAGATTGCACCACTTTCTTACAATTTATCAGTATGGACATTGTAGGTATCTGTGGTCTTCTCTCCCACAACTGTCTGCCTGAGATTCTCTTCTTCCCCCTCTGCCCCCCCCCCCACCACTGTCATGGTTGCACACTCTCTCTAAAATAAATAAATAAACTCTTTTTAAAAAAATGAATCATTGAAGGCGATTGGATGGCTCGGTTGGTAAAGCATCTGCCTTTGGCTCAGGTCATGATCGTGGAGTCCTGGGATTAAGCCCGTCGGGCTCCCGGCTCAGCATGGAGTCTTCCTCTACCTCTCCCTCCGCCCCTTCCCCCTGCTTCTGTACTCTCTCTCTCAAATAAATAAAATCTTTTAAAAAAATGAATCATTGCAATCAATTTGTTGGATTACATCATCATCTTATAATTCACCAGCGTGAACGTTGTAGGTGTCTATGGTCTTCTTTCCCCACAACTAGGCCTTTTTGCAATGGATACTTTTCTAAAAGCTAACGTGCTTTAGATACAAAAGTATTCCATTACTAACTCTTAAAGCCACATCCCCATTTTTCAATGACGTTTTCATTTAGATGCAACATCAAAACCATCTTTGAAAATGGTTATAAAATATGGCTTAGGAGCCAGAATGAACAATAATCTGTCCAACGATAAAACAGATCAAAACATTACCAACTTTGCAGATCTTTTACACTTAGATTAATCACAGTAAGCGTTACAAGCATTTTATAAATATTTTTAATAAGAATTCTAAAGGCCCATTCTCTTTGCCTTCTTTTTTCTTTTGTGATCATTAGAAGCTGCAAAATCTACTTATAATTGGTCCTATTTTCTTAGAAGTGCAAACTTATCAGAAATATATGAATAAATTTTCTTGTTTAGGTTCTTTTCATCTCTTATGTTCACATCTGACACCAGTCAGATAGATCCCTTCAAATTTTCAGAGTCAATAAGCACTTAATTCAGCTTGAACAATTGCCATTTGGGGGAGGGAGAACTTAATGTATAGCTTCTCCATAATATCAGGAGGAACAGTTCCTCCTTTGGTCACTACAAAACAGTTGTCTTGGCAACTATGAGGCTAGACTACCTCAACCCTACAGTTCTTAGATCTTTCTTTTTCTCATATATATTTTGGTCACTGTGGTCAATGGAAGATTTGAAGTTTATCCTCTTGGGAAGGATCCCTTTTAGTGAACCAAACAAGACAACCAAAAAAGGAAGTGTTTGTATTTACGGATGTTACATAGACGGATCATTTAATATATGGTTAAAAATTGCACTTGTTTTTATCTTTTTAAGCTTTTTTTAAAAAGTGGGCTCCAGGGTGCCTGGGTGGCTCAGTTGTTAAGCATCTGCCTTCGGCTCGGGTCCTGATCCCAGGGTCCTGGGATCGAGCTCCACATCGGGCTCTCTGCTCAGCTGGAAGCCTGCTTCTCTCTCTCCCGCTCTCCCTGCTTGTGTTCCCTCTCTCACTGTGTCTCTTTCTGTCAAATAAATAAATAAAATTTTTTAAAAAAATAAATAAAATAGGCTCCACACCTAGCATGGAGGCCAACACAGGGCTTGAACTCACAACCCTGAGATCAAGACCTGAGCTGAGACCAAGAGCCAGACCCTTAATCGACTGAGTCACCCAGATGCTGCTGTTAACAATTACCATTATGATTTAATACCAGAAAGCGTAAGAGGAGGTTGATTCCTCTCGTCCTAAACTGGTGCTAAGACTCAAAGGAAAGAGGCGGTAAGTCCCATACGTTCCAGAAAGAGCTGCCGCGAGTGGATAACCACACCTCCTTGTAGGCTTAAACAGAGGCAGCACAACCTGCTGCCTTCTCATCCATCAGCCCAGCCCTCCTCATCCAGGCTCCACCGTCACAGTCTGCAGTGGGAGAGAAACTGACTAGGTGGCAGGGACATGTTTGTCATTAGACATAGGCGAATTGTGAGGGTCAGGGAGAGTGCAGGGTTCTTGTTGAGATGCCTATCCCCCCCATTCACAAAATCATTCAGGCCACCAAAAGATTGAAGAGGTGAGGGTGGGGGGAGGTGAGAGAAATAGGTGAAGGGGATTGAGAGGTTAAAAACTTCCAGTTTTGGGGCGCCTGGGAGGCTCAGTGGGTTAAAGCCTCTGCCTTCAGCTCGGGTCATGATCCCAGGGTCTTGGGTAGAGCCCCGCATCGGGCTCTCTGCTCAGCAAGGAGCCTGCTTCCTCCCCTCTCTCTCTCCCTGCCTGCCTCTCTGCCTATTTGCGATCTCTGTCTGCCAAATAAATAAACAAAAATCTTTAAGAAAAAAACAAAAAAACTTCCAGTTTCATAAAATGAATAAGTCACGGAGATGAAAAGTACAGCACAGGAACTATAGTCAATAAGGTGGTGATAACGTACGGTGACAGATGGTGACCACACTTACCATCGTGAGTGTTGTGTGATGTACAGCATTGTCAAATCTCTATGTTGTGTGCCTGGAACTAATATAACATTGTATGTCAACTACACGTCAATAATATACTTTTTTTACATTGAGAGGAATATGTTTGGCTCTCCTCCCAGCCGGCAGACTGTGAGATGCCAAGTCCATGCCCTCCATGGTGCAGTTAAGCGTACAAGCAGAGTCAAGCAGGATAAGGGGGTCTTGGGAGGGCTTGGTGTGTGTATTGGGGGCAGCCAGAGTGCAGAGGTCCCATGGACCTAAGGACTGATGCCTGTTTCTCAGAGATTTCTGAAGGTGGAAAGGCTTACTCTGCTGGTTTGAAGGTCTAGTGGTCTGGTGAAGGACATCAGGGCTCTCAGCCGGTCCCATGGCCCCACGTGACAGGAAGGGAGGAGCCCGGGGGCTGCCCAAGGAGCCAAAGGAGACGATCTATTGCCTGAAGAGGGATTTGGGGGTAGGCTAACCGCAGCAGAAGCCACTGCCCTTGTCTGAGAGGGGCGCTCCAGCATGGAGGGAGCCAGGGCAAACCTGCACACTCTGCCCTAGAGAACCCCACAGCATAGTCTCTGAAGAGCCTCATCTGGACAGAGACCACCAGCATCAGATGGACCCAGAGCAAGGCCAGTGCAAAAGGCAAGCCTGACTTTCCTGTCCCCTTCCTGCCCCATCTTGGAGGAGCTGAACTCACAAGAGGAAAGGGAAGAGAGGAGAGAAATTGGAGTAGGAATTGAATCGGACCAAATTATCCTGACCAAAGGATGAGAAAGTTTTATGACTGGTGTGACCACTCTATTTCAAAATGCAAACTAGCCTCTATTGACTGTGCTGTACTTTTTAATTTTCTGTAGCGTAGCACATGCTATATAATTCACTTATGTATTATGTCTCTTATTTACTGTCTTTCTCTTTTCCTCTCACCTCTGTCTTCATCCCAAAATGTAAACTGGGCAAGATCGAGGATCTTTGCTTTTAACTGTTTCCCTGGCGTCTGGAATGATACATTTTGGTAGCCCATCACTACATGTGGCTGCTTAACTTGAACTTACAAGGAAATAAAGTAAATTCATTGCTTCCGTTGTCCTAGACACATTTAAGTACTTAATACCCACATATGGCTAGCGGCTCCCATATGGGGCAGGACAGGTATGGAAGATTTCGGTATCACTGAAAGTTTTTGTTTATTTGTTTGTCTGTTTGTTTGTTTTAAGTAGGCTCCATGGAGCCCAACTCGGGGCTTGAATTCACAACCCTGAGATCAAGACCTGAGCTGAGATCAGGAGTCCAATGGTTAACTGACTGAGCTACCCAGACACCCCTCACTAAAAGTTTTATCGAACATTGCTGATGTAGAACAATAGCTAGCGTGCTGTGGCACTCAATAAATATTTGTAGAATGAGTAACTGAGTGATCGAGTTGTTCTGAAGACAAGACAGTCTATCGGTTAAGAGTACAGTGTCTAGAAGCAAATTGCTCTATTAGTAGTAGTGCGAGAACTTGGGTAAACGACTTGATCTTTCCGTGCACCCATCCCAAGACACTTAGCCATTTCTTAACATTTAAAAAGTGCTTTTAGAAAATTGAGTATTTTGGAGAAACACAGATACAATCACTGAAAGGGAATACGAATAAAGGGATACATCCGTTCTTTGGAAGGTCCAGTATATTAGAGGCAACGCAGCCTAGAGATGATTGCAGGTCTGGAGTCAGATGGCTTGAGGGGAAAATCCGAACACCTATTTTTCCAGCTGGGCAGTTCGAATAAGTCTTCTGGGGATGAGAATGAGGGAAAGATACGGTTCTACCAACTGATGCTCTGTGTACCATCCCCATCCCCACTACCCCCAATGCCCAGGTGACCTCACCAATGAAGACTTCTGTATGCCACATTCTAACCTTCTCTTTATAATAGGATTCTTTACCCTCTGTGTGCAAAATACTAAAACATGGCATTCAACCAATTCCCAAATGCATATCCATCATTCAAAGCAGTAGTCAACATCTCCTTCCCAAGTTTTGTGCTAAACACTGGAAAATTGGAGATGAAATATAAAGCCTTGTTTCCCAAATAGAGGGGCTGCAACGAGGAAAGGAGTTCACTGAGTACTGCAGAGGCATGTCTGGGATGCTGGGGAGCAACAGGGAAAGGGCACAGGACCAAGCCCAAGGAACCAGGAAGCACACGGGGAGGAGGTAATGGCTGAGTCTTGAAGTATGAGAAGCAATTGTGAGTAGGAGTTTGAAAGGGGGAAACAAACTGTGCAACTGCATGAGAAGAAAGGAGAAAGAAGCTTGACAGTCTAGAAGCCCCAGTGGTTCAGTGCAGGATCAAAGGTGAGGATAATAGGAGAAGAAGTTAGCAAGGAGCAGGGCTGGCCTCCACGGGTCCCACAGACCCTGCTAAGAGTGTTGAGTTTTTTCAGAAGGTGGTAAGGAGTTGATGAGTAGACTTACTTTCTGATATGAATGTGGACAGGTGGATAGGTAGCATGGAGGGGAGGTTGAAAGCACGGACTCTGGAGCCCGACTGTCCTGTCCTTGAAGACCAGCTCTCCCATTTGATGGCTTTATGATGGTGGACAACTTCTTTAAGCCCCAAATTCCTCATCTTAAAAAGGGAAGAATAATTCTACCTGTGTCATGGAATTTGGTGAAGGTAAGATGAGGTAACGTATATAAATAACTTATTATAGTCCCTGACGCATGGTAAGTGGTCAATCAGTGCTAACTATTGTTATGATAGATCATTGGAATAATTAGTAATTTGGGGGGTTTTTTGTTTGCCTTATTTTTATAGTAAATACTAATTGAATGAATTGACTTCATCACAATGAAAGGAATTTAAAATGTTATCTATGTACCCTAATAAGAATATAAACATTTTATTCATTTAATAAAAATTGACCATGAATGATGTTCATTGCTAGGCAATGATGTTCAATGCTAGGCAGTTTGAGACTCTGAGAATAAAGCAGGGAACAAGGATGACCAAGGTCCCTGGTCTCAGACAGCTTATATTCTAGGGAGGGAGGCTGACAATAAATAAGTAAACAAAAGGTTTGACAAGATCTGTAAGCTCCAAGAGGCAGGGAGCTTAACTGTTTGTATCTCGTTATAGCCCAAGGGCATGCAATTTAGTGCCTACTGGAGGCGCTCCCTGAGCCTATTGAGGGGATGAAAGGAGATTGCTTCAGAGGGTGATGAGTGCGAGCAAGGCAAAGCAACTGGGCTACAGGAAGGAGTGGGAAGGTTGGCTTCACCAGTTGTGGTGCAGCTGAGAAGCTGGCTGATGAGCTAAGTGAGAAAGAGGTGAGGGAGGCAATCATGGGACAGTCTTTCAGAAGACTAGTCCAGGAAAGAGGAGATTCCATGCCAAAGCTGAAAGTCCTAGAGCAAAGCTGTGGTGTGTTTGTGAAGAACAGAAAGCAGACGCAAGTGGCTGGAACTGCAGTGAGGGGAGGTGAGGGGGATGGAGGTGGGAGCCACAGTCAAGCACTGGGCATGGAGGGCATTTAGGTCCATTTCCTCGCCCTGCACAGAACCCACCTGGGAAGTTTTTCTACTCCTCGCCTCAGAATGTCTATAGAGTGAGTCGCTTTGTTTGTCAGCTGCCCTTGGTCTTGTATGCTAGAATGACCTTTCCAGGCTGCGGCCCGGGAGACAGACTGGATTCCTCTCTCCTGTTGCCAGGCCCCGGCACTGCACTTTACCTGCTCGGTGTTTCTCGCTGTGTTGGTTTATTTGTGAGACTGATGTAACAATAAAATGAAATCTTACCCTCTGGGGGAAAATTTCTGAAGTACAATGGGGAGCCAGTTGAGGATTCCAAGCAGATGAAAAAGATGGTCTGAATTACGTTATTAATGAGAGCTTTGGTGGCTGGATAGGGAAGAAATTGCGGGAGAGTGGGAATGACAGGAAGGGGGCCACTTAGTTGACCATGGAAAATTGGAGTTTGCAGTCGAGCTACATTTTGATGAAGTCATAGCTGATACTAATAGATAGTTTCCCTAGGATAGGAAAATGTTCTCCACAATCCCTGCCGCCTATTTATGTCTCCTAACCCTCCTTCCTGGCGGGTATACTTATATTTATACTTACATACACGTATTTTTTACAACATTAAATATATACAAAGTAAAATGTTAGTGGTGCCTTTTCTTTTCTGAAGGAAGTATGCCAGGGTTGAGAGAGCTACTGTTTCTGGGGACTGTGTGCCAAAGTTAAGAGTTTGAAAAGAACTTTCATATCAAAATAACATTTAAAATGATTCCTCACAATGTTGTGTGAGGTTTATTATGTATTTTGGGGTAGGTAGTCCCTGTTTTCACCTTTGTAATGTCAGATTAAAAAGGTCATTTCTAAGCTATTTAACAAAGCTCCGATTGGCAGCAGAACAAGGTTGGAGCCCATAGGACTGTTCCTATAAGCAGTGCCCGCAGAGCTTGTGGTACAAGCTTCAATTACACACGCAGTCCTTGGAGGACAAGAGAATCTGGGTAAACATAAGCAGACGTTACAGTAGATTCTCTCTCTTTGTAACGTCACCGTGAAGTCATAGGAAATGTCTGCCTAGAGAAATCTAGATTATTTTAAAATACACCCCCTGACACAGACTCTGCTCCCAGCCAACTTCATTTAAATTTAGGGAACTCTGTGAAGATCATCTTTTCACTATAAACACTGGTTAGTCCAGTGTCCACAGGGAATCCTATTCTCTTCATTGCTGGATGCTATTTTATTCTAAGTACCTTAACGACATTATTTATATATTTATATAATATATAAATAAAATGTCCATATTTATGAACATGGCCTGGATGCAGTTGCTCTTTTTCCCTCCAAATAGCCCTCAAAGGGTCTCAGCTACCAGTGCAGTAGCCCATCTAAAGGCTTTTTAGAAAAAGCTCTGACTACATTGCTTGCTATAATTCGTGTTAGAGAAACACATGTTCCCGCTAAACAGTTTGTACTGTTCCCTTGAAAATGCATGCAGCCATAAGACAGACGGGCAGACCAGGTGGCAGGCTTAGGCAAATGAACAGGGGGTGGTGGGGGGGTGGGGGTGGGGGTAGATACTTAGCTGGCACTAAGGAAGAAAACCCCAATTTTCAAGACTTGCTTTTTGAAAGAAGATTATAGTTAGGGTTTCGCTTCCCTAACCCTCCAAGATGCATCAAAATTCCTGGCCACTGAGTTGCCACACTCTTGTGCTTTTGCTCACATAAAGAGAATTTACGGGCTTGCCTCCTTACAACCTGACATAAATACTTCCTTGAACAACTCGAGAATCTTACATCATGGTACATCAGAATGATACTGGTTTTTCGGAATAGATCTGACCACCCTGGAATAGAATTATCCAAACGTAATAGGAAATTTAGCCATTTTTAAAAAATAGAACAGTTTCCTGCTACATCAACCCCATCCACACAACCAGGCAGAAGAAGAATGCTGCTGGTGGGCCAACTTTCACAACTGCAGTGTATAGAAAGAGCAGCTGCTCACTGCCCCGACCCTCTGGCTTCTGGCGCATAGCTAGAGTTAGCACAGCCTCTGCAGAGAACAAAAAGCTTCAGGAAACCAGAGGTTTCACTCGAGGGGTACACTGTGGCAACAAGGACAGACACACACGGGACAGATGTTAGCAGCGTCAGCCTGCTTAAGACCACTTGTTTCTGAGAGAGCCCTTGCTGGTCTTGGAGCAGCATGGTAGGATGAGGCTTGCCTAAGTGGGGATGAGAAGGGACCCTCTTACACCAGGAGACCTGGAGTTTTGTGGTGGTGGTTAGTGCATTCATATGGCATAGCTTAATAAAATTACTTGGCTTGTTTCTTTTCCTTCCATTTCTGTTTTTTGGGAACAGCTTCAGGAGAATAGGAATTAATTCTTCTTTAAATGTTTGGTAGAATTCCCCTGAAAAGCTGTCTGGCCCTGAGCTCGTGTTTGTTGGGAGATTTTTGATGACTGCTTCAATTTCCTTGCTGGCTATGGGTCTGTTTAGGTCTTCTATTTCTTCCTGGTTCAGTTTTGGTAGTTTGTACGTCTCTAGGAATGTGTCCATTTCTTCCAGATTGCCTAATTTGTTGGCATATATTGCTCATAATATGTTTGTATTTCTTTGGTGTTGGTTGTGATCTCTTCTCTTTTACTTGCGATTTTATTTATTTGGATCCTTTCTCTTTTCTTTCTAATAAGTCTGGCCAGGGTTTCTCAATCTTATTCTTTCAAAGAACAAGCTCCTAGTTTCATTGATCTGTTGTATTGTTCCTTTGGTTTCTATTTCATTGATTTCTGGTTTAATCTTTATTATTTCTCTTCTCCTGCTGGGCTAGGCTTTATTTGCTGTTCTTTCTCTAGCTCCTTTAAGTGTAAGATTAGATAGTGTATTTGAGACCTTTCTTGTTTCTTGAGAAAGGTTTGTATTGCTATGTACTCCCTCTTAGGACCACCTTTGCTGCATCCCAAAAGTTTTGAACAGTTGTGTTTTCATTTTCATTCGTTTGCATGAATTTTCTAAATCCTCCTTTAATTTCCTGGTTGACCCATTCATTCTTTCATAGGAAGCCCTTTAGCCTCCATGTATCTGAATTCTTTCCAAATTTCCTCTTGTGATTGAGTCCTAGTTTCAAAGCATTGTGATCTGTAAATATGCAGGGAATGATCCAGTATTTTGGTACTGGTTGAGACCGGATTTGTGACCCAGGATGTGATTTATTCTGGAGAATGTTCCAAGTGTAAAGTAAAATTAAATACATCGAAAGGATCGAATGTAACTGTAAAGAGGAAAATTAAAAAAGACTTTAATAAAACAACAACAATGAATCAACAACAACAAAAAAAGGGAAGCAGAGTACAAGAGAATATGATCAGACAGGTGACTAGAACAGAGCCATACACTAGATTTTGGGTGTGTTTTGGTCTGTTAGAAGAAACTACATCCCAAAATTGTAAAGAAAGAAAAACTTGTATATGTACAAAAATAAAATTAAATACAATGAAGGGATAGAACGTAACTGTAAAAATGAAAATTAAAGATTTTTCTAAAAAGTTGATAAAGTGGTTGAAAGGGGAAAGAGAAAAAAAATTTTTAAATTAGAATTGAAAGACTAAATAATCATGGGGGGGAAAAAACCATGAATTCTATGTGTTGTATTCCCTTACTCCTGGAGTTTTGCCGTTCTCATTAACAGGTAAACTTGGTCTTGCTGGGTGTTCTTGCTAATCTTCTAGAGAAGGGGCCTATTGTTTTGATTCTCAAGTGTCTTTGCTTCAGAAGGAATGGCACCACCCTTGCCAGGGGGCCAGGCTGAATAATCTGCTCTAGTTTGCTGTATATGGCTTTTGTTCCCTCGGGCTGTCTGCATAGCTTGAAAGGATGAGAATGAAAATAACAGCCTCCTAATCTCCAGCCCAGAGCCAAGAACTCGGGGACCCCATTCCTCAGTGCGCCCTCCTGGAAAGACAGTCAGTCCCTCCTGTCTCCCTGGTCTCTGTCTACACTCCATGTTCACCTGGCCTGTGACCAAGCATTTCTATCTCAGGCATAGGACATGTTTTGAGTCTCCAAACCCTGCAGGCTCCTGTGGCTCGCACCTGTGCCACTCCTCCCATAGGAGGAAGAAGGGTTTCACCTGCTCTGTCAATTGTTGGGCCCGTGCTCAGAGAGCAGTCTCGGCACTGTGCCTCAGTTCGAGGTTTATGGCAACCCCCAGGCTGAGAGCCCACTCCCCGGCTTGCTGCTTGGAGCCAGTTTCCCTGCTCTGGGAACTTTGCAGCAGTCAAGCACCCCTAGTCTTCCTGTGACCCCGAGGATCCTGAGACCTCACTGTCCCACCTAGGGTTCTGCCCCCATTTAGCCCCCCGAGTCTCTTTGAGGCCAGGGCGTCCCTCACTGGAGCAGACTTCTAGAAGTTCTGACTCTGCACTTCACTGCTGTATCGCTTTCCCGTAACTGGCTGACAGGTGCTCCCTCCACCCATGTTTATCTTCCCATATGTTGCCTCGGATTCACTTCTCCATATGTTCTACCTTGCAGAAAGTGGTCACTTTCCTGTTGTAGAGTTGCAGCTCTTCTTTTCTTAAATCTCTGAGTTTGCAGGTGTTCAGGATGAGTTGAGAGCTATCTAGCTGAATTCCTGGGACCAGATGAAATTTAGGTCTCCTACTCTCCCAACATCTTGGACTCCTCCCCGCCCCTTCAGTTTCATTATGCATGTTTTTAGTTCTGACATGAGTCTCTTGTAAGCCTTGTAAGCCCCACTTTTTTTTTTTTTAAAGATTTTATTTATTTATTTGACAGACAGAGACCACAAGTAGGCAGAGAGGCAGAGAGAGAGGGGAAAGCAGGCTCCCTGCTGAGCAGAGAGCCTGATGCGGGGCTCGATCCCAGGACCCTGAGATCGTGACCTGAGCCAAAGGCAGGGGCTTAACCCACTGAGCCACCCAGGCGCCCCAGCCTCACTTTTTTTTATCCATTTTGTCACCCTATGTCTTTTGATTAGAGCATTTAGTCCCTTTAAAGTGAAAATAATTATTGATAAGTGTGTATTTATTGCCATTTTGTTACTTGGGGCTTTTTTATTATTCTTAATGTTTTGTAGTTCTCTTTTCCCTTCTTTTACTCTCTTCTCTCATGGCTAGTTTGCTTTCTTTAGTGATATACTTGGATTCCTTTCTCTTTATTTTTTGCATATCATTTATTGGTTTTTGATTTGTGGTTACCATTAGGTTCATATATAACAGTTTAGACATATAGCAGTCTTTATTAAGTTTATGGTCACTTAAGTTTGTCATTCTAAAGGCAGCAAATTTTTACTCCTCTCCCCTCCCCTGTTTTAGGTACACTGTATCATGCTCTACATTTTTTTTTTGTTTTGTGAATTCTTTGAGTGATTTTCATAGATGCACTTATTTTTACTGTCTTTGTGCTTCCTGCTTTTCTTATTCTTACTTATTGTCTTCCCTTTCCACTTGAAGAGTACCCTTTAACATTTCTCATAGGGCTGGTTACTGATCGTGAATTCCTTTATCGTTTATTTGTCTGGAAAACTCTTCATCTCTGCTTCTAGTCTGAATAATAGTCTTGCTGAACAGAGTATTCTTGGCTGTGGGTTTTTCCTTCCAGTTTTTTAAATACACCACGCCACTCCCTTCTGTTCTGTAACATTTGCTTAAAAAAATCGCGGCTATTTTGGGGGGGTTCCCTTATATGTAACTGTTTCCTTTTCACTTGCTACTTTGAAATTCTCTTTTTATCACCACGTTTTGCCATTTTAATGACTGCATATCTTGGTATGGATATCCTTGGATTGATTTTGTTGGGGGTTCTCTGTGCCTCCTGGACTGGATTTTTGTGTCCTTTCCAGAATTGGGGAATTTTTCAGCTATTATATCTTCAAATAAATTTTCTGCCCCATTTTCTCTCTCCTACTTCTGAGACCCCTACCGTGTGAATGTTATCATGCTTGATGGTGTTGCTGAGTTCCCTTAGTATATTTTCATTTTTTAACTAGTCCTTTTTCTTTATTCTGTTTCGCTTGCTTGCTTTCCATTACTCAGTCCTCCACATCACTAATCCATTTTTCTGCTTCCTCTAGTGTTTTGTATGTTCCATCTAATGTATTTTTAATTTCAGTTATTTAGTTCTCCGTCTCTGATTGGTTCTTTTTATGTTTCCCAGCTCTTTGTTGAGGGTCTCACTGAGTTCATGCACTCTTTCCTCAAGTCCAGGGAGTGTCCTTATGACCATTACTTTAAATTTCCTATTGGGCATGTTACTCATCTCTGCTTCATTTCATTCTCTTGCTGTGATTTTGTCCTGTTCTTTCATTTGAGACATATTCGTCTGTCTCTTTTTCTTGTCTGTATATCTGTTTCTATGTCTTAGGAAAGTCAGCTATGTCTCCTGCTCCTGAAAGTAGTGGCCTTATGCAGAAGAGGTCCTGTGGTGTCCTGTGGTGCAATGTTCCCTGTTCACCAGAACCTGGTACTTCAGGGATGTCTCCTATGTGTGCTGCGTGTGCCCTATGGCTGTGTCTTGGCCACTTTTTTCTTCCGTCCAGTCATCCACAAGTCATCTTTGCCTGTTGTGGGCAGGGTTTGGTCCCTGTGTTATGGGTGGGCCTGTCTAGAGCCTCATTGGACTTGATTTTAGTCAGACCAAGCATTAACCAGAGATGGTATAGCACCAAACTGCAGGCACTTTTCCTGTGTTTTCCCCAAGAAGCTTTGAATGGTGGGCAGTACGAAAAGTCAGGCCCCAGCCCACTGGGCTGCCCCCAGCCCACTGATGGAGTGGAGTCAAACTCCTTGGTGTATGTGGGTTACTTTTTCTCTGGGGCAGGAGTCAGTTTGGAGTGGTACTGGCCCTGTCAAGGCTGATTGTCCACTTCCATGACTGTGGCACCACTTTGTTTTTAGTTTGTTTAGTTGGTTTTTTGTTTTGTTTTGTTTTGTTTTTTTTTGAAGGTCAAGCAAGGCTTTATTTCACGCCAAGCATCGAGAATCAAACCAACCGGTCAGGGCCATCTCTTACAAAGAGGTGACTTTGTTTGTTTGTTTGTTTGTTTGTTTTTTAAAGATTTTATTTATTTTAGAGAGAGAGGAGCAAGAGCTCAAGTATGAGCGAGGGGAGGAGGAGAGGGAGAAGCAGACTCCCTGCTAAGCAGAGAGCCTGATGCGGGACAGGATCTCAGGGTTCTGGGATCATGACCTAGGCCAAAACAGATGCTTAACTGACTGAGCCACCCAGGTGCCCCTGTGACATCACTTTGGATGGACATCCAACAAGGGTGTTTTGGAGGAGGTGGATCTGCAGAAGAACGCAGTGTGAGACATGTGGTGCCAGCAAGGCCCCTCTACTAGAGGGGACCTATAGCCCCCCAAAACCTCCTTCCAGGGCTGGAGGGGTGGGTCTGCAGAAGCGCTCAGGTGGGGGCGTGCACTGTTAGTAAGCAAAATGGAGAGTGTGTGTTTTACACTGATTCCCTAGATGTATATATAAACTGGGGGCCTGGGGAGTGGAACAGTACCTGCCAGCTCCTTTGTTCTTGGAAAAGCCTCCTGAAGATCCCTGCCACTCCAGCACAGGCTCTAAGATTAGTGAACAAATCGCCGTTCCATATATCCCAAGTGTTTTTCAAACTGCTGCTTCTGTGCTGCATCTCAGCTGGGCTGTTGGGCTGTCTCTTTAAGGGGGGGAACTCAGTTTCCTGTAGTCCTCAGGATTTCCCGGAGCCTGGCCAGCTGATTGTGTAAGCCCACTGACTGTAAGAACTAGTAAAGTCAGGCTCCTCTAATTTTCAAAGTCAAATGTTACAGGGACTCGTCTTTCCACTGTGGATCTCCCATGCCTGGGGTGCGTGTTGTGGGTCTGCTCCTCTGTCCTGTCCACCCCAGCGGTGTCCTTTCCAACCACAGACCGTCCTGAGGGTCAGTTTGGCTCCCAACTGCATCTCTTCCCTTCCTACCCTCTTCAGTGTGGCCTCTTCTCTACATGTAGCTCTGAAGAGTCTGCTCTACCGGTATTCCAGTCATTTTTCTGGTTTATTGGCACTGATGTATTATCTAGGTGTATCTGTAGAACAAATTGAACGTAGGATCATCCGACAGTGCCATCTTTCTTGGAAGTGTTTGGTGGTTTTTCAATGAGAATTTATACTTTCCTTCATGATGGTCTTGCATAATTTTTTAGTATAGTTACACACAGTGTTTCATTATGGTCTTGCGTATCTTTGTTAAATTCATTCCTAGACATACTGCTGCTACAAGTGGAAGCTGTTTTTAATATTACATTTGGATTCTTTCCAGTTTTTACTACTATAGCTAATGCTGCTATTATAAATATATATTCCTTGTTGCACATGTTCCCACATTTCTATTGACTGTGTACCTTGGAATACAATATTCCTGTTTAGAGTAATGAATCTCAAACTTGAATAGATGATGTCCAAAAATAGTTCTACCAATTTACACTTCACTGTAAATTGTTTGAAATTTCCATGTGTTCCATACCTTTACCAATAATTGGAATTTCTAGTCTTTTTACTTTTATCTACTGGGTGGGCGTGGGTGTGCAGATGCATCTCATTATGGATTTAATTTGCATTTCTATTATGACTAACAAAATTGGGAAAGTTTTCACAGGTTTATTAGCCACTTGGATGTCCTTCGTTATGAAGTAACTCTTTAATTTCTTTGCCCATTTTTCTCTGAATTTTTGTTTTTGCTTTTTTTTCCCAATTGGGTTGTAGGAATTATTTATATATTCTGGATTTCAACTCTATTGTATGTTATATGTAATTTGCAAAAATTTGTTTTATGTATTTGTTATATGTATTACAAGAAACATCTTCTCTGTATTTTGCTGTTTCTGTGTTTGTTTTATGAGTATCTTTTGGTTAACAAAGATGTTCTAATATAGTCAGTGTATATCATTCTTTCTCTTTATAAGGTTAGTGTTTTTGTATCCTGATTAAAAAACCTTTCCCTGAGCTTAAGAAGACCCTTTCCCGTGATATCTTATAGACAGTTTATTACATTTGGAGTTCATTTTTGTGTGTGGTGTGAGGCAAGGTAATTGTTTCAGCACAGAAAGATCAGAAAGACTTTTATTCCTTTACTGCCAAGACGTGTGGTTCAGTTTCTGAACTTTCTCTTCTGTTCACTGATCTTTCATCTATCTGTGTGTCTGTCACACAACTATGTTACTTACCACTGTTTTCTAATAAGTCCTGATTTCCAGTCAAAGGAGCCCCCTTTTCTGGTTCTTTTTCACAATTGTTTGGGTTTTTGTTTCTTTTCAAAATTTTATTTAAATTCTAGTTACTTAACATATAGTGTCATATTGGCTTTATGAGTAGAATTTTGTGACTCATCACTTACATGTAATTCCCAGTGGCCTCCTTAATACCCATCACCCATTTAGCCCATCCCCCACCCACCCCCCTCATCAACCCTCACTTTGTTCTCTATTCTTAAGAGTCTCTTATTTGGGGGGAGGGGTGCCTTGGTGGCTCAGTCGTTAACATCTGCCTTCAGCTCAGGTCATAATCTCAGGGTTCTGAGATCAAGCCCTGCATCGGGCTCCCTGCTCAGCAAGAACCCTGCTTCTTCCTCTCCTACTTCCCCTGCTTCTGTTTCCTTTCTTGCTGTCTCTTTGTCAAATAAATAAATAAATTCTTAAAAAAAAAAAAAGAGTCTCTTATGGTTTGCTTTCCTCTCTCTTTCTTTCCCCTTCCCATGTTTATCTGCTTTGTTTTTTAAATTCCACATACGAGTGAAAACGTATGGTATTTGTCTTCTCTGATTGACTTCTTTCACTTACCATGATACCCTCTAGTTCCATCGACTTTGTTGCAAATGGCAAAATTTCACTCTTTTGATGGCTGCATAGTATTCCGTTGTGTGTGTGTGTGTGTGTGTGTGTGTGTGTGTGTGTGCGCGCGCGCGCGTGCATGCCACATCTTTATCCATTCACCTGTTGATGGACATCTGGGCTCTTCCCATATTTTGGCTGTTGTGGACATCACTGCTATAAACATTGGGGCATTTGTGTCCCTTTGAATCACTATGTTTGTAGGATTCTTTTCAAGCCCCATGTTGGGTATAGAGATTACTAAAAAATAAACTTAAAAAAAGAAAGCTTATATATTTTTGTTTCGATTTATTCCTAGATATTTTGATACTATCATAAATCATATCTCTTTAAAATTTTCATTTTCTAAATGTTTATTGTTGCTCTGGCATGCAATTCGTTTTATTAACCTTGCAATTGGCAACCTCACCAAACCTCCTTATTCTAATTTATCTGCAAATTCTTTTGGATTTTATGCTATATGCTTGCATCATGTGAAAATAATCCATTGTATTTTTTCCCCTTCAATTTTATTTTTTTCTAACCCTGGCTCCAACCTTTGATCCAGTGTTGAATTAGAAATGATCATCCTTGTCCTATTCCTGCTCTAAAAAGAAAAGCTTTCAAATCTCTCACCCATTGCTTTAGGGTGTATGCATGTATATGTTTTATTTATTTAATTTGTTTATTTGAAAAAGAGAGCATGCACACAAGTGGGGGCTAGAGGAGGAGAAGGGGAAGGAGAGGGACAAGCAGACTCTGCAGAGCCCCATACAGGGCTCAATCTCATGACCCTGAGATCATGACTTGAGCAGAAAGAGTTGGACACTCAACTGACTGAGCCACCCTGGCACTCCTGTGTGTGTTTTAGGTACTCTATCAGATTAAGAAATTCCTTTAATTTGTTGTTTTTATCATCAATGGATGTTAAATTTTATCAAAAGTTTTGATAAATTTTCATAAATTTTATCAAAAGTCCTTGAGATCATATAATTTTTACCTTTATTCTACTAATATGATTGATTGCTTTGGTGGATTATCCTTCTATTCCTAGAATAGACACAATTTTGTTGTGCTCTATGATTTTTCATAAATTGCTGGAAATTTAATTTTAATAAATCCAGAGGCACCTGGGTGGCTTAGCCGGTTAAGCGTCTGCCTTCGACTCAGGTGATCCCAGGGTCCTGGCATCGAGCCCTGCATCAGGCTCCCTGCTCAGCAGGAAGCCTGCTTCTCCCTCTCCCGCTCCCCCTGCTTATGTTCCCTCTCTCGCAGTCTCTCTTTCTCTGTGTTAAATAAATAAATAAATAAATAAATAAATAAATAAATAAAATCTTTTTTAAAAAAAGAAAAAAAATTTTCTGTATCCATGTCATAGGTATGACTGGGTATAATTGTTCTTTTCTAATAATTTTCAAATTTTAGCTTCATAAACCAGAATTGGGTTGTGTTCCCTCTTTTTTAAAATTCTCTCAATGATTTTGTGTAAGGTGACATGTTTTTCCTTAAATATAATGTGGAATTCTCTAGTAAAGCCACATTGGCCTCAGTGTGGGGATTTGGTCTCATTGTCTTTGTGTGGAAGTTTTAAAACTGTGGTTCAGTTTCTTTATTAGATATAGAATTATAATTTTATTTATTGTACCCATTTTGGGTACGGTGTATCTTTCCAAGCACTTGTCCATTTTTTTTTTTAAAGATTTTATTTATTTATTTGACAGACAGAAATCACAAGTAGGCAGAGGCAGGCAGAGAGAGAGGAGGAAGCAGGCTCCCCACTGAGCAGAGAGCCCGACTCGGGGCTCGATCCCAAGACCCTGGGATCATGACCTGAGCTGAAAGCAGAGGCTTTAACCCACTGAGCCACCCAGGTGTCCTGCACTTGTCCATTTTATCTAAATTTTGAAGTGTCTTAGCATCACTTTGTTCAAAATATCATTGTATTCTAATATCTATCATGGTGGTTCCTTTTTCTTTCTTACATTATTTTCTTGTTTTCTTTTGATTAGTCTCATCAGAGATTTTTCAATTTTATTAGTCCTTTTAAAGTATCAAGTTTTTTGGCTGTATTGACTGTAATTCTTTCTTTTGTATGTTTCCTATTTCATTAATTATTATATTTAGTGTTTCCTTTCTTCCACTTTCTTTGGTTTAATTTGTTCTTTCTTAAAAAATTTCTTTAGAGGGATTTTAAGCTTTTTCTTTTCTGATTAGTATGTCAGGCCATAAATTTCCCTCTAAGAATTTTTAAGCTTCTTCCCACAAGTTTTTATATGTAACATTTTTAAAAAATTATTTTAATAAACATATAATGTACTTTTATCCCCAGGGGTACAGGTCTGTGAATCGCCAGGTTTCCACATTTCGCAGCACTCATCATAGCACATCCCCTCCCCAATGTCCATTTCCCCACCACCCTCTCCCGCCCCTCCCCCCAGCAACCCTCAGTCTGTTTTTTGAGATTGAGTCTTTTATGGTTCATCTCCCTCCCAATCCCATCTTTTCATTTTTTTTTTTCCTAGCTCCCCCCACATTGCATCTCCACTTCCTCATATGATCAAAGAGATCATATGATAGTTGTCTTTCTCCAATTGACTTATTTCGCTAAGCATAATACCCTCTAGTTCCATCCACGTCATCGCAAATGGCAAGATTTCCTTTCTTTTGATGGCTGCATAGTATTCCATTGTGTATATATACCACCTCTTCTTTATCCATTCATCTGTTGATGGGCATCTAGGTTCTTTCCATAGTTTGGCTCTTAGGGACATTGCTGCTAAAATCATTCAGGTGCACATGCCTCTTCGGATCATTACATTTGTATCTTTAGGATAAATACCTAGTAGTGTGATTGCTCGGTCGTAGGGTAGCTCTGTTTTCAACTTTCTGAGGAACCTCCATGCCGTTTTCCAGAGTGGTTGCACCAGCTTGCATTCCCACCAGCAGTGTAGGAGGGTTCCCCTTTCTCTGCATCCTTGCCAGCATCTGTCATTTCCTGACTTGTTAACTTTAGCCATTCTGACAGGTGTGAGGTGGTATCTCACTGTGGTTTTAATTTGTATTTCCCTGATGCCAAGTGATGTGGAGCACTTTTTCCTGTGTCTGTTGGCCATCTGGATGACTTCTTTGCAGAAATGTCTGTTCATGTCCTCTGCCCATTTCTTGACTGGATTATTTGTTCTTTGGCTGTTGAGTTTGATAAGTTCTTTATAGATTTTGGATACTAGCCCTTTATCTGATATGTCGTTTGCAAACATCTTCTCCCATTCTGTCAGATGTCTTTTGATTTTGTGAACCGTTTCCTTTGCTGTGCAAAAGCTTTTGACCTTGATGAAGTCCCAATAGTTCATTTTTGCCCTTGCTTCCCTTGACTTTGGTGATGTTTCTAGGAAGAAATTGTTGTGGCTGAGGTCGAAGAGGTTGCTGCCTGTGTTCTCCTCAAGGATTTGGATGGATTCCTTTCTCACATTGAGGTCCTTGATCCATTTTGAGTCTATTTTCGTGTGTGGTGTAAGGAAATGGTCCAGTTTCATTTTTCTGCATGTGGCTGTCCAATTTTCCCAACACCATTTGCTGAAGAGACTGTCCTTTTCCCATTGGACATTCTTTCCTGCGTTGTCAAAGATTAGTTGACCATAGAGTTGAGGGTCTGTTTCTGGGCTTTCTATTTTGTTCCATGGATCTATGTGTCTGTTTTTGTGCCAGAACCATACTGTCTTGATGATGACAGCTTTGTAATAGAGCTTGAAGTCTGGAATTGGGATGCCACTGACTTTGGCTTTCTTTTTCAATATTCCTTTGGCTATTCCAGGTCTTTTCTGGTTCCATATAAATTTTAAGATTATTTGTTCTATTTCTTTAAAAAAAATGGATGGGATTTTGCTAGGGATTGCATTAAATGTGTAGATTGCTTTAGGTAGAATAGACATTTTCACAATATTTTTCATGAGTACTTTATAGTTTTCTGAGTATAGATTCTTAGCCTCTTTGGTTAGTTTTATTCCTAGGTATCTTATGGTTTTGGGTGTGATTGTAATTGGGACTGACTCCTCAATTTCTCTTTCTTCTGTCTTGTTGTTAGTGTAAAGAAATGCGACTGATTTCTGTGCATTGACTTTATATCCTGACACATTACTGAATTCCTATACAAGTTCTAGCAGTTTTGGAGTGGAGCCTTTTGGGTTTTCCACATATAGTATCATATCATCTGCAAAGAGTGATTGTTTGACTTTTTCTTTGCCAATTTGGATGCCTTTAATTTCTTTTTGTTGTCTTATTGCTGAGGCTAGGACTTCTAGTACTATGTTGAACAGCAGTGGTGATAACGGACATCCTTGCCGTGTTCCTGACCTTAGCGCAAAAGCTTTCAGTTTTTCTCCATTGAGAATGATATTCGCTGTGGGTTTTTCATAGATGGCTTTGATAATATTGAGGTATGTGCCCTCTATCCCTACACTTTGAAGAGTTTTAATCAGGAAGGGATGCTGCACTCTGTCAAATGCTTTTTCAGCATCTATTGAGAGTAACATATGGTTCTTATTCTTTCTTTTATTAATGTATTGTATCACAATGATGGATTTGCGGACGTTGAACCAACCTTGCAGCCCTGGAATAAATCCCACTTGGTCGTGGTGAATAATCCTTTTAATGTACTGTTGGATCCTACTGGCCAATATTTTGGTGAGAATTTTCGCATCTGTGTTCATCAAGGATATTGGTCTGTAATTCTCTTTTTTGGTGGGATCCTTGTCTGGTTTGGGGATCAAGGTGATGCTGGCCTCATGAGTTTGGAAGTTTTCCTTCCATTTCTACTTTTTGGAACAGTTTCAGAAGAATAGGAATTAATTCTTCTTTAAATGTTTGGTAGAATTCCCCTGGGATGCCATCTGGTCCTGGAATTTTGTTTGGAGATTTTTGATGACTGTTTCAATCTCCTTACTGGTGATGGGTCTGTTCAGGTTATCTATTTCTTCCTGGTTCAGTTGTGGTAGTTTATATGTCTCTAGAAATGTATCCATTTCTTCCAGGTTGTCAAATTTGTTGGCGTAGAGTTGCTCGTAGTATGTTCTTATAATTGTTTGTATTTCTTTGGTGTTGGTTGTGATCTCTCCTCTTTCATTCATGATGTTATTTATTTGGGTCCTTTCTCTTTTCTTTTTGATAAGTCTGGCCAGGGGTTTGTCAATCTTATTAATTCTTTCAAAGACCCAGCACCTAGTTTTGTTGATTTGTTCTATTGTTATTTTACTTTCTATTTCATTGATTTCTGCTCTGATCTTTATGATTTCTCTTCTCCTGCTGGGTTTAGGCTTTCTTTGTTGTTCTTTCTCCATCTCCTTTAGGTGTAGGGTGATGTTGTGTATTTGAGACCTTTCTTGTTTCTTGAGAAAGGCTCGTACTGCTATATATTTTCCTCTCAGGACTGCCTTCGTTGTGTCCCACAGATTTTGAACCATTCTGTTTTCACTGTCATTTGTTTCCATGAATTTTTTCAATTCTTCTTTAATTTCCTGGTTGACCCATTCATTTTTTAGAAGGCTGCTGTTTAGTCTCCACGTATTTGGGTTCTTTCCAAATTTCCTCTTGTGATTGAGTTCTAGCTTCAGAGCATTGTGGTCTGAAAGTATGCAGGGAATGATCCCAATCTTTTGATACCGTTTGAGACCTGATTTATGACCCAGGATGTGGTCTATTCTGGAGAATGTTCCATGTGCACTAGAGAAGAATGTATATGCTGTTGCTTTGGGATAGAATGTTCTGAATATATCTGTGATGTCTGTCTGGTCCAGTGTGTCATTTAAGGCCTTTATTTCCCTGTTGATCTTTTGCTTAGATGATCTGTCCATTTCAGTGAGGGGAGTGTTAAAGTCCCCTGCTATTATTGTATTACTGTGGATGTATTTCTTTGATTTTGTTATTAATTGGTTTATATAGTTGGCTGCTCCCGTGTTAGGGGCTTAGATACTTAAGATTGTTAGGTCTTCTTGTTGGAAAGACCCTTTGAGTAGGATATAGTGTCCTTCCTCATCTCTTATTATAGTCTTTGGCTTAAAATCTAATTGATCTGATATGAGGATTGCCACCCCAGCTTTCTTCTGATGTCCATTAGCATGGTACATTGTTTTCCACCCCCTCACTTTAAATCTGGAGGTGTCTTCGGGTCTAAAATGAGTTTCTTGTAGGCAGCATATTGATGGGTTTTGTTTTTTTATCCATTCTGATACCCTGTGTCTTTTGATTGGGGCATTTAGCCCATTAACATTCAGGGTAACTATTGAGAGAGATGAACTTAGTGCCATTGTATTGCCTGTAAGGTGACTGTTACTGTATATTGTCTCTGTTTCTTTCTGATCTACTACTATTAGGGTCTCTCTTTGCTTAGAGGACCCCTTTCAATATTTCCTGTAGAGCTGGTTTGGTGTTTGCAAATTCTTTCAGCTTTTGTTTGTCCTGGAAGCTCTTTATCTCTCCTTCTATTTTCAATGATAGTCTAGCTGGATATAGTATTCTTGGCTGCATGTTTTTCTCATTTAGTGCTCTGAATATATCATGCCAGTTCTTTCTGGCTGGCCAGGTCTCTGTGGATAGGTCCGCTGCCAATCTAATGTTTTTACCCTTGTATGTTACAGACTTCTTTTCCTGGGCTGCTTTCAGGATTTTTTCTTTGTCGCTAAGACTTGTAAATTTATTCTCAGGTGACGAGGTGTGGACCTATTTTTATTGATTTTGAGGGGCGTTCTTAGCATCTCCTGGATTTTGATGTTTGTTCCCTTTGCCATATTAGGGAAATTCTCTCCAATAATTCTCTCCAATATATCTTCTGCTCCCCTCTCTCTTTCTTCTTCTTCTGGAATCCCAATTATTCTAATGTTGTGTTGTCTTATGGTGTCACTTATCTCTCAAATTCTCTCCTCGTGGTCCAGTATTTGTCTCTCTTTTGCTCAGCTTCTTTAATCTCTGTCATTTGGTCTTCTATGTCACTAATTCTTTCTTCTGCCTCATTTATCCTAGCAGTAAGAGCTTCCATTTTTGATTGCACCTCATTAATAGCTTTTTTTATTTCAACTTGGTTAGATTTTAGTTCTTTTATTTCTCCAGAAAGGGCTTTTATCTCTCCGGTGAGGGTTTCTCTAATATCTTCTATCCTTTTTTCGAGTCTGGCTAGAACCTTGAGAATCATCATTCTGAACTTTAGATCTATCATATTACCAATGTCAGTATTGATTAGGTCCCCAGCCTTCGGTACTGCCTCTTGTTCTTTTTTTTGAGGTGAGTTTTTCTGCCTTGTCATTTTGTCCAGATAAGATCTGCTTTCTCCTCCTCTAGAATTCCGCTGTTCTTTGTGAGTGAAGTTGGTCTTGGCTGGGTTTCTTGTTGATCTTCTGGGGGAGGGGCCTGTTGTAGTGATTCTCAAGTGTCTTTGCCACAGGTGGAATTGCACCACCCTTGCGAGGGGCCGGGCTAAGTAATCCGCTTGGGTTTGCTTTCGGGAGCTTTTGTTCCCTGAGCGCTTTTCGTAGAGTTCCGGAGGACGGGAATGAAGATGGCGGCCTCCCAATGTCTCGGCCTGGAGGAGCCGAGAGCTTTGGGTTCTGCTCCTCAGTGTGCCCTCAGAGAAAAGCGCCCAACCACCCCGCCTCCCTGGCCTGCAGTCGCGCTGGTAGGAAAGCAGTCAATTGCTGGCACTTGGAGAAATGCGCCTGGTTGCTTCCATCTCCGTGGCCTCCGGCCGTGCTCCAAGCCCCCCCAGCCTGTGACCGACACAAGGTAGCCCCGGGCTGAGAGCTCACTCCTCGGCTTTGTCACTGTAGCCGGCTTACCCGCTCTAATACCTGCGAGCTCTGTGGCACTCAGATACCCGCTATACTTCTGTGACCCTGCGGGACCTGGGGTTACCCTGACCCCGCCTGGGCTTCCCCCCGGTTTAGCCTCTGGAGTGATGTCCCTCCATGGAGCAGACTTTTAAAAGTCCCGATTTTGTGCTCCCTTGCTCCGCTGCTTGCCGGGAGCCGGCCCCTCCTCCCGCGGTCTGTCTTCCTGACGCTTTGGATCACTTCTCCACAGGTCCTACCTTTCAGAAAGTGGTCGTTTTTCTGTTTCTAGAATTGTTGCTCTTCTTCTCTTAGATTTCCCGTTGGATTTGTAGGTGTTCACAATGGTTAGATAAGCTATCTAGCTGATCTCCTGCTACCCGATGTCGTCTCAGCCTGCTACTTCTCCACCATATTGACTCCTCCCCTCTTTTCAAACTCTTAACTTTGGCACACAGTCCCCAGAAACAGTAGTTCTCTCAACCCTGGCATACCTCCTTCAGAAAAGAAAAAGCACCACTAACATTTTACTTAGTATATATTTAATGTTGTAAAAAATATGTGTATGTAAATATAAATATACCTGCAAGCAAGGAGGGTTAGGAGACATAAATGTGTGGCAGGGATTGTGGAGAACATATTGTATCCTAAAAAGGAAACTTCTATCAGTATCCGCTATGACTTAAAATGTAGCTCGACTGCAAACTCCTGACAGTAAATTTTCCATGTTTTCTTTTTATGGGGATTATCCAGCTTATTAAGTGGAAAGTAAAGCCTAGAAAAGAAGAAACATGTTTCAAACACAGAAGGCCAACCAGGGTTAGTCTTCGTCCCTCTCTTGTGCCTCAGCTGTCCACTCTATCATAGCGAGTCCTCCCTTTGCCAGTTCGTAGAGGGGTCGCGCCATCTCCGCGAACCACGGTATCCACAGCTTGCAGTAGCCCACCGTCCCAAGGAACTCTCTCATGGAGACCAAAGCCTAAATAAGTGGCGTGGCTCTGACAGAGCTGTGTTTTATTGCTGACACCCGATCCCCTTTTCCCTGCAGAGTCTCTAAGAGAGCTCTTGTCCCCCACAAGCAAGACCCACAGTCCTCAGCGGCTATTTCTACTATTCCCACTAATTCAGTCCTCCTTCAAGCACTAGAGAACTAGAATTCTAGAGAACTTCCAGACTCAGGAACGAATTTCCAGATAGGGAAGAAGTTTCCCTGGAATAATAATCTTCAGTTAATTAAAAAAAAAAATTTCCCAGTTTAGTCACTAGAAAGTCATTTTTTTTATTTCATTAGTATTCTTTTTTTTATATTTATTTTCAGTAGAAAGTCATTTTTAAATGGGAGACTATTGATTTTTTTTTTTAAAGCTGTCTTCACCGATGCTTACTGTGTATGTAAGTATAAATATAAGTATACCTGCAAGGAAGGAGGGTTAGCAGACATAAATAGGTGGCAGGGATTGTGGAGAACATTATCCTATCCTAAAAGGGAAACTATCTATTAGTATCAGCTATGACTTCATCAAAAAGTAGTTCGACAGCAAACTCCTGATGGTAAATTTTCCACGTTTTCTTTTTGTGGGGATTATCCAGCTCATTTCGTGGAAGGTAAAGCCTAGGAAAGAAGAAACAGGTTTCAAGCACAGAAGGCCAACCAGGGTTAATCTTAGTCCCCCTCCTGTGCCTCAGCTGGCACATACAAGTGGAAGGGCTTGGTAACATCTGGGATGGCCAATGCTGGGGCACTCAGTAAGGCTGTTTGTAATTCCCAAAATGCTCCTTCTGCCTCAGCTGTCCACTCTACCACAGTGAGTCCTCCCTTAGCCAGTTCGTAGAGAGGTCGCGCCATCTCCGTGAACCACGGTATCCACAGCTTGCAGTAGCCCACCGTCCCAAGGAACTCCCTTATGGAGACCAAAGCCTAAATAAGTGGTGTGGCTCTGACAGAGCTGTGTTTTTATTGCTGACACCCGATACCCTTTCCCTGCAGAGTCTCTAAGAGAGCTCTTGTCCCCCGCAAGCAAGACCCATAGTCCTCAGCGGCTATTTCTACTATTCCCACTAACTCAGTCCTCCTTCAAGCACTAGAGAACTAGAATTCTAGAGAACTTCCAGACTCAGGAACGAATTTCCAGATAGGGAAGAAGTTTCCCTGGAATAATAATTTTCAGATAATTTAAAAATATATATATTTCCCAGTTTAGTCACTAGAAAGTCACTTTTAAATGGGAGAATATTGATTTTTTTTTTTAAAGCTGTCTTCACTGATGCTTACTGTGTCCTCTAACTTCTGCCCTAGATATAAGTGTGTCAGTCACCTTTAAACTAGCTAAAGCCTTCCTCGAGGATGCTTTCCTTTCTGGCCCAGGATGTGGTAGGTGGTCGGTCATCAGTAGATGAACACATACGGTGGACCTGCCCTAGTCAGGGTAACTGAGCAGACTCCTCCTCCACTTGCAAGGGGAGGGATTTATCACCACACTCTAGATCTGATTAGAATACATTTCAGCTCCTATGACACCGTCCTATGGCATGGACTTTGAGGATAATGCCACAGTGGTTCTCAAGAATAGCCCTATATTTTACATAATGAAGAATGGGGGACTTGATTTCTTGGTTTCTATAAATTGAGGGTAGGAGTGCCATTCTGCCTTACACAGATCTTGGAGACTAAACCATTTCTACTGGATTATATCAGAGCCATACCTGTTATTTTGTACAAAAGATGTGTGGAACCAAAAGAAAAATGGGCAGTTGTCATAGTATTTAGGCAGATCCTAAAATTAAAAAAAAAAAAGTTAATTTTCATAGTAAAAATGATACTAAAAACTAATTCCAAAGGGATTAAAATTCCTTCCTTCCTATCTATGTAGAACAATTAGAGCCATTAGACACACAGCACTTAGTCTATAACCTTCTGCTCACGACACAAAGGAAACTTTAAGAAATGGCTTTTTCTTGCCATTCCTATCAAAATTTAAGGAAATGTAGTTTTTTCTATATACATTAGACAATAGTCCTCCAACCTAGTTTACATCGTGCTGACCGGAGACCGATGCCAGTTTATGTCCAAAGACCTCATCCCTTTCTACAAGGAGTAGCTACATTGATAATTGACTGTCAGTATTAATGATAAGAATACCCACACATGAGAGAGTTTTCATCTCATGGCCCTTGAAAATCACAAAATTAAGCAACACTGCCCGGGCCAGTACTTCTGGTAGTGGAGCTCCTGCTTAGGACCACTGACTGAGCGAGCGTTCTGACCGGCTTCAGGGATCAAAGGGTAGCCGTCTGGTTGGGAACAATCGAGGTCACTTGCTTCCACACACATACCATTTCACTATCGAACAGATTCTCCCATAACGGGGAGCAAGCAGGGGGTGAAGGAGGGCACAAACTTGAACTTGATCAACACTGTTAGTTTTTGGCAGTTCTGCTTGATGATTTTAATAGGAAAACAAAACCACTGAGGCTTAGAAATCTGTTATGTAAAGAGTAACACTTGTACACTTTGTGACTTCTCAGCAGAAGTTACACACTCATGTTCAGAGTAATGACAATGGCAAACATTCTCATTTTTCATAAGGTAAATATTAGATTCAAGATACTATTTAGGGGCGCCTGGGTGGCTCAGTGGGTTAAGCCTCTGCCTTTGGCTCAGGTCATGATCCCAGGATCCTGGGATCGAGCCCCGCGTCGGGCTCTCTGCTCAGTGGGGAGCCTGCTTCCTCCTTTCTCTCTCTCTGCCTGTTTCTCTGCCTACTTGTGATCTCTGTCTGTCAAATAAATAAATCTTAATAAAAAAATACTATTTAACACGAGTTATGTATCATTTCAAAGGAAAGTCGGATCTCCCTCATTGTAAAGTACTTTATAAACTATGGGGAGCAGTGTGTTTTAAAGATACAAAACAAAAGTGTGATCACCACTCTAAAGTAAACATACCATGGTTTTTTCCTTATTTGAGAATATATGTAAGTTGTATAGAATTTAGAAAAAATGAGCAAGGGGCGCCTGGGTGGCTCAGTGGGTTAAAGCCTCTGCCTTCGGCTCAGGTCATGATCCCAGGGTCCTGGGATCGAGCCCCACATAGGGCTCTCTGCTCAGCAGGGTGCCTGCTTCCCCCCTCTCTCTGTCTACTTGTGATCTCTGTCAAATAAATAAAATCTTTTAAAAAAATGAGCAAACATCTCTTCTGTTCTTTTTAAAAATTTTGTTATAGACCGGCCTTGTTTTTCTCCCCCTCCCTGGCTAGGGGTTGACATCTCCGATCCTGTTCCTTGCCAGGAATTGTAGCAAAGGAAAGCCTTAATCAGAATCATTCAAAAGGCCAGACGAGAATACCGGCATAGGTTGGTTCTGGATGACTCACCGATGAAGAGAAAAACGGCACTTTCACGTCATCACACAGAGGTGGGCTGTTGGACAGATGGATTGTCACGCTGTCTGTTTCAGCATCATAAAGGATCTGTGAATGATCACATGGAACTCAGAACTGTAACCCTAGCTAATGGGTGGATAAACAGTGAAGTTCAGTTTGCTTATCGCGGCTTCCTGGATTTATCAAGTACACTTGGTCTCAGAGTGCAGTCATTACACATACAAATAAATGTGAATCATTATTTCTATTAAGTTGCAATACTGTTTACATTGTTAAAAGGCCAACATGTTTGGAGGGTATGGTACTGCACTGCTGAAAAGTGAAATACTCCGTTTTCTATCAGAATTTAAATGTCACCGTTGAACGTGTGTCATTTGATTTGCAGATGCTGGGACACACTAAGAAGCTCAGTTTTAAAGTTGGCATTCACATTCAAAAAACAGTATGTAATTGGTCATGTTTTATTAAAAAGGCATTTGCTGATGGTGTCATAGGCTTTGTCCGTAGCCAACTACTGGATGGAGTGACCACAGATTGGCCAAGTTTCTGGAATGAAGGACTTTGGGGCTATCCTGAGTATTTCTTTGTTACTGATTGGCCCTTGCATAACAGTGGTACCCACACTAAGGAGAGTCTGTGCGAAATACCAAAGAAGGTGCAGACTCAGGTGATGCTTCAGGGAGCTATAGACATAAGAAACAATGGTAGAATGGCATGAATTACACGTCAAGCTGGATAAGGAAGACTGTGTGGTTGTGTGTTTTGGGGAGCTTAATGAGAAGCATAGAATAAGAAAGTTTCACAGAGGAGCAGAAAAGGAGTTGTGTGTGGAAGGATTTGTGCACACGAGGAGCACTGAAAGAGAATGCCGTGCAGACTGGGTGGTGTGGGGGAGGGGGAGGAAAGACATTGAACACATGAAACAGAAATGAGAGTGTTGTGTCCCGAGGGCCAGAAGGCACCCGGTCTACTTGGAATGGAGTCTGCAGGTCAAGTTCCTGATGGCAATAAGCTCAGGTCTCAGGTAGGATAGGGAAATATCTTAAAGGTTCAAGAGCCAGGAAATAAGAAAAATTGTGGAAGCATGGGGGCGGGGCAATTCCTATGCGACAAAGTGGCCTGACAATTATCGCTTATACCACTTAGTTAGTGATTATAGCTCACAAAGCAACTTTACATATATTATCTAACCTAGTCCTCACAACCCTGGAGATGTGGTCTTTATTTTGCAGATATACTGAGCCAAAGATACTGACTGGCTTTGACTACAGGCCCAGAGTGCATTCTTTTTCTGCTCTACTTACTGCTTTTCAAGTAGAAGCAGAGAAATACCTGCATATTGCCGGTCTCTCGACACTGTATAGTATGAAGAGAAGGGAAAGGTAGGGAGACCACTGTGGAAATCCAGGCATGAGCAAATGGGGTGCTGGACTGGGCCGTGACGATGGGAACAGAAAGGAACGGAGAGAGTGAGGAGAGATTCCAAAGGTAAAATCAATAGGAAGTGGTGACTGGATGTGGGGGCACGGCCAGGAGAGACTCAAGGATTCTACATCGTAAGGCCTCAGTGAGAGAATTCTGGTGTCACTTGCAGAAGCAGAGGAAAAGCTCATCTGACAAATCTGGATTGACAAACACAGTTCCGTTGTTGGGGCAGAACCTGTCTAGGTAGGTGTCCTGCACCTACCACGTGATGGGTACTCATAAGCCTGTGCAGAGCAGATGGAAGAGAAAAAAAAAAAATAGTTTACAGCAGGAGAATGGATGAGCAGAACCAAGAGGAGAGTATGTGCAGCGATAAGAAACAGAAGTCAAGGATCAGGTCTGGGTGCGTGCCTTCCGTGGGACAAAGGGGAAGGAGTGGTGGTGGTGAAGTAATAGGAGAAGAGAGACAGACCTGGAGAGAGAATTTTGAGGGTTTATATTTCTTAAGACCCACGAAAGCTTCTTCTTGCTTTAGGGTAGTCTAAGGCACTTCAACGTTTAAGAAAACAGACTACCAGGTCCCATCGCTTAGGGGAAAGAGGTATATGTGTCCCCCTTCCAACCATTCTTGCATTACTTCTCATAGTGCAGTCCCATAGGACATCGGAGGTAGAGTCACTTGGGACACTGCTAACACTTAACATGCTGCTTTGACATTGAGATTGGATACAAACACCAGAATTTCCAGTTTGCATGCTGTCTCTTACCCGACAGTTTTTGGAAGCAGAACAGAAAAAGACGATCTGGCTCTGCATTATTATTTGTACTTTTAGATCACTCCCATTGCCTTTACCAACACCTGAGGGAAATAAAGTTAGGCTCATTAGAACAAAGAGCAAAATGTCTCACCGATTAACATTATGGATTAAAGAGAAAATTATGACAGCTAACAGTGTGTCAATAGTGAATCATTTGGGTCCTGCTTGGATTCCGTCTTTAAAAGACAAAGCTTTAAGCCCAACTTTGTCTCCTAAAGCACAATTTATAAGGCTGGGGTGGGGGGAGAGACATATAGTTTAGCTTCTAAGACAGAATTTCATCTCTTCACCTTTCTAGAAAAAAATCACGTAGGTAACTTGCCACCTTTCCTGCTAACGTGTTGCTTACTTCAGACATTCGACAATGGGTCTTAAATAGTCCAATTTCCTCTTACCCTCATCTGGAGTTAGATATTAGACAGCTGCATCCAAACATTCCTGTGGCATTCACGATGCATCTATAGACAAATGGTTTCTTGCTCTCTATTCAATTCAGATGACCCCCCTTTTTTTTTAGTAGTTCTTAAAGGCTGGTTTCTCAAGCCTCCAATTAATTCTTACTGCTTTTCTTTTAACCAGGAATGTCACAAATATGCATAGAAGTAAAGGTACAGAAGTAAAAAAATATTCTAATAGAGTCATATGTTAATCATTCTTGATGTTCAGATTCTATTTGCATCGTATGAACACATTATTCATTTGTATTAAGCATCATCATGTCTGAGCCTTATTTCTCCATCCCATCCCATCCCATCCCATTCCAGTTGCAGAACTCCTCTGCAGAACTGATGTTCACCAGAAAGTAGTGAAAATGTAGAACTAAATTAATTCCAATACTTACCACATGACAGGAAAGGGCACTGATTTACAAGCTTAATTCCCACACATTTAAACCTTTTAAAATAAAGCATATTTCTATAATATAAAAGGTAAAAAAGACATGAGGTGAAGAGTCTGGCTCACCTACTCCCACCTGTTTATTTGTCCAGTTCCAAATGGAGAATATTTTTATGCACATATAATCAAATACAAATACTCTCCCAGAGTATTTTTATATATGTACGTACGCACAAATATGAATACATGTTATTCCCCACTTCTGTGTTACAGAAATTGTTGCATACCACAGCACTGTCCTGTGCCTTGCATTTTAAAAATACATGTCAAAAATCTTATTTGACTCATCAATTAGTAAAAAACCAGTAAAATGTTACAGCTGATTCAAAGTAAACGACAAGCCACTGTGGAAAACAGTATGGAGTTTCCTCACAAAATTAGAAAGAGAATTACCGTATAGTCCAGTAATTTTGCTACTAGGTATTTACCCAAAGAACATTAAGCACCAATTTGAAGAGCTATATACACCCTTATGTTTACTGCAGCATTATTTACAATAGCCAATACATGGAGGCAATCCACGTGTGTACTGATAGACGAATAGGTAAGGAAAATGTAGTGAAGATGTATTTATACAGGTATACAGACACACAATGGAACGTTGCTCAGCTGTAATTAAAAAAGAAATGAAATCTTGGCATTTGCAACAGTGTGGATGGACCTATAGGGATGCTAAGTGAAACAGAGAAACAAATGTATTTCACTCATGTGGAATTTAAAAATATAAATGACAGGGAAAAAGGAGACAAAAAATCAGACTCTTCAATACAGAGAACAAGCTGATGGCTGCCATAAGGGAGGTGGGTAGGGGCATGGGTGAAATAAAGGGGAATAAAGAGTACGCGTATCATTTTTAAAATTAACATATAATGTATTATTTGTTTCAGGGGCACAGGTATGTGAATTATCCGTCTTACACGATTCACAGCACTCGCCATAGCACATACCCTCCTCAATGTCCATAAATTTTTTTTTAAGATTTTATTTATTTATTTGAGAGAGACAGAGAAAAAAAAGCATGAGCAAGGGAGAGGCAGAGGGAGAAGTAGGCTCCCCGCTGAGCAGGGAACCTGACACAGGGCTCTATCCCAGGACTCTGGGGTCACGACCTGAGCCAAAGGCAGACATTTAACAGACTGAGTGACACTTAACAGACCCAGGTGACCCATGAGAGTATACTTATCTTGATGATAATATACTTATCTTGATGAACACTCAGTAATATATAAAATTATTGAATCATTATATTGTACACATGAAGCTAATATAAACTAACATATGTTATACTTCAATTAAAAAAAATACTGCGGGGGCGCCTGGGTGGCTCAGTGGGTTAAAGCCTCTACCATCGGCTCAGGTCATGATCTCAGGGTCCTGGGATCGAGCCCCGCATTGGGCTCTCTGCTCAGCGGGGAGCCTGCTTCCCTTCTTCTCTCTCTGGCTGCCTCTCTGCCTACTTGTGATCTCTGTCAAATAAATAAAATCTAAAAAAAAAAAAAATACTGCGCATCTATAGGGAAATAAAGATTGATGACATGAGTTTATAAACAGATACAAAATGGTTTAATCAGTCGCCTGGGTGGCTCAGTTGGTTAAGTGACTGCCTTTGGTTCAGGTCATGATCCCGGAGTCCAGGGATTGAGTACTGCTTCGGGCTCCCTGCTCAGCGGGGAGTCTGCTTCTCCCTCTGACCTTCCCCCTCTCATGCTCTCTCTCTCATTCTCTCTCTCCCAAATAAATAAATACATAAAATCCTAAAAAATGGTTTAATAATCAATTGCTTTCCACTAGATTCAACTAATTTGTATTTTTATGTACAAAAATTATTTACAGTATTATTACTTTTCTACAACTTAGAGTTATAAAGAGCTTAAAAACCATGAGAGGTAGAGATTATCCCAGAAGGGTGCACAAGTCACACTACTGCTCACTGCAAACGCTTTCACCCTTTTTTCTGACAGTCTCCCCATGCCCCTTCTGTTTTCATCTTAACAATCTCAAAGGAAGATTACTCTTACTCCAAAAGAAGGCTGGTGTCTCTAACACTGAGTCACGAAGAAATGGGAAATCTGAACAGACCAATTACTAGTAATGAAACTGAATCAGTCATCCAATAAGTCCCAACAAACTGAAGCTCAGGACCAGATAGAATCACAGGTGAATTCTGCTACACATTTAAAGAAGAGTTAATACCTATTCTCCTGAAACTATCCCAAAAAATAGAAGGCGAAGGAAAACTTCCAAATATATTCTATAAGGTCAACATTACCCATACCAAGACCAGACTAAAGTCACAATTAAAGAAACAACAAACAAATAAATAAAACTACAGGCCAATATTCCCCATGAACTTAGATAGATATACAAATCCTCAACAAAATATTAGCAAAGTACATTCAACAATAAAAAGATCCTTTGCCACGATCAGTGGGATTTATTTTGGGAATGCAAGCATGGTTCAATATTTTCAAATCAGTCAGCATGGTACACCGCATTAGCAAGAGGAGGATAAAAATTATATGATGGTTGCTTTTTTGTTGCTGGGAAGATGGCAGAGTAGGAGGATCCTGTGCTAACCTTGTCCCCTACACACACACCAAGATAACAGCCACATCAGTGCAACAGACTCTGAAAAGGACCCAAAGACTGGCAGAACAGACTTTCCACAGTAGAGAGGAGGCCACATCGAAAAGGTAGGTGAGGTGAAGACACGGTTGAGAACCAACCCCCCGGTAAGACTATCCATGAAGAGGAGCGAACCCCAAGCATGGAGAAGCAAGAGGCTCAGACCACAGAGCAGGCACAGGGAACCTGCGCTGAGAAGACAAGACAAGTCCCCATAACATTTGGCTTTGAAAACTAGTGGGGCTTAATAGGTTTTCAGGACCAGCAGGGCTCAACTCTGGGCACTTTATTTATTTACTTGAGTATAATTAACATAAGTGCTGTATTAGTTTCAGGTGTACAGTATAAGGATTCAACAATTCTATACAATCAAGGTCAGTGTACTATTAATCATCTTTATCTATTTCACCAATCCCCTACCCCACTTACCTTCTGGCAGCTAGCTTGTTCTCTGTATTTAAAACTCTAGTTTTTTGTCTTTTTCTTTGTTGTTATTTAAATCACATATGTGAATGAAATCATATGGTACGTGTCTTTCTCTGATTGACTTATTGTATTGAACAATATACCCTCTAGGTCCATTCATGTTCTTCAAAAGAAAGGATTTCATTCTTTTTTTATGACTGAGTAATATTCCATTATACATATGTGTATATGCACCTTCTCTTTATGCATTTATCCATTGGTGGACACTTGAGTTGCTTCCATGTACTGACTATTGTAAATAATGCTGCAATAAACATCGGGGGTACATATAGCTTTTGAAATTAGTGTTTCCATATTCTTTGGGTAAATGCCCAGTAGTGGAATTACTGGGTCATATGGTAATTCTACTTTTAATTTCGTGAGGAAACTCTATAGTATTGCCCACAGTGCTTGCACCTCTATGTCTACTGCAGCATTACTTACAATAGCCAAGACGTGGCTATTGTACGCAAGTGTCCATTGATAGATGAATAAAGAGGTGGTGTGTATGTATACATAGAATGGAATATTATTCACCCATAAAAAGAATGAGATTTTGCCACTGTGACAACATGGATGGACCTACAGGGTATTATGCTAAGTGAAATAAGCCAGACCAGAAAAGAACAAATACCATGTAGTTTTGCTTATATGTGGAATCTAAAAAATAAAACAAACAAACAAAAATGAACGAACAAACAAAACGTAGAACCAGACCTGTAAATACAGAGAACAAACTGATGGTTGCCAGAGGGGAGGCAGGTGGGGAGAGGCACAAAACAGGTGAAGGAGAGTGGGAGATACAGGCTTCCAGTCATGGAATGAGTAAGTCTTGGGGGATAAAAGGTACAGCATAGGAAACATAGTGAGTGACACTCTAATAGTGTTGTATGGTGAGGGATGGTGGCTACACTTGGGAGCATAACATAATGTATAGACTTGTCGAATCACTAGTTTATGTATCTAAAATGAATGTAACATTTTTTTAAAAGATTTTATAAGAGCCGGATGCGGGGCTCGATCCCAGAACCCTGAGATCATGACCCGAGCCGAAGACAGAGGCTTAACCAACTGAGCCACTCAGGCACCCCTAAAATGAATGTAACATTCTGTGTCGAGTATATTTCAATAGAGAAAATGTTTGTAAAAGTAAGGGGGAGACAACGTGTAGAAGTCCAAGAATCGTTACTATAAAAGAATGACAACAACAACAACAACAAAAGAGGAAGAAAGCCACTGTTGCTAGAGCTGATTTATGGACCGATAGAGAAGTGGGGAATAAAATCAGAGAAGTGGATGAGGGGGGCTGGACAGGTGTGATGAGACATGCCAGAGACATTTTCGTTCAAGTCAACTTCACAGAGATCTACTGAGCTCCAACTGTGTGTCATGATCTGGGGGATTCAAAGATGAATGAATAATGGTCTCTGTCCTCATGCAATTTGCAACATAGTATATCACCTGACAGAGACCACGTAAATACAGTGTTATAAATGCTACACCTCAATATAAGTAAATGGATGATCACAGGTTGAGTTCTCCCAGAAGTGGACCCTAAACCAACACTCTGGGTACTAGTGATTTATGAAGGAAGTGCTCCTAGGAGGAATTTCTTCATAAGAGCCAAGGAAGGGTGGGATTCAGCAGATTCAGCTTGATCCATGGGGAATTCATTGGTGTAAATTATACTGCAGAGTTTGTCACACTTTGAAGCAAAGGAGTTGAGTTTTTGTACGGCTGCTAGTCATTGCGTATGGGCTGCCCAACAGGGTGGTGACTATCTCAGGGATTTGGGGCTCTAAATAAATGAGTTGGCCCCAGCAGTAATTCTCCAAGCATTATAGTAAAGGGGGTGGAGGCTGGTGGGGTGGGTGGGATCACAGAGCTGGTGGAAGGGATCCAATGGGATCTTGATGAGGCACCAAGAGTGTGATGGGGCACCAAAGGCTAACAGAACTTCTTAGCCTAGAGGGTACAGTTTGTTGGGCAAGCTAACAATGCGATAAGAGGATAATAAGTAAAAAAAAAAAAAAAAAAAAAAAAAAAAAAATATATATATATATATATATATATATATACACATATAAAGAAAAATGCTGGTGTCATTAGCTTTGGCCTGATTATTTACATGGGTGCAGAAAGACTGGTAACTTACCATGTAGCCCTTCTTGAGTTGGCTCCGAAGTCTGGACCCACATGGTACTGAACAGCTGCTAAGATGACAACTTTGCCTGGAAGTCTCCATGAGGCATCTCAAACTGGACTTTTAGAATCTATTTGTTAGCCTGAGACTAGCAAACCAAACCCATGGAACCCTCTCCCAGTTTTCCCCTGCAGTACTTATCCATTTGGGTTAGCTCCTCTGTTCTCCATCTCTGCACCTTCCAGTTTTAACTAAACAATGTTTCTGCAGTTTATATAAAATTTAAAATATTAACAGAGAAGTCACAGTCTTGAGGGTATAACATCAGACTGAGAAACATACGAAATCCTAGAACTTATTAAAAACATTTTTAAGCTTAGAATTTTGAGAAACAATTCCCATTCTCACTATTCATGTTAGAAAAATACATTAAAATCCCACTGGACCAAATGCCCATTTGTCTGTCTGGAACGGTTAATACTCATGGGGGTCGGTATAGATACCGTTGGTCCCATTGTTAACAAAGAAGAAACTGAAGCAGAGTATACACTCAGACGCAATTCTGGCTCTCCTACCACTCAGTTGGTTTTATGGTTGCGTTTATATTTCTCGGTGGGAGAAACTGCTCCAGTGACGAACCATGTTGCTTTTCCTGGTCTAGAATAAAGTGGTCGACTCTTTTTGCAGGATCCCACTGAATGTGGGAAGGGAACAGAGCAAAACTGCTGTCCCCTACCTTCTGACACCTGTTGGACAAGCCTGGCTCTGCCTGGGGAGCTGTGGCAACACCTGGAATTCTGAGTGAGGTCATCCATTCAGACCACAACAACCCTCTCCCTTCTAATTCACACACAGCCAAGGAAACGGTCATAATGGACTCTCTAGAGGACTTTGCAGTCTGCAAAGCCTTTTCACCAACAGTTGCTAATTTTTATACACAGGCAGCCTTCTGCCCGAATGGGCTGTGTTTCAAGGGTCTGCCTGCACAATGCTTGTTTGGAAACCTACACAAAATTTCCCACAGAAACAATGCTCCTGGGTTGACATTTGTTTTCACAAGCCAGAAACCGATGCAACCCGATTGTGGTAATCCATTAAAACTCCTCACCACCACCTCTGTGTGTGTGGTGGGGAGGAAGGGATATAGAAATAATTTGAAAAAAGCATTTTATACTTTAACTGTAATTTGTTTTACTATGCAGTTTATATATATATATATATATATATATATATATATATATATATATATATATATATATATTTAAAGGATTCTTTTATTTCTGAATAATTGGATGAAATGTTAAAAAATATATATATCTAGCTCTTACGTTTTGTGATTCCCCAGAAGGCTAAAAATACAAGCCTGTTTGGATGGATACCAGTGCTCCAGCACCATACTACTCATGAGGGACCCGGCACCTCCGCAAGGGCCATGGTTTAACTTTGGGGAGTCAGAGCATGGCTCCCTGCTGCACCTTGGGCAGTGAGAGTGAAGCCCCAGCCCACCCCCACTGTGGCGAGCCTGTTCTGCCGCCTCCCCTGTGAACTGCGCAGGAAGCGGGGTGGTTGATGGAGAATTAAAGCCTTGAGGATGGTTCTCCCCCTCCCCTTCCCTTTCATTTCTTAAGTCCCAGAGATGGAAGATCTAATTTTCCTGCCTCTCTGCATGATGGCAGATCCCAGTCTCTCTCCGGACATTCTTGAGGCAGGAGAACAGTCAGCTCTTTAAAAATTGATCAGGAAAAAAAAAAAAAATTGATCAGGATTTTTACTCCTGGTAATAACTAATAGAAGCTAGGAGGCTGAAAGGCGCCCCCCCCCCCTCCCCACCACCTCCCCGAGCCCAGGTTTCTCCCAACCCCCTTTCTGTGTTTATGTAGATTTCTGTAAGGAAGACCTGGGTGGTGCTCCTTAGGAAGCTATCCTTGACCTTGACCCTCAGCTGGCAGGGTCAAGTCTGTGTGTGCCCCAACACTGTGGTCAGCTCTTTATATCCATGCGCACGCATTCCTCTCCTTCTTGAGGGCAGAGAAACACTAGCAGGGGCCTTGCCCAAAGCAGGCACTTGGTAGTTATTTCGAAAAGAGAATTTGTGGCAACAAATTTCCTTTGTTGTTTGGGTATTGAAGACACCTTTGTGTATTTAAGACATATCAAGACATCTCGAGTGGCTGGAGATGAGTTGACTAAGGGTGCAGGAGGGAGGGGAGAGAGTGAGACCAGGATGATGAGAGGGAAAAGTACGTTTCTGAAAGGCTCATGTGAGCAAATGATACAGGGCTGCCAGATGAACCCTGAACTAGAGGTGGACATGAGGGAGAGGTGGTCTGCAGGGCTCATGAGCCCTTCCTCTCTTCTCCATCAGAGGCCCTATTCTTAAAAGCCCACCCTGGGCTGAAGCCAAGGCAGCAGTGAGAATAGAAAAACGAAGGGGATGGAGCCCCCCACAAACTGGTGAAGAGAGGACATCTAAGGGCTTCTGGGCTCTTCCACTGGGAGGGGTTACATGTGAGGATGCCTGAAAGGACAGCCATGAGTTGGGATTGTTGGTACACACATGGGAGCAACCATCCCATGCCTCCAGAGTCAGAACATTGCCCTCCTGGCCAACTCGTCAATGACCCACAAAACACTTACCATGAATTGAATGAATGACGATTTTTTAAATCTTGAGTGTTTTTCTTGGAGGGAGAGTCATGTTGTAGATATTTTTCACATCTGCAAAATATCCAACGTATCTATTCTGCAAAATAACAGAAGACTCAATTTAAGTGGAGGTGAAAAGTCTATCCTCAGCATTCCTGATTTTGTTTTTGTTTTTGTTTTTACATAGAATTCAGGGAGAATCATTAATGAAGGAAACATTTATTGAGTGCCATTATATGACTAGGCATGCTTATGTTTGCTGCCTCATGACTGAATATCTCCCTTAGAAGAAAAGTTCTGAACTCTGTGCTGTGGGGAAGGAACAAGAAGGGAGCCACATGTTGCTCCTATAGGCCACTTTCGACTGAACAGACACCTAACCAGACCCAGGGAAAGAGCTACAACATTTCACCAAGACGTAGTTAATACGAGTGTGGAAAAGCTCAGTCTGGGTGGAGGCTTAACTGTGACTAAGTTCAAGGAAGGTTTGTGCTCTGGCAGAGAGTAGCCTCCTAATCACGAAAGGACTTGAGCTCCACACACCTCTAACGAAGATACATATGCTCTTGTCCCTGTGGCCAGCTTGAGTGTATTTTTTAAAGATTTTATTTACTTATTTGAGAGAGAGTGTGTGTAGTAGAGAGACCAAGAGCATGGAGAGGAGCAGAAGGAGAGGGAGAAGCAGACTCCCCAGTGAGCAGGGAGCCCCAGGGTCATGACCCAAGCTGAAGGCAAACACTTTAACTGACTGAGCCACCCACATGCCCCAGAAATTGGATATTACTAAGGTATCATTAAGGTATATATTTTTTAAAGATTTTATTTATTCATTTGACAGACAGAGATCACAAGTAGGCAGAGAGGCAGGCAGAGAGAGAGAGGAAGGGAAGCAGGTTCCCTGCTGAGCAGAGAGCCCAATGCAGGGCTCGATCCCAGACCCCGGGACCATGACCTGAGCCGAAGGCAGAGGCCTTAACCCACTGAGCCACCCAGGTGCCCCAAGGTATGATATTTTTATTTTTTAAAGATTTATTTATTTGTTTTAGAGGGGCAGAGGGGCGGAAGTAGATGGAGAGAGAGAATCTCAAGCAGACTTCCTCATTGAATGTAGAGCCCGTTGCAGGGCTTGATCTCATGACCCGAGATTATGACCTTGAGCTGAAATTAAGAGTTAGATTCTTAACCAACTGAGCCACCCAGGTGCCCCTTAAGATATAATATTTTTAGATATGATCAATGGTGTTATGGTATTTTTACCCTCGAGAGTCTATGTGAATGCCACACTAAAATACTTGTGAGATAAAATGACCCGATGACTGGGATTTCCTCCACAGTCATCTGGGATCTGTGGAGAAGGGGTGTGTGTGTGTGTGTGTGTGTGTGCGCGCGCGCGCATGTGAGGAGAGTGGGGAGGGAATGAATGCAACATGATAAAACGATGGTTGAAGTGGTGCGAGGACTATAAGGGGATTTATTATAGGATTGTCTCAGCTTTTTATGTTTGAAATTATTCACCATAAAATATTGTTGAAAGGATAAAATAGGGTAACTGCATATATTTCCCATGGATTTTCTGAGTATTAAATGAGATAATATTTGTCAAAGTATAATAGTGTCTGGAATAGAATAGGTTTGGTAAGATGTTAATTTCCCCTTTTTCTTTCAAAATACGGCAGCCCCTCTTGTCTCTTTCTTTGATTCTCCCCCCCCCCCTCTCACACACACACACACACACACACGAGATGTTCGGCAAGAGGTGAATGGCCCAAGTAGGGGTTTGTGAAAGACTCATTTCCCCTCAGAGAGAAATCAAAGGCTAGTGATTTTCCCTAATCTTCGAGTCTAGAATCTTAGAAATTAGACCTTTCTACTTTGGGAAGGAATCAACTCTTGAACTCCGTAAGCAGTGGCCAATGTTAAATGGAGCGCAGGATTCCCCAAGGCAGGGTGTGTGTTTGTGTGTGTGGGGGGGTAGTACTCATAAACATGGCTCTCTGGCCCTGGGAGGGATCCAGGCCTGTCACAGGCACCAGAGTGGAGCGGCCCGATCACGAGAGGAAAAGAGTGCACAGCGAGACCAAATAATGGCTGCTGAACTCCCCCAAAGGTCCCCCCTTGTAAGAATGACAACTTACCTGAGAAGGGGTTTCAACTCCCTGAAATTTAGTACTGGTGCTTTTATCTGTTCGCCGTTCTCCAAAATAATAAAGGCTCTCCTACGGAAAGGGGGCAACACAGTCATGGCTCACATGCACCTTCTTTTCCTGTGGAAGGCATTCTTAAAGGTCCTAAGGGCACATTATTTCCTTAAGTCTGCAGCCTTTAGGTAGAGGTTACTCAAACTAAAGTTAACAACAAAAATAATCGTATCAAGGTTTTTTACACAAACACGCACTCACATACAACTGAAACCAACGTTTCACAAAACAATACATTTTGATATTTTCTATTCGAATCTAGTCCATTTTATTTTTAAAAATGCTAGTCACAACCCAACAAGTTGACTTTACAATTCACTGAGAGATTGGACCCTGTTTGGAAAACACTGGGGAAGAGCCTCCATTTTCCTGACCTGTGTGTCTCAAATTAGGAATAAAGCAGATGGTGGCACCAGAGAGTGGGGCACTGGAGACAACATGAAGTTTCTCTTCTCAGACTGCTGGCCAAGTGGGGAGCAGAGCTGCTGGCCATGTCCATTCAGTGGGAATTTCTCAGCACAATCATGGCAGAAATAAGACTTAGAACCCCACTTTAAGAACCGGAAATAGCCCACCCTGTCTCTGCAGAAATTTTCAGAGGGCCCAGCCTCCAATAGATCCCATAGATATTGACTATGAGAGGTTAATAACATCAAGGAGAGATTTTGTTCTGCGTTGGAAAATGTACCTTTGACCTACCTAGTGCTTCTAAGGATGTTGGAGGTCCTTTGGAGAACCTACCAAACCAATCTTGATATTATTCTTGTGAGGAAGGAGACTGTCCCCTAACTGGGGGCATTAAGAATGGGGCTGGGAGCAACTGAGCTCTAGGAGGCATTGTGACTGTGGAGTTGTTTTACACTTGGACAGCTTGACTTTACCACCCCCCTCTTTAATCCTGTCCCTAATAGACCCTACCTTTATTTAAAATGTTGGTATTACTGTTGACATCATGGATTTTTTTTCCATTAATCTTGAGTTTAAAACATACTGCATGAGATTATTTAATTAAGAGAAATAATTACTGAAAATGTTGGCATTCCCTTAAATTTTGTGCCTGAGGGGAGTTTCTCACTGACCTCACCCTAGCCCTGGCCCAGACTAAGAGGCACCTAGGTCAGTTACTAACCAGTGCAAATTAAACTAGGAAATATGGTATATTAACTAACTAGAATGTAAAGAAAATTTTGGAAAAAAATATAAACAAGGACATATCAAAACGAGGCTTTCTAATAAGTGGATCTCTAATTACAACTTCATTAAGTACCACGACTCAAAGAACCATCTTAACATCCTACCAGTGAGGTTTCAGAACTATCAGATTCAATCAGCACAAGATCATCTGTAGTAACATCTTTCCTACCTGTGCAGTTGTAAATATTCCACTGGCAATAAGGTAGGCACAAATCATCGTTCCAGTTCTCCCTGCAAAAGAAAAGAAGTTAGAAAAAA
Organism: Martes martes; assembly: GCF_963455335.1. Lineage (NCBI taxonomy): Eukaryota > Metazoa > Chordata > Mammalia > Carnivora > Mustelidae > Martes > Martes martes. The sequence goes on from NC_137890.1 coordinate 63,006,626, forward strand.
AAAAAAAAAAAAGAAAAGAAAAGAAGTTAGTCCATGAACAACCTGTTCATGGCAGTACTTGGTATAAAGATGCTGTCAGAAATATTCAAAGAGCTCATTTGGGATCGATTTTCTTTCCCTCGGGAAGTGCTTGTTCAAAAGATTTCAATTCAGGAATAGCCAAAGCTGTTTCATTGCTCTGAGGTTGTATCTAGAATTCTGTCCCATGTGCACAAAGGCACATGCGCACGTGTATACTGTTCTTGAATCCCTGCTGCTGGGGACTGCAGTGACGGACAGAGCCAGTGAGGTCTCCTCTAGGACCCTAGAGCTAAGGAGCTATTTACCAGTTAAGAACTAATTACACACCCTGTTTTTCCAACTAACATAAATAAAAGCACCTATAAAAGATAAAACATGATCAGAACCCAAAACATGACATAGCATTTATAACACCCATTTTTTCCTTCTATTTTTGAGTCTTTAAGTGTGTTATGAAACATACATGAAGGTAAACAGAACAGTATAACAAACCCCATATATCTGTTTCCCAGAGTATATTATATTGTTGTCCTTGTTCGCTCCTCTTCCTTCCTTCCATGTTTTTCTTCCTCTCTTCTACCACAGCATTTCATTTTTTAAACTTTTTGTAAGTATGCTCCACACCCAGCACAGAGCCCAATGGAGGGCTTGAACCCATGACCCTGAGATCAAGATCTGAGCTGAGATCAAGAGTCAGACACTTAACCAACTGAGTGACCCAGGCACTCCCTCTAGCATTTAAAAGCAAACCCTTGATTTCATGTTATTTCATCCTCAAAATTTATGTTTTACTCTAAATTATATTTTTGCCCTGCTATACAAAATTTGATTTAAAAAATACAGTGTGTCTTTTATTTCTACAGTTATCTGTAGCTTTTGTCTTAGCCAGTGTATCCTGAACTTACTTTGTGTAATTTCAAGCTTACCCTTTTAACTTTAGATATATACTACTTCCTATTCTTTTTTTTTTTTTTCAATGAACAACTAAACTTATTTTACAACCCATAGTTTGGAAAACATTCTAAGCCAAGTACTTCCAAAAAAGACTTTTTACCACCTCATGCTGTGATACGTAAAGGCTTCTTGCTAAAGGAAATCCTGACTATTACCAACCCTGCTCTCAGTGGTCAAGACTGTTAACATTTCAGTTCTGTCTGGAGGCCATCCTTGGGTCTCTATAACTGGTATTTTCCCATCTGAAAAACACTTTTGCAGATTCCCTGTCCTTGTGGCTGTGTACAGTCACAGACACAGTACATATCCTATCATCCAATCAAGTCAAGTACGGCAGGGAAGCATAAAAAGATACATACTTACCTTCAGTCATTTATCTTAATTTAAAACATAAGCATTTGGAAAACAGTGTGGAGATTCCTGAAGAAATTAAAAATAGAGCTACCCTATGACCTGCAATTGCACTCCTGGGTATTTACCCCAAAGATACAGATGGAGTGAAAAGAAGGGCCATCTGTACCCCAATGTTCATAGCAGCAATGGTCACAGTCGCCCAACTGTGGGAAGAACCAAGATGCCCTTCAAAGGACGAATGGATAAAGAAGATACGGTTCATATATATAAAGGAATATTATGCCTCATCAGAAAGGATGAATACCCAACTTTTATAGATGCTGAAAAAGCATTTGACAAAGTATAGCATCCTTTCTTGACCAAAACTCTTCACAGTGTAGGCATAGAGGGTACATACCTCAATACCATCAAGGCCATTTATGAAAAACTCACAGCCAATATCATTCTCAATGGAGAAACATGAGAGCTTTTCTGCTAAGGTCAGGAACATGGAAGGGATGTCCATTATCACCACTGCTATTCAACACAGCACTTGAAGTCCTAGCCTTAGCAATCAAACAACAAGAAGAAATTAAAGGCATTCAAATTGGCAAAGAAAAAGTCAAACTATCACTCTTTGCAGATGATATGATACTTTATGTGGAAACCCCAAAAGACTCTACTCCATATCTGCTAGAACTTGTACAGGAATTCAGTAAAATGTCAGGACATAAAATCAATGCACAGAAATCAGTTGCATTTCTATACACCAACAGCAAGACAGAAGAAAGAGAAATTAAGGGGTCAATCTCATTTACAACTGCACCCAAAACTGCAAGATACCTAGGAATAAACCTAACCAAAGAGGCAAAGAATCTGTACTCAGAAAACTATAAAGTACTCATGAAAGAAACAGAGGAAGACACAAAGAAATAGAAAAATGTTCCATGCTCATGGATTGGAAGAACAAATATTGTGAAAATGTCTGTGCTACCTAAAGTAATCTACACATTTAATGCAATCCCCATCAGAATCCCATCAATTTTTTTCAAAGAAATTTTTTTCAAAGAAATTATTTCAAAGAAATAATCCTAAAATTTATATGGAACCAGAAAAGACCTCGAATAGCCAGAGGAATGTTGAAAAGAAAGCCAAAGTTGGTGGCATCCCAATTCCAGACTTCAAGCTGTATTACAAAGCTGTCATCATCAAGACAGTATGGTTCTGGCACAAAAACAGACACATAGATCAATGGAACAAAATAGAAAGCCCAGAAACAGACCCTCAACTCTATGGTCAACTAATCTTTGACAACGCAGGAAAGAATGTCCAATGGGAAAAGGACAGTCTCTTCAGCAAATGGTGTTGGGAAAATTGGACAGCCACATGCAGAAAAATGAAACTGGACCATTTCCTTACACCACACACGAAAATAGACTCAAAATGGATCAAGGACCTCAATGTGAGAAAGGAATCCATCCAAATCCTTGAGGAGAACACAGGCAGCAACCTCTTCGACCTCAGCCACAACAATTTCTTCCTAGAAACATCACCAAAGTCAAGGGAAGCAAGGGCAAAAATGAACTATTGGGACTTCATCAAGGTCAAAAGCTTTTGCACAGCAAAGGAAACAGTCCACAAAACCAAAAGACAACTGACAGAATGGGAGAAGATATTTGCAAACGACATATCAGATGAAGGGCTAGTATCCAAAACCTATAAAGAACTTTTCAAACTCAACAGCCAAAGAACATATATTCCATATTCTGTGGAAGGCAACTCTCTGGAGCTTATGACGGGTGTCTCATATCCCTGAAAGGAGACCAGAGCTCACCATCAGTGAAGCCTCTGCAGCCTTTCTCTAGAACTGCTGCCTGGTTACTGGGACCTCAACCTCCGGGAGCTGGGAGATCAGTTCTCCCTTTTGCAAAAAAAAAAAAAAAAAGAAAGAAAGAAAGAAAAGAAAAGAAAAGAAAAAGGCAGTCAAGGTATCAGTGCAGCTTAGCAATTGGCCTGCCTTCTACTCACCCACCATCTCCCCATGAAAAACTCACAAGTCAAAAACCTTCCCTGAGTTATCAGAGTTACAGCCACTCATAGGGAGCATTTCAACCAACCCTTCTGAAAATCTTACAAGTGAATGCCAAATACCACAGACACCCAAGTCATATCAAACTAGTTTTTCAGAGGCCTAAGTGGAACTGTCAGGCAACTAAACTCAGTTCTAAATTCAGACAGCAGCCTGAGTTGAGTCCCTCTTAGGAGGTCACAAAACAGTAGGTCTGGAAAGTAATGGATTAGGTGTTCTGCTAAGTGACATATGCGTGGGTCTGAATTCCTGATCTTCCACCAGCAGGATGAGCCCTCGGGCCTCTTAAGCTGGAGGTCCCCCCGTATCAAAGGTGAATAACAGAATTATCATAATATAAAGGCAATCACAAATAGCCACATGGGACAGCTGTTCTTAGAACTACAGAGCACAGCACCAAGCATTAGTAATGGTCAACAAAGGCCTCTCCAGACCTTCTCAACCATAACCGTGTACACAAAACACCTGGGGACCTTGTTAAAATACAGATTCTGATGTGCTAGGCCTCAGGTGGGACCAGAAACCTTGCCAGTCATTACAAACTCCCAGATGAGGCTGATAATGACTGGCCACCAATCACATTTTGAGAAGCAACACTGTGTCCTAAATTTGTTTGATAAGAATCACTGGGGCACCGGTAAAATATTCAGATAACCAGGTCTGTCTCCTAGTGATCTTGTTTCAGCATGTTTGGGCTAGAGCTTAAAAAGTTTGGGAAAACTAGAGTCTACTCCTCTACTGTTAGACAAAAATCAACTATCACAGAGAAATGGACTTTAAAAATACAGATTTTTTATAAAAAAAAAAAAAAAAGAAAGGTGGCTCATTAACACATAATATCAAGCTAACCAATTCAGCAGCCAATTCTGTGTGGTTTTCAAACTAAGAAAGTGACTTATCCGTCAATAACAAAGAACAATTTTCATTCATCACGCTAAAGACCTTTGTGCTCCCACTCAGGCCACCTCTTGGAGGCTGGTGGGCCAGCTGGGTTATTAATGAATGCCAATGTGGACCCAAACGTGGGCGGAAAATAATTTTATCCACTAAGAAGTCTTTTTTAACCACTTGGCGCCTGTTGTGAGTGATCAGACACCAAGAATCTTGCTTTCTTTGCAAAAAAAAAAAAAAAAAAAAAGATTGTAAAACCAGCAACCACAAAAGCATAGTACTGGACTTGAAAAAGCAACTAAGTGAAACAGACAAGACATGGATTTTGTGTTATTGATAGGACAGGAGAGGCAGTATCAATAACTATAGTTGACGAGGTTGTGGCCATCCTGTACCTAGAGAAGGCTACGAGGGTCCTAATCCAATCTCTTCCTTTTCCAGATGGAAAACTGAGGCCAGAAAGCAAGAGCTTTTCCAAGGTCATACAAGTAGTCAGGGGACTCAACTCAAGTCTTGCCTTTTGGGTCTGTGCCTACCGAGCAATACTTAATTCCAGAGTATTCCAACCTGACCAAAAAGAAAAGCAAAAAACAAGCACCGAGCCCCGCATTTTAAAGGAAAAATGGAGGCAAGTGGGGAGCTTCTCCATCGGTTGAATTCTTGGGGTGCCAACATTTCTTTCTGAGTTTATAAGAAAGGCATAGATCCTACTATGTGTCATCGCTGCGAATTTAACCCCTCCGGTAAGCCAAACTTAAACGCATCAAATCCCACAAGTAACGACTCATAGAATTATTAAGATACTAAAAAAACAGTGATGGGAACTAACAGATTAACTCAGCAACTGACTCAAATTAGTGTGCTTTAAGAAGGCGGCTTCAAGAAGTCTTGAAAAATACATTGGGCTCGGGGGAGGCAAGACTGGTCAGCAGAAGTCAAAACTCAGTCTTGAGCCAGTTAAAAAGCTGAATCCTTTTAGCGCCCCTTTACCTCTCCTGCAAGCACACGTGGGTCCGACTCCAGGAGAGATAAACAACATCGCCAGCCGCACACCTTCTGTTCCCGGGGGGAAATGAGTTTCTCGCCTGGGAGAACGCTCTGAGTCCGCCTGCTCCACCAGGTAACACCAAGGGCGAGAAGACTGCGGCACAGGCTCAAGCTGGCGCGGCCGCCCTCCCCGCAGGACTAGAGCCGGACCCAAGGCGCTGCGACGCCCGCCCATCTGGCCGCTAACACGCCCGCCAGGCACTCCCGCTCCGAGGCTCTGGATCCCGGGGGGCACAGGGCCCGCGAGGGAGACAGCTTCCAACTTTCTCGTCCTGGCTTTCATGTCCTCGGACTCCAGCCCAACAACCTGCGAGAGTCTCCCATTCATAACCGCCCCCGCTCGGGCTGGGCACGGGCGGCCCGGTGCCCAGAGGCCTGATGACACTCCGCGGGGGCAAAGAGGACACCCTTCCCGGCAGTTGACTCCACGGAAAGGAGGCCGCGGAGCCCCGGAGTCTCCGGCGAGTCCCGGCCCACGGCGCCCGTTAACGACCTGGGCACGTGCACGGCGCGCGGGCCGCGGACCCCAGAAGCCTACCGGCTGCCCGGGAAGGTCGCGCCGCCTGGCCACGTAGGCCCGCTCGCGCCCCGCTCCCTCCGGCCGCCCCCAGAGCGACGGTTGTGGGGCTGCGCTCACCGCCGCGCCAGTTGGCCGCGCATGCTGCTCGAGCTCCGCCGCGGGCTCTCGGCTCTGCCTCCGCCGCCAGGGCGGCCGCTTAACACCCACGTCGGCCGCCGGCCGGCCCTCCGCCCCGCCCTCCCGCGCGGGAGTGCAAAGGGCGAAGGCCCCCGGGCCCGGAGCACCCCAGCGGCGGCGGGCGGGCAGCGCGGGGCCGGCGCGTGGGAAGCGGAAGTCCGCGGCTGAGGCGACGCGCTCGGCCCCGCGCAGGCCGCGCGACCCGCGGCCCGCGTGCCCGCGAGCTGGAGGACCTGGAGGACAGGGAGCCCGGGCCACCCCTGGGTTGCTTCCCTTCCTCCAGGTTCCCGGAGGACTCCTGAGAGGCTCGACCCCAGCTGGAACTCAGGGCGGGGGTTGGGGGTGTTGGGAGGACCCGCTGAAGTCTTTGGGCTGGTGAACCGTGCTGGGACTCAAGGCCTCTATTTTATATTTGACTACAGAAGTACCGGAGACGTGTGATGAAAAACATATTCGCTTATTGCCAGGAAAAAAAAAAAAAAAACCCACAAAACAAACGTTCCCTTTTCTGCCTACCGCAAGGAAATCCATCCTCGCCTATGACATTGGAGAAGGTCACACACACCGATGAAAACTGGCTCTAAATCGGGCTTCTCTGATCTTTCAGTTCCTAATGAGTTATAGGCTACTTCTGTGGCTCTCTGGCATTTTATTAAAAAGCACTATTCAAAGAATCAGTAAAGGAATTTTCTCCAGTTCGCTAAGACAGAGAGCTAACACCTACTCAATTGGAAAGCTCTTAGTCTGTCACTGACAGCTAGCTGCTTCATGTAACTCAGTCGTGACCTTCGGATTTCTTTGGCTCAGTGTTCATGCATTTATTTTCATTTTCTATACTGCATTTTCTTCCTTAAACTGTGCTATCTTTTCCTTTTACAATTTGTTTTTGCCCTGTTTGATTGCGGTGTTGGATGACTGACAATATCACTTAAGTGATGGGGGGAGGGGAGACTTAAATATCCCCAGTGACTTGTGTTAGTGCAAGTGCTTAACTTGAACGTACAACTGAGCAGACTTTCCAGAGGTAGGAGGCGCTGTGAAGGCATCAGAGCTCCTGGTAAATGGGGGCACTCATAAAAACAGCACAAACTGACTTTTCACAAAATCAGCACTTTATTTTTTTTTTAAGGTTTTATTTATTTATTTGAAACAGAGAGAGAGATCACAAGTAGGCAGAGAGGCAGGCAGAGAGAGAGGGGGAAGCAGGCTCCCTGCTGAGCAGAGAGTTGGATGTGGGACTCTATCCCAGGACCCTGAGACCATGACCTGAGCCAAAGGCAGAGGCTTAACCCACTGAGCCACCCAGGTTCCCAAAATCAGCACTTTAGAAGTCAAGTTTCTGAAACTCAATTACAGAAACACGCCAGGGAGTTTGAAATACTTGCCCAAGGTGACTTGTGACCTAACTGGTGGGAAGCAGACTCAGGAGCAGAACCTACCATTACAACATTCTAGAGGACTCCAGGACTTTCAGTATCCCCTGGTCCAGTGGCTTTAGCAAGCTAGAAACTTGAGACTCAAAGGAAACCTCATTAAGGACAGATCCAGTCTGCGGGTACAGATTGGAAAGCGCACAGGAGTTGGAGCCAGGATGCTTGTGTAAAAATCTGGGTGACCTTTAGTGAACCATTTAACCTTTTCAAACCCCAGCCTTCACGCAACTGCATCACGGCCTCTGATCTCCGTGATCCTGCTGGGGCAATCCACCACGTGGGCCACTGCTGCTCCGGGAGCCAGCTGGGGCCATCCACCGTCGTGAGGGCAGGCACTACTCCAGGTCACTGTTGCGCCCTCACCGGGTGGCCAGCCAACCTTGTTCTTTGTGTTGTCTCCCTTGAGTCCCTTCTCCTACTCTCACAAAAGCTGCTCCAGACTCTCAGCACTCCTGCTACATTTCTTTTTTCCCTCACATTTCCTCAACAACCTTAGCCTCAGTTTATGTGTAAACTCACAAATAACCAGGAAACATTTGTGCAAATTTGAACCCCCAATTAGCAAAGTTAGCTTTTTTGCAAAAACCCTCATCCATTTGCCTCTGTCCTGTTGTCTTGCTTGCTGTATCCTGGTGCTTCACACCCTGCCTGGCACCGGTGAGGTTGGTGAAGGATGGGCGACTCAGAGGCCAAGTCACTTGCCCAAAGTTATATAAGTACTAATGAAAGAGCTGGAACTCCGCAGAGTTCTGTTCAAGTCTGAAGTTCATGGCCCTAACTTCCCAGAAGCTTCCTTTTAAAAGCAAGAGAGTTGCAGGAACCAGTTCTTTCTCCTGAAATAGACCTCCCTTCACATTTTATAAATTCACCTTGGCAGCTTAAACTCCCTCACAGGAGTGGCTCTTTGTTATTGTTGCATTAGGAATAGAGAAATATAAGATGTTGAAAAGCTTAACACCTCACAGAAGCTCAGAGAACTCATTGGAAAATCACCTTCTTGGTGATTTTCCACTCAAACTTTGTTCTGAGGGTAATTCCCCAGGCATCTGATGGCCTGGAGAACAGGACTTTACAGAGTCCTGCATTACTTCCATCAGTATAGGTAGGTTAACCCTATGGCATTTCAGATCTGGGTTCCAAACAGCAAGCGAGTCCATGCACTGACCCCTGTGCCCCAGGAACTTGTTTGCTACACTTGGGACTACGCAATCCGGGGACATTAGTACAACCGACTATCTGATGAAGGGGCAGATGTGACGTAGGTCAAAGGTGGGGGGACAGAGTGGCTAACATGAAAAAGCGAGACTTTGCTACTTCGACAGTATTTCACAATGCACTAGGGAATGATACAAAAATGGGGATATAATTTCATCACTTGGAGCATTTTGGCCCTAATACCATGTGGATGTGTCTTAACAAAGTGTTAATTGGAGTTGTAAATAATTCAAAAACTTAAATCATCTCTGATTCAATACTTTTAATTAATGAGAAAGAAGAAAAAAATGCTTTGATCACACAACTCCCATTGAATATTGTGGACTGTTGATGTAACCTTTATTGGAAACTCTCTCAAATCGTTTTTGGAATCAGGTAGAGTTTGTATTTGAAATAAGCATGGATTTGGATTTTTGTCACCGGTGTGGAATAAGGGAGTATTTTGTATCCCATTAAAGAGTTGTTAAGACAATGTTTTAAAGGGGGTTGTTTGGGGCACCTGGTTGGCTTAGTCGTTAAGCATCTGCCTTTGGGGGGCTCAGTGGGTTAAAGCCTCTGCCTTCGTTCGGCTCAGGTCATGGCCCCAGGGTCCTGGGATCAAGCCCTGCATTGAGACTTGCATCAGGCTCTCTGCTCAGTGGGGCTCCTGCTTCTCCCTCTCTCTATGCCTGCCTCTCTGCCTACTTGTGATCTCTGTCAAATAAATAAAAATCTAAAAAAAAAAAAAAAAGGCATCTGCCTTTGGCTAGGGTCATGATCCCAGGGTCCTGGGATTGAGCCCCACATCAGGCTCCCTGCTTAGCAGGAGGCCTGCTTCTCCCTCTGCCCCTTCCCTTGCTTGTACTCCCTCTCAAGCTGTCTCTCTCTCTGTCAATTAAATAAATAAAATCTTTTTTAAAAAATAAAAATAAAGGAGGTCATTTTCTTTTGTCTTTTCCTTAACAACTTTTTAATGGTACGAGCAAGAAAAAAAAAAATGAGCTGAGCTGTATATTTCATAAGCCTTAGATTTGAATTTATAATATACATATATCTTTAAAGACATCATTTATAGTAGCAAAGACTTAGGAAAAATGCCTGCAAATGGATAAAATTTAATGGATCATCAATAAAAGGAAATACTATGACATAATTTTTAAAATCATTTTCTTAAATCATATACTTTAGGGTTGTTTGGCTGCAAATAACAGGATGCACAACTCTTAATATATTTATTTTGAATATAAAGAGAAATCTAGAAATAGGAATTTCCAGGGTTGGTTAATTTAACAGCCCAAAAGTATCTGGGTCAACTTCTCTCTGATTCTCTTGACTTTTCCCTCATGATCACCAAGTGGCTGCCACAGCTCTATCACATCCTCACATGTAACATCTAAGGCCAGGAAGGAAGAATTCTCCATATCTTTTTTATCACACACGCAAAAAATCTTTCCCAGAAGTCCCCTGGCAAGCTTCCCCTTGTATTCCACTAGCCCAGAAGTTGAGTTTCATGCTTGCCCAAACAAAAACACTGGGAAAAGAATGGAGTTATCAAATTTGGTTTAGAATAGGGGTCAGCAAACTTCTGAAAAGGACCAACCAGCTAATAACTATTTTAGTAAATATTTTGCAGGGCATGCAATCTTTGTCATACCTACTCAGCTCTGCCGTTCTAAACAAAAGCAGCCATAGACATGGTAAAGAGACAAGTATGGTTGTGTTCCTACGAAACTTTTATCTATGGGGCACCTGGGTGGCTCAGTGGGTTAAAGCCTCTGCCTTCGGCTCAGGTCATGATCCCAGGGTCCTGGGATCGAGCCCCACGTCGGGCTCTCTGCTCAACGGGGAGCCTGCTTCCCTTTCTCTCTCTCTGCCTGCCTCTCTGCCTATTTGTGATCTCTCTCTGTGCAATACATAAATAAAATCTTAAAAAAAAAACTTTCATCTATGAGCATTGAAATTTGAATTTCATATAATTTTTACCTGTTACAGAATATTATTTGATTTTTATTTTTTCAGACTTTTAAAACTGTTCAAGAAAAAAAAATTTTTTTTGTACGGTTCATGACCCTACAAAAAGAAATGGCAGGCCATGGGGTGCTTGGGTGGCTCAGCCGGTTAAGCATCTGCCTTCAGCTCAGGTCATGATCCCAGAGTCCTGGGATCCCTCTCCCTCTGCCGCTCCCTGCCACTTGTGCACGCTTGCACTCTCTCTCTCTCTCTCTCTCTCTCTCGCTCTCCCTCAAAGAAATGAATAAAAAAATCTTTTGAAAGAAAGAAAAGGAAGGAAGGAAGGGGAAGGGAAGAAAAGGGAAAGAAAAAAGAAAAGAGAAAGAAAAAAGAGAAGAAAAAAAAAGAGAGAAAAATGGCAGGCCAGATCTGGCTAGCAGGTTGTGATTTGCCAACCCCTGGTTTTGACCAATGATGACTTACCCCCCTGGGACTGTAGGAGATGCCTACCTTTCCTGAGACATCACCACTGCAGACCTGGAGAGGGCTCAGGGGGAAGCAGGGTTTTGTTAGGTAATCAGGAATGTCCCCCACAGCATATTAAGCATAGGGTAAGATTCTTAAGGATATAATCATTTTTTAAAAAGCAGATTGCATGACAACTTCATGAAAGACATGCAGGCAATGTGTTATGGCAGCTCAGAGAGCAAATGCATCCTAGTTGTGTGGTCAGGAGATTCTTCAGAGAAGGGGATGCATTTGAGTGGAGCTCTTACTGTCTAAAATAGTTACTAGACAAATTCCATTTATGGAGTGTTTATGACCAAGCATTGTGCACTTTCCCATTTCGTACTCACAACATCCTATGAAGTAGACACTTAGAACTGGGAACACATAGGCTTACAGCTCAAATAACTCCAACCACCGAAGGCCCCTCTTGCTGACCTCTGAACCCCTGTCCTCACTGCCCGCCCCCACCTGTCTAATTCAGATTTTATTTTACACTTTCAAAACAGATAGAGGGAACTCAGAGGAAAAGTATGATGATGAATTCCCTGCCTCTGAGGCCCAGCAGGGACAAAACCAGACTTCTCTGACCGGGGTTCATCCAGACTGCTGGGAAGGGAACCCCAGGGAAGACAAGGGAAGCCCAGGGTGCCCCACCCCCACATAGAACTCTGCAGTGAGTCCATCCCTGTGCTCTAGCCGCGGGCAGCGTATGCTTAAAACTAAAGAGGGTTTCACCTTAACGTCTACATTTTAAAGCTGGAGCATTTCAGCAACAAATAAGCACAGAGCGCTCATCCCAGAAGTGAAAAGAAAGGGCTATTCCTCTGACATCTGGAACTCTAGCTGCTGTGCTCAGTCCGCCCCGCAGGCTCAGGCAGACACATGAGGGGGCGGCGGCTGGTTAGTGGAGCAGGCTTTCCAACCCGCGGAAGATGGAAAGCCTTCCAGGCTCTCCTTCCATGTTTCTTGCATGGACAGCAGAAATGCAGTCCGTGCTAAAATTACTAGCTTGCGCGAGACTTCCGTACAATATCGAGACTGCTTGCTTCAGCCATGAGTCCCTCACACCCGGCGGACATACCTCGTAAAGGCTCAGAAGCCATTGCTGAACACAACTTCCATGATGAATCAAAACAGAAAACTCCCGCTGCCGGACGTGGTAACGAGGAGCAGAGGAGCCATGGCCTCCAAACATCGACTGAAACAGCAAGAAGCCCGACACGCTTAACAGTCGTGGGTCGTCGGGAAATCGGCTGCAAGTGAGGAGTGATTGAAGCGGGCAAGTAAAAGTTCTATTCGGGACAAATTCTTATGTGTCGGAATGAAAGCACTTCATCAACTCCTAGAGTTAGTGATCGTAGACAGATTGTTCAAAGCACACGCTAGCACAGAAAAAGCAGATTGCATGTCAATATGGACTGCAACTGGACAGTCCCAGCCATTTCTGCCTGTCGAAATCCCCCTGCTATTTACCAAGACCTGTATTAGACACAGGTGCCTCAAAAGCCCTTTCATGATCTGTTGTTCTCCCAAACACGTCCGTTCATTGCTTCCTATCAATAAGGAACTTCCCTTGGCCACTGATGGGCTCTGCACCAGCCCGTGCTGAGTGCTGAAAATACAGAAATGAAAGACACAATGGCTAGCCTCGGAGAAACTTCAGTCCTGGTAAAGGAGGAAGAAACAAATAATTAAAATTTGGTGAGGGCTTGCCGCAAGAGGGGGGTGGGTAGTGTGGCATCCCAGAGAAGGGAACGAAAAAGGGACAGAAGAGTGAGTTGTAGGGGAAGTCCCCAGGGGACCCCCATACTGGGGTGGGTTTTGAAAGACAAGTGGCCCTTTCTTAAGGGAGGAAACCCTGTTGATGTATCACTCAGAACTCTTACTTGCAATCAACAGAAGCCAACTCTGGAGCACAAAAGCAAAAGATTACAAGGATGCTGGGTGACTTCCGCGTTTGCTGAATGAGCCGATGGAGCTCCCCAAAGAACTTCTTACAAGGGTCTCCAAGCCCACTGCAGAACTGTTGAGCCATGGAAACCATGCTGCAACTCCCTCAGAGCTTCTAGATGTTATAGTCTGTACCACTGTCGCTTTCGTACCAGGGCCTCTGCACCCTAACTGCTGCTCTTCCCAGCCGGGCACCTTCCTTAGCAGCCTGGCCAGAGAAGTCACTGCCACGCCACGGCCACTGCCTTGTATTGCTCATTTCCAAATCATTAAATCACACAGAGGCAGCTGATGGAAGGAGTGTGAGTCAGGCGCCTGCACTCTGATCTGCAAAGGGGGCTGCGAACGTGAGATTTCTGGCTTGTCTTAAAAGACAAGACAAGTTTCCTTGGTAGAACTCCGCAAATGTAGGCAGGGCTGTAAGACAATGCCAAGCAGCCAGAAAACACGACACATGTCTGCTGGAGACAGGCTGAGCATTCCCATCAGGGGGGTTACAAAACAAAATTCGGCCAAGTAAATTTGAAGACCTAATTGGTTTTATTAAGTAATTCATGAATCGGGCAGCATCCCATCCAGCAAGTAGAGGGAAGCTGAAAGGAGCTGTGCAAAATGGAAGGTTTTCAGAGGAAGGAGGATGGACCTAGAAGTTATTTGCAAAAGAAAAGAAAGGGTTGTTTCAGGCCAGGTCAGCTTCTTTATGGGGAAAGAGAATGGCAGAATTTATCATGGAGATAACCTCACTAGGGCTGATCAGGAAATTTCATATTGACTGTTAAAACATCACATTCCTGGGACGCCTGGGTGGCTCAGTTGGTTAAGCGGCTGCCTTCGGCTCAGGTCATGATCCCAGCGTCCTGGGATCAAGTCCCACATCGGGCTGCTTGCTTGGCGGGGAGCCTGCTTCTCCCTCTGCCTCTGCCTGCCACTCTGTCTGCCTGTGCTCGCTCGCTCTCTCTAACAAATAAATAAATTTAAAAAACAAACAAACAAACAAAAAATCACATTCCTGGGATACGTTGAAACTGTAATTAAGTCTGGGTTTGCTGGGGCGGGGGTGGGGGTCGGTGCTGGCAAATGATTCTAATTGGGCTTTTTTTTTTTTTTTTTTAACAGAGAAGACTACATGTACAAAGGTACAACTCATTTGGGGAACCATAGAAGTCTGGCTCTGTGCAGGGGAGGTGTGGGTATAAAGCTGAGAGCGCTGGAAAATTCTGCTAGATGGGTGGGAGGAGCCACCCGCTGAGCCCTCAGGGCCCCTATAGTAGATTCTACTCTGTGTCCCTTGCTGAGGCACAAGAACTCTGACTTATTCCTCCTCTGGCCCCAGCTTTGCCCACAGTGGGGTGCTGTCAAAAGGAATCCTTGTGAGAGATGTCTGGGCGGCTCAGTCAGCTAAGTGTCCAGCTCTTAATTTCAGCTCAGGTCATGATCTCAGGATCATGAGGTGGAGCCCTACTTCAGGCTCTGTGCTCAGTACGGAGTCTGCTTGAGGTTCTTTCCCTCGCCTACTGCCCCTCACCGACCCACCCCCCATCCCCCACCACTGTGGTGCACACATGCTCGCTAGCTCTCTCTCTCTCTCTCTCAAATAAATAAATAAGTAAATAAAACCTTAAAAAAGAATGAGTCATTGCAATAAATTTGTCAGATTGCACCATTTTCTTACAATTTATCAGTATGGACATGGTAGGTATCTGTGGTCTTCTCTCCCACAACTGTCTGCCTGAGACTCTCTTCCTCCCCCTCTGCCCCCCCCACCACTGTCATGGTTGCACACTCTCTCTAAAATAAATAAATAAACTCTTTCTTAAAAAAATGAATCATTGAGGGCGATTGGATGGCTCGGTTGGTAAAGCATCTGCCTTTGGCTCAGGTCATGATCGTGGGGTCCTGGGATTAAGCCCCATGTTGGGCTCCCGGCTCAGCAGGGAGTCTTCTTCTACCTCTCCCTCCGCCCCTTCCCCCTGCTTCTGTACTCTCTCTCTCAAATAAATAAAATCTTTTTAAAAAATGAATCATTGCAATCAATTTGTTGGATTACATCATCATCCTACAATTCACCAGCGTGAACGTTGTAGGTGTCTATGGTCTTCTTTCCCCACAACTAGGCCTATTTGCAACGCATACTTTTCTAAACGCTAACGTGCTTTAGATACAAAAGTATTCCATTACTAACTCTTAAAGCCACATCCCCATTTTTCAATGACGTTTTCATTTAGATGCAACATCAAAACCATCTTTGAAAATGGTTATAAAATATGGCTTAGGAGCCAGAATGAACAATAATCTGTCCAACGATAAAACAGATCAAAACATTACCAACTTTGCAGATCTTTTACACTTAGATTAATCACAGTAAGCGTTACAAGCATTTTATAAATATTTTTAATAAGAATTCTAAAGGCCCATTCTCTTTGCCTTCTTTTTTCTTTTGTGATCATTAGAAGCTGCAAAATCTACTTATAATTGGTCCTATTTTCTTAGAAGTGCAAACTTATCAGAAATATATGAATAAATTTTCTTGTTTAGGTTCTTTTCATCTCTTATGTTCACATCTGACACTAGTCAGATAGATCCCTTCAAATTTTCAGAGTCAATAAGCACTTAATTCAGCTTGAACAATTGCCATTTGGGGGAGGGAGAACTTAATGTATAGCTTCTCCATAATATCAGGAGGAACAGTTCCTCCTTTGGTCACTACAAAACAGTTGTCTTGGCAACTATGAGGCTAGACTACCTCAACCCTACAGTTCTTAGATCTTTCTTTTTCTCATATATATTTTGGTCACTGTGGTCAATGGAAGATTTGAAGTTTATCCTCTTGGGAAGGATCCCTTTTAGTGAACCAAACAAGACAACCAAAAAAGGAAAGTGTTTGTATTTAGGGATGTTACATAGACGGATCATTTAATATATGGTTAAAAATTGCACTTGTTTTTATCTTTTTAAGCTTTTTTTAAAAGTGGGCTCCAGGGTGCCTGGGTGGCTCAGTTGTTAAGCATCTGCCTTCGACTCGGGTCCTGATCCCAGGGTCCTGGGATCGAGCTCCACATCGGGCTCTCTGCTCAGCTGGAAGCCTGCTTCTCTCTCTCCCGCTCTCCCTGCTTGTGTTCCCTCTCTCACTGTGTCTCTTTCTGTCAAATAAATAAATAAAAATCTTTTAAAAAAATAAATAAAATAGGCTCCACACTTAGCATGGAGGCCAACACAGGGCTTGAACTCACAACCCTGAGATCAAGACCTGAGCTGAGACCAAGAGCCGGACCCTTAATCGACTGAGTCACCCAGATGCTGTGGTTAACAATTACCATTATGATTTAATACCAGAAGGTGTAAGAGGAGGTTGATTCCTCTCGTCCTAAACTGGTGCTAAGACTCAAAGGAAAGAGGCGGTAAGTCCCATACGTTCCAGAAAGAGCTGCCGCGAGTGGATAACCACACCTCCTTGTAGGCTTAAACAGAGGCAGCACAACCTGCTGCCTTCTCATCCATCAGCCCAGCCCTCCTCATCCAGGCTCCACCGTCACAGTCTGCAGTGGGAGAGAAACTGACTAGGTGGCAGGGACATGTTTGTCATTAGACATAGGCGAATTGTGAGGGTCAGGGAGAGTGCAGGGTTCTTGTTGAGATGCCTATCCCCCCCATTCACAAAATCATTCAGGCCACCAAAAGATTGAAGAGGTGAGGGTGGGGGGAGGTGAGAGAAATAGGTGAAGGGGATTGAGAGGTTAAAAACTTCCAGTTTTGGGGCGCCTGGGAGGCTCAGTGGGTTAAAGCCTCTGCCTTCAGCTCGGGTCATGATCCCAGGGTCCTGGGATAGAGCCCCGCATCGGGCTCTCTGCTCAGCAAGGAGCCTGCTTCCTCCCCTCTCTCTCTCTCTGCCTGCCTCTCTGCCTATTTGCAATCTCTGTCTGCCAAATAAATAAATAAAAATCTTTAAGAAAAAAAACAAAAAAACTTCCAGTTTCATAAAATAAATAAGTCACGGAGATGAAAAGTACAGCACAGGAACTATAGTCAATAAGGTGGTGATAATGTACGGTGACAGATGGTGACCACACTTACCATCGCGAGTGTTGTGTGATGTACAGCATTGTCAAATCTCTATGTTGTGTGCCTGGAACTAATATAACATTGTATGTCAACTACACTTCAATAATATACTTTTTTTACATTGAGAGGAATATGTTTGGCTCTCTTCCCAGCCGGCAGACTGTGAGCTGCCAAGTCCATGTCCTCCATGGTGCAGTTAAGCGTACAAGCAGAGTCAAGCACGATAAGGGGGTCTCGGGAGGGCTTGGTGTGTGTACTGGGGGCAGCCAGAGTGCAGAGGTCTCATGGACCTAAGGACTGATGCCTGTTTCTCAGAGATTTCTGAAGGTGGAAAGGCTTACTCTGCTGGTTTGAAGGTCTAGTGGTCTGGTGAAGGACATCAGGGCTCTCAGCCGGTCCCATGGCCCCACGTGACAGGAAGGGAGGAGCCCGGGGGCTGCCCAAGGAGCCAAAGGAGACGATCTATTGCCTGAAGAGGGATTTGGGGGTAGGCTAACCGCAGCAGAAGCCACTGCCCTTGTCTGAGAGGGGCGCTCCAGCATGGAGGGAGCCAGGGCAAACCTGCACACTCTGCCCTAGAGAACCCCACAGCATAGTCTCTGAAGAGCCTCATCTGGACAGAGACCACCAGCATCAGATGGACCCAGAGCAAGGCCAGTGCAAAAGGCAAGCCTGACTTTCCTGCCCCCTTCCTGCCCCATCTTGGAGGAGCTGAACTCACAAGAGGAAAGAGAGAAGGAGAGAAATTGGAGTAGGAATTGAATCGGACCAAATTATCCTAACCAAAGGATGAGAAAGTTTTATGATTGGTGTGACCACTCTATTTCAAAATGCAAACTAGCCTCTATTGACTGTGCTGTACTTTTTAATTTTCTGTAGCGTAGCACATGCTATATAATTCACTTATGTATTATGTCTCTTATTTACTGTCTTTCTCTTTTCCTCTCACCTCTGTCTTCATCCCAAAATGTAAACTGGGCAAGATTGGAGGATCTTTGCTTTTAACTGTTTCCCTGGCGTCTGGAATGATACATTTTGGTAGCCCATCACTACATGTGGCTGCTTAACTTGAACCTACAAGGAAATAAAGTAAATTCATTGCTTCCGTTGTCCTAGACACATTTAAGTACTTAATACCCACATATGGCTAGTGGCTCCCATATGGGGCAGGACAGGTATGGAAGATTTCGGTATCACTGAACGTTTTTGTTTATTTGTTTGTCTGTTTGTTTGTTTTAAGTAGGCTCCATGGAGCCCAACTCGGGGCTTGAATTCACAACCCTGAGATCAAGACCTGAGCTGAGATCAGGAGTCCAATGGTTAACTGACTGAGCTACCCAGACACCCCTCACTAAAAGTTTTATCGAACATTGCTGATCTAGAACAATAGCTAGCGTGCTGTGGCACTCAATAAATATTTGTAGAATGAGTAACTGAGTGATCGAGTTGTTCTGAAGACAAGACAGTCTATCGGTTAAGAGAACAGGGTCTAGAAGCAAATTGCTCTATTAGTAGTAGTGCGAGAACTTGGGTAAACGACTTGATCTTTCCGTGCACCCATCCCAAGACACTTAGCCATTTCTTAACATTTAAAAAGTGCTTTTAGAAAATTGAGTATCTTGGAGAAACACAGATACAATCACTGAAAGGGAATACGAATAAAGGGATACATCCGTTCTTTGGAAGGTCCAGTATATTAGAGGCAACGCAGCCTAGAGATGATTGCAGGTCTGGAGTCAGATGGCTTGAGGGGAAAATCCGAACACCTATTTTTCCAGCTGGGCAGTTCGAATAAGTCTTCTGGGGATGAGAATGAGGGAAAGATACGGTTCTACCAACTGATGCTCTGTGTACCATCCCCATCCCCACTACCCCCAATGCCCAGGTGACCTCACCAATGAAGACTTCTGTATGCCACATTCTAACCTTCTCTTTATAATAGGATTCTTTACCCTCTGTGTGCAAAATACTAAAACATGGCATTCAACCAATTCCCAAATGCATATCCATCATTCAAAGCAGTAGTCAACATCTCCTTCCCAAGTTTTGTGCTAAACACTGGAAAATTGGAGATGAAATATAAAGCCTTGTTTCCCAAATAGAGGGGCTGCAACGAGGAAAGGAGTTCACTGAGTACTGCAGAGGCATGTCTGGGATGCTGGGGAGCAACAGGGAAAGGGCACAGGACCAAGCCCAAGGAACCAGGAAGCACACGGGGAGGAGGTAATGGCTGAGTCTTGAAGTATGAGAAGCAATTGTGAGTAGGAGTTTGAAAGGGGGAAACAAACTGTGCAACTGCATGAGAAGAAAGGAGAAAGAAGCTTGACAGTCTAGAAGCCCCAGTGGTTCAGTGCCGGATCAAAGGTGAGAATAATAGGAGAAGAAGTTAGCAAGGAGCAGGGCTGGCCTCCACGGGTCCCACAGACCCTGCTAAGAGTGTTGAGTTTTTTCAGAAGGTGGTAAGGAGTTGATGAGTAGACTTACTTTCTGATATGAATGTGGACAGGTGGATAGGTAGCATGGAGTGGAGGTTGAAAGCACGGACTCTGGAGCCCGACTGTCCTGTCCTTGAAGACCAGCTCTCCCATTTGATGGCTTTATGATGGTGGACAACTTCTTTAAGCCCCAAATTCCTCATCTTAAAAAGGGAAGAATAATTCTACCTGTGTCATGGAATTTGGTGAAGGTAAGATGAGGTAACATATATAAATAACTTATTATAGTCCCTGATGCATGGTAAGTGGTCAATCAGTGTTAACTATTGTTATTATAGATCATTGGAATAATTAGTAATTTGGGGGGTTTTTTGTTTGCCTTATTTTTATAGTAAATACTAATTGAATGAATTGACTTCATCACAATGAAAGGAATTTAAAATGTTATCTATGTACCCTAATAAGAATATAAACATTTTATTCATTTAAAAAAATTTGACCATGAATGATGTTCATTGCTAGGCAGTTTGAGACTCTGAGAATAAAGCAGGGAACAAGGATGACCAAGGTCCCTGGTCTCAGACAGCTTATATTCTAGGGAGGGAGGCTGACAATAAATAAGTAAACAAAAGGTTTGACAAGATCTGTAAGCTCCAAGAGGCAGGGAGCTTAACTGTTTGTATCTCGTTATAGCCCAAGGGCATGCAATTTAGTGCCTACTGGAGGCGCTCCCTGAGCCTATTGAGGGGATGAAAGGAGATTGCTTCAGAGGGTGATGAGTGCGAGCAAGGCAAAGCAACTGGGCTACAGGAAGGAGTGGGAAGGTTGGCTTCACCAGTTGTGGTGCAGCTGAGAAGCTGGCTGATGAGCTAAGTGAGAAAGAGGTGAGGGAGGCAATCATGGGACAGTCTTTCAGAAGACTAGTCCAGGAAAGAGGAGATTCCATGCCAAAGCTGAAAGTCCTAGAGCAAAGCTGTGGTGTGTTTGTGAAGAACAGAAAGCAGACGCAAGTGGCTGGAACTGCAGTGAGGGGAGGTGAGGGGGATGGAGGTGGGAGCCACAGTCAAGCACTGGGCATGGAGGGCATTTAGGTCCATTTCCTCGCCCTGCACAGAACCCACCTGGGAAGTTTTTCTACTCCTCGCCTCAGAATGTCTATAGAGTGAGTCGCTTTGTTTGTCAGCTGCCCTTGGTCTTGTATGCTAGAATGACCTTTCCAGGCTGCGGCCCGGGAGACAGACTGGATTCCTCTCTCCTGTTGCCAG
The DNA here is from genome assembly GCF_963455335.1 of Martes martes. NCBI lineage: Eukaryota > Metazoa > Chordata > Mammalia > Carnivora > Mustelidae > Martes > Martes martes. Next base: position 63,027,454 of record NC_137890.1, read on the forward strand.
GCCCCGGCACTGCACTTTACCTGCTCGGTGTTTCTCGCTGTGTTGGTTTATTTGTGAGACTGATGTAACAATAAAATGAAATCTTACCCTCTGGGGGAAAATTTCTGAAGTACAATGGGGAGCCAGTTGAGGATTCCAAGCAGATGAAAAAGATGGTCTGAATTACGTTATTAATGAGAGCTTTGGTGGCTGGATAGGGAAGAAATTGCGGGAGAGTGGGAATGACAGGAAGGGGGCCACTTAGTTGACCATGGAAATAGCCAAAGCCCAGGACAATGGTGGCTTGGACTGGGGGTCTAGAATGAGGGGCAGAGGAATGAGGGAACCCCCAGCTCAGGTTCCAATCATCTGTAGTCTTTTTAGCAGGGACGCACATGCATACACACACATACCATACACGCCATCACACACATACCACACATGCCATCACACATACCCCACATACCACATACATACACACACACACCACACACACAGTCTATACACACACTATACCACACATACACTACATACCACATACACACACCATCACAACACACACACACCATCACACACCATCACACATACCCTACATACCACATACATACACATACAAACCACACACCCCACACACACTATACCACACACACTCTATATACCACATACACACACCATCACACCACACATACACACTGCACACACTATTACCACACACACACTATATACCACATACACACACTACACCACACATACACTGCATACCACATACACACACCACACACAGATCACACACACCCCACACAGAGACCACACACTATACCACACATACCCTACATAACACATACACACATACCACACATACTATACCACACATATATTACACACCACACACACACACAGACCACACACACACAGACTACACAGCACACACACTATACCACAATACACTGCATACCACATACACAACCACACACAGATCACACACACCCCACAGAGACCACACACTACACCACGCATACCCTACGTACCACACACACACACCACATACACTATACCACACATATACTACATACCACATACACACACAAACCACACACACACACACACATACAGCATACATATATCCCCCAACGCCCTCACTCCCACACACATACTACATACCACACATACACCCACACACACTACTGGAGCACCACATGCTGCCCCCCTCCCCACACCATGGTATAAATGTTTTATGTACCATGAAATCATCTCTGCCTGCAGAGGGCACCTGAGCCCTACAAATACATCCCAGGGGCAAAGGGGTGTTAACTCTCACAGAGAAGCGGTTTCCCGGGGACCAAACTTGAGAGGGCCAGGAAAGGGAAAACAAAACAATCCCAACTGGAGCTGCAGTCTTGCTTACTGGAATTTAAAGGCTCTTCTTCTAAAAATCAGATTTTCTTGCCATGGTTTGTTAAATAAGTGTTAAATAAGACAGCAATTTGGGCCTTCGCACACTAGTGTAAGTCGGTTGAAGTATTCAGCCCTCCTCCTGGTGCAGAGAAGAGAGAGAGAGGCAGTTTGACAGGCAGTTGAGGGGAGGAGAAGCCTAATTTCCAGGGAGGATCTGGCCAGGGTGCTAGGCCTGGGGAGGCCCAAAGCTGGGAAGCTCTGAGAGGGGCAGGCAGCACAGAGGCAGGCCCCCAGGGGCAGCATGAGGGTGAAAAGGGAGGGAGTGGGGGTGGGGCAACCGGGGACCTTTCAGGTACTTGAGGATTGGGGCTGAGGACAGTTCTGCCTGGAAACATCTCTGTCAGCTCCAGAAATTATTTGCTGTGTCTTACACTGTGCAGCTCACATTAGAATGACGTGATCCTGCTCTTTGAGAAACTTAAAATCCAAAGCCATTTTACATGTCAATCTTCTGAGAATGAGTCATTTTACATTGAGGCTGAGAAGTGAGCACCTAGACAGTCTGATCTGAAGGGCACAAAGCCACTTCCTCTTCCGGCCCCCGTCTCCCACACAGGCCACTGCCGCAGGTCTCCCTACCCTCCCCCCAACCCTGGCCCCCACACACCTGACGCTGCCCTTTGGTTTGGGGCACTGAGGACCTAGTGCGAAGGCTACCCTGTGATCCAAGAGACTCCTCCACCCGTGCCCCCACAGGAGTACGTGACCATGACCCTTTGACCACATTGCCTTGTATCTCTTGTTGCATCACCTGTTAACCTGTGACCCTGATCTGATCACCAGACCCTGGAAGCAGGGATGAAGTCTTACTCATCTTCATATTCCAAGGGGACCGAAACTGTATTTTCACATAATACATGTAACATATTTATACTAATACCAGGTATCCACGTCTATTTTAGGCTGGGTTTGATACTCTTGTTTGGCTTGATTTATAGCCTGGATTAGCCTGAAATACATCTATATCTACCGAGAAAGATAGGCATTTCCAACTGTGGATGGTGTGGAAACACAACAGGTGTTAGCGCACCTGTGAAAAAGGAAGGGAAATATTACCTCTGACATTCTGCCACACACCCACCCATTCCCTACCCAGATCGGGAAACCTGGTGACAAACTATGCCCTAAGTGAGCTGAGCTAGCCTAGCCTCCTTCTTCCTCTCTGCACCTTCAGCCAGTACGTTGCCTGGAGAAGAACGTTCGTAATAATTTGATACTTTTACTGATGAGGTCATGTGTAAATTGAAATGACTAACTAAAAGTGCTGGAGAAGTGGGCTTATTCTGCAGGCATATTTCACAAAGAACAAACCTCAGTGTACCAATGCCACTGGCAGCCTGGCTGGTTGGATTTCCAAATATTGACTGTTTGTGGACTTCCTTCTTGCGTGGTGTCCTCTGTCTGCCCTGACACGCGATGACCTTGGATTGGATAATCCTGATTTCATGCGGAGAAGTAAACGAGATAGCAGCTACAGATTGTTTAGTACTCCATAGCGGCTGTTGGTGTTGTGATTATCACTGTTTTCTTATTTGTTTATTTCAATTTTTTTTTTTTTGAGAGAGGAAGTGGGTGTGCATAGGGAGGGAGGGGCAGAGGGAGAGAGGGAATCTTAAGCAGGCTCCCTGCTCAGCATGGAGTCCAATGTAGGCTCACCACCCTGAGATCATGACCTGAGCTGAAATCAGGAGGCACTTAACCCACTGAGCCACACAGGTGCCCCATTATCACTAATTAACTGTCGTATGGCAGGTATATATGGTACTTTCCAGTTTTGTTGGAGGAGGTTTTATGCACTCTTTTACACAAAAGCATTGAAAGTTAATTTCGAGTTGATTTTAGGGAAGGAATTATTTTGCACAGAAAATAACTTCCTTTTATTTACACATGAAATCATAAAATCTGTATATTCAGTAATGTCTACCAAACCTGAAAATAAAATATAAAATCTATGGGAGTGCCTGGGTGGTTCAGTTGGTTGAGCATCCAACTCTTGATTTCAGCTCAGTGCATGATATCAGGGTCTTGGGATCAAGCCCTGTGTCCCGCTCCATGCTCGGGGCGCGGGGGGGTGGGGTCTGCTCCCTCTCTCTGCCGCTCCCCCTGCTCTCTCTCTCCCTCTCTCTCTTTCATAAGTAAATCCATATATATATATATATATATATATATATATATATATATACACACACACACACACACGCCTGGGAGGCTCAGTCGGTTAAGCATTTGCCTTCAGCTCAGGTCATGATCCCAGACAGAGTCCTAGGATCGAGCCCCACATTGGGCTCCCTGCTTAGTAGAGAGTGTGCTTATCCCTCTCCCACTGCCCCTCCCTTCCCAGCTCATTCTCTCTCTCTCTCACTCACTCTCTCTCAAATAAATAAATAAAATCTTAAATAAATAAATAAATATATATATATATACACACACACACACACACACATATATATATATAAACTCTATAGCTAAAAGTAAATGTATTGGTATCAGTGAATACTGGTATATAGTAAACAACAAAGCAACATATTTATTGGAAAATGAATCACATATACAGGTGATGCTAGTGACTGAAAAGTAATGCATAATATAAATTAAATGTGATTGCATAAGAAGTGTATATAGACAGAGCAAGTGTGATGGGAAATGGAATAAAACAAGCAGCAAAAACTTCAATGAATGCATAAGCAAGCAGCCACAGAACCAGAAAAACTCACCTGGGCAGTGACATTTGTGTTCCACTGACCTGCCCTCACAGCAAAGGGGCTTCTCTATTTGCCCTGTTGTGGTCCTAGCATGAACAGATTGGCAGCAATGGCAGATCGGCAGAATATTTCTAACTTTTCCCAAGATGTATTATTTACTTAGCTCTAAGGTGTTTCTTAGAATTAGCATAGTAGTTAAATAATGTACGAAATGAATGTGGGTAGATTCAGTATTACAGGAAGTGCATTAAATGGAAGCGAATTCACTTTTACCATTAACTAAACTGCTATTTTATCATCTTTGCTGCTCTTCTGTAATTTTGTGTAATTTCACCCATTTTCAATATTTTTATATAATTATAATATACACCCAACATCATCTTTCAGTTTAGTGAGCCACTAGTCATTGAATTCCATTTCTAACTCACTAGTGAAAAAATTTCAAACGATCATTAATTCATAGAATGCTTTGGAATCAGAGCAGTATATATATATATATATATATGTACACACACACACACACACATATATATATATAATTGGAGGTGTGTTCATGTGTGTTATGGTAATAAACATAATTATCGTATTATACTCTAGAAAGCTGTCAGCAAAGGCTTCAAATCCCACATTTTCGTAGCAAGGCCAATCCTTTCCCTACTGCACTGCTGTGACACCTGAGGAAGGTGTAATTCTCAACCCTGGTTCTTCCTGTCTGTCCATCTTATTGCACAGAACCAAGAATGCCTTTCTATAGCTCAGGATATGACCCTTCCTAAACTCTCAGACTGGCCTTGTCCAAAGATGTGTTATAATTCGGAATATTTGAAAAACTCTTCCCAACATCCAAGACTAAATGTACATGTTGCTTTAAAATACAACTGAATGTGACATCAATAACATTTTTACTTCTAGATTTCTGCCTTCAAATCACAGATTCCAGAGATCTGCAGCACCATGAGCTGGCTAGAAACTATGTTCTCCTTAATTTTTAAAATTCTTTCATTTTCTTCAGCATCTGCATGTGGAACTATATTAAAATTCTTTTTTTTAATATTTTACTTATTTATTTGACACAGAGAAAGAGAGATCACAAGCAGGCACTGAGGCAGGCAGAGCGAGAGTGGGAAGCAGGCTCCCTGCTGAGCAGAGAGCCATATGGGGGCTCCATCCCAGGACCCTGAGATCATGACCTGAGCCAAAGGCAGAGGCTTAACCCACTGAGCCACCCAGCCACTCCAGAACTATATTAAAATTCTTACAACAGGGGTGCCTGGGTGGCTTAGTCGGTTAAGCTCTGACCCATGATTTTGGCTCAGGTCATGATCTCAGGGTCCTGGGATTGAGTCCTGTGTCGGGCTCCACGCTCAATGAGGTGTCTGCCTCTCTCCCTCTCCCTCTGCCTCTCTATGTGTGCTCTCTCTCTCTCTCTCTCTCTCAAATAAATAAATAAATAAATCCTTTAAAAAAAATTCTTAACAACAATAACAATACACTCTTCCTGGAATTTCTAGTAAAAGTTGAATGATGAAGGTTTAGGTCCAGAAGTAGTAATTGCTGAAAAAATTGGCTTTGGTGTTCTCTAGGAGTGCTATGTTTAAAATCAGAAGACAGCCTTATAAAGGAGAGTGCTTCTTAGCCTTCTAGATAGTTTAACATCCTCAACCAAAATGGTTTTCTGCAGAAGCTTCAAGTTTGGCAAACACATCTCTGCGCCAGGAGGATGGGTCCATCCCAAGTCAAAGGGACAGAAGTTCCTCTGCCTAGGACCCTTCTAGACCTTGCCCTATGTATCTCTTAACCTAGCTGTTCATTTTTTTCTTTTTTAAATTTAAATTCAATTAATTAACATATAATGTTTTATTTATTTCAGGGGTACAGGTCTGTGATTCATCAGTCTTATAGAATACCTAGTATTTGTTACATCACATACCCTCTCCAATGCCCATCGCCCAGTTACCCCATCCCTTCCCCCCGCCCCCAGCAACCCTGTTTGTTTCCTATGATTAAGAGTCTCTTATGGTTTGTAAGAGTCTCTTACAGTTTGGGACTTATGAAGTCTCTCTGGTTTCGTCTTGTTTCATTTTTTCCTCCCTTTCCCTATGATCCTCTGCCTTATTTCTTAAATTCCACATATCAGTGAGATTATATGATAATTATCTTTCTCTGATTGACTTATTTTGCTTACCTAGCTGTTCATTTTTAACACCACTAGTAATGGGACTGACAAACACAAATGCCTCTTGACGTGGAACACAGTGAAAAATATAACTTCAGTTCTGCGTTTCTCCTGATTTAAAAAAACTAATAACTTCAATCTAATCACTAGGAAACAGGAAAAAAAATAAGAGTGCGCTACAAAATAACTCACCTGAACTCTTCAAAAACCTCAAGATCAAACACCTGAAACTAATGTAACATTGTGTGTCAACTATACTTTAATTTAAAAAGAAGTCAAGGTCATGAAGGATGAGGATGCACTGAGGAACTCCACTCAAAGGAGATGGAAGAGGCATGGAATTAAATGCAACCTGTGATCTCTGATCAGGTCCTGGATGAGGAAAACAGTTTCTTTCGCTTTTGCTATAAAGGACATCATTGTGACAGTTGGTGGAATTTGAATAAGGTCTGCAGATTGAATTATAATATTATATTGATGTTAATTTCCTAATTTTATAATTGCACTGTACTTATGTAAGATAATGTCCCTTTTTTTTTTTTAAAGACTTTATTCATCCATTCGACAGACAGAGATCACAAGTAGGCAGAGAGGCAGGCAGAGGCAGAGAGAGGAGGAAGCAGGCTCCCCGCTAAGCAGAAAGCCCGATGCGGGGCTCCATCCCAGGACCCTGGGATTATGACCTGAGCCGAAGGCGGAGGCTTTAACCCACTGAGCCACCCAGGCACCCTGACAATGTCCCTTTTTGAGGAAATACACCCCACATGATTTAGAGGTAAAGTGAATTATCTCTGCAAACTTTTTTCTTTTTTTCTTTTTTAAAGATTTTATATTATTTATTTATTTATTTATTTATTGACAGAGAGAGAGATACAGCAAGAGAGGGAACACAAGCAGGGGGAGCAGGAGAGGGAGAAGCAGACTCCCGCTGAGCAGGAGCCCGATGCTTGGCTTGAACCCAGGACCCTGGGATCATGACCTGAGCCCATGGCAGAGGCTTAACCATTGAGCCACCCATGTGCCCCTCTGCAACTTATTTTCAAGTGTTCTGGGAAAAAATAACAGGTAAGAGAATGAAAGTGATAAAAACAAATGTGATAAACATTAACATTTGGGTAGTCTGGGAAATATTTGTACAACTTTTGCAACTTTTCTGTATGTCTACAATTATTTAAACATAGAAGTTTCATTACAAAAACAAAGTTGTCTCCCTTACAGCTCCTGTAATTTTTAAACTTTCAAAGGATATTACCATTCATCTTTCAATTTTTACTGTAAGAGTAGCAAACACTTCTTTTTTTTTTTAAGATTTTATTTATTTATTTGACAGAGAGAGACACAGCGAGAGAAGGAACACAAGCAGAGAGAGTGGGAGAGGGAGAAGCAGGCTTCCTGCTGAGCAGGGAGCTGAAGTGGGGCTCGATCCCAGGACCCTGGGATCACGACCTGAGCTGAAGGCAGACACCTAATGACTGAGCCACCCAGGCGCCCCATGTTGTTGTTGTTGTTTAAGATTTTATTTTTAAGTAATCTCAACACCCAACATGGGGCTCAAACTTGCAACCCCGAGATCAGGAGTTGTGTGCTCTACCAACTGCGCCAGCCAGGTGCCCCCTGAGCTACGAAGTTTTAGTGTGATTGTTTTATTCTTCATTTCTTTGCTTTCGATTTCTTGGAAAAAGTATAAATAGTTTAAAAACACACGTTAGAGTTTATTTTTCTTTAATTATGTGAATTTTGTGGGTGGTCTATGTCACATGGCAAACTTCAAATAGTTTTGTCTGCTTATAGTACTGGACCCTGTGTCAGTCTGTCTCCAGGTGTTAAGGAGGTAAGAAGATCCATGAAGTTAACTCTCTGACATACAGCAGCAAATCCTCCTTTTTTGTTGACTTTGACGTCTGCTTGGCATTGTGAAGCAATGCTAAACAATGTCATCAGTATAAATATTTGAGACCTGGGGCACCTGGGTGACTCAGTATATTAAGTGTCTAACTGTTGATTTTAGCTCGGGTCATGATCTCAGGGTCCTGGGTTCCCGTTCAGTGGGGATTCTTCTCCCTCTCCCTCTACCCCTCCCGCTGCTCTCTAAATAAATAATAAATAAATAAAAATATTTGAGACCTGAATATTTTCTTCAATGATCCTTTGAACATTCATGACTTGTCTATGTATTATTTTAGGTTACCTTGGTATCAGGGGCACCTGGGTGGCTCAGTCATTAAGCGTCTGCCTTCAGCTCAGGTCATGACCCCAAGATCCTGGAATCGAGCCCTGCATCAGGCTCCCTGTTCTGCAGGAGACCTGCTTCTCGCTCTCCCACTCCCCCTGCTGTGTTCCCTCTCTTGCTGTCTCTCTCTCTCTGTCAAATAAATTAAAAAAAAAAAAAAAAAAGGTTTGCTTGGCATCATCTCTAACGTTACTGCATGATGGCAAATTTATTGCTACTTTCCTTTTTAAAGATTTTATTTATGAGAGAGAGAGAAAAAAAAAGAGAGAGAGAGAGAGGGAGAGAGAGCACAAATGAGAGGGGAGGGGCAGAGGGAGAAGCGGGGTGGTGTGGAGTGGTGATCCCAGGATGTTGAGATCATGACCTGAGTTGAAGGCAGACACTTACCTGACAGAGCCACCCAGGCACCCTCCAATTTATTGCTACTTTATTCAACAGGGTTATCTCATATTTTATAAACAAAATCAAAATCAGCTTGAAGAAGCCCTTTTTTTTTTAAACAGTACGATCAATACCTATAATCTTCATCTGAAACACAGGCTCATTAAAATCTCTCCAGTGAACAGCTCCCTAAAGCTTTGTTTGCTTTTTCTTAATTTGTCCAACCACACTAACCTCAGAGGCATGGTTTTGCCGACACCAGCACTTGGATGTTGTCAAGTGAACTTTGACATTCAGGCTGGAATGATGCCAGTGAAACACAAACGTGCCATTGAGCCGGCATGAGAGCCAGTGAAAAGCCCTGATTAGGAGTCAGCAGGCTGTGGGCTAGCACTTACTAGTCATGTGACTTCGGGTGACTCAGTGAACTTCTCTGAGGCTCATTTTCTTGTTAGTACAATGGGGATAAAAATCCTTGCTCTGGGGCACTTGGGTGGCTCAGCTAGTTGGGCATCTGCCGTCGGCTCAGGTCCTGTTCCTGGGATTGAGCCCTGCACCGGGCTCCCCACTCAGTGGGGAGTTTGCTTCTCCCTCTCCTTCTGCGTGCTCTCTCTCTCAAATAAATAAATAAAATCCTTAAAAAATAAAAATGAAAATCCTTGTCCTGCCTTCCTCTATTAGTATCACAATGACCAAATTAAATAATGTATGTGATACTTCTTTGTAATATTTTATATAAACTGAAATAAGTTCTTACACGATTATCAAGATAGTTGGAAATTAAAAAAAAAAAAAAAGACAAAACAAGACAGCAGAGTGGCTGGTACGGTGAATGGACGTAATTAAAAGTTTGCTGAGAGGTGGTAGCAAGTCTCCAAAGGTGGGCCCTAGGAGCCACTCCTCCTAGTGTCCGGGGGAGATACAGTTCCTCTCCTTAGAATCTGGGCTGGCCTTATGGCTCATTTTTTACCAGTGGAATACCACAGCAGTGATACTCTGTGATTTCCAATGCTAGGTCCTAAAAAGCTGTGCAGCGTTACACTGGGCCTCATGGAACACTCACTGTATATAAGGCTATAAGGTAAGTTGGTCTCTATGTAAAAAACTCAAATACTCTAAGATGTTACGTTGTAAGGAAGCCCCAGCTAGGCAGGTAGAGAGGTGCAGGGCAGGAAAAAGATCTCTTTTCCTTCCACCCATCTTAGGTTCAATGGCTGGGACCCTGTAAATTAGACTAACAGAAGACAGGTTAACAAGAGAAAAACAAATAGAAGTTCATTAATGCATATGCCACACAGACATATCTCTGTGTCTGAGAGCATTCGGAGATGAGTAATTCAAAGAGATGGTTAGAATTTGGGCTTTTATAGCATCTTAAGAAAACAGTGGTGAATTTTCAGGGAAGTCACAAGACCAGGGCAAAGGACTTTCAGTTTCTAGGGCAGCAAATCATAAAAAGGCAAATATATGGGGGGGGAACTAATGTAAACTAAGGGCTAGTTAGTAAAGTTATTTATGTGGATCCCTTCAGTGCCATTTCTGGGCTGACATTTCTAGAGGTGTAGCCAGTGCTTAACTTGTCTTTCCTGGTAGAGAAGGGAGGGGGAACACCTTCAAAAGTTTATGTCCTGCATTTAGGCAAATAGGGGGAGGGCAGAGAGCTCCACTTGTATTTGCATCTTAAATGTCCACAGCTCAAAATGATCTTTATGACCCAAGTGGTATATTTTAAGGTGGCATATTTTGCTACCCTTCAGAGGCCATGCAGAGAGAGAGGAAGCAAGAGAGAGAGAGAGAGAGAATATTACTCGGCCAGGCCCTGTGTCTTCCAGCCATCCCAGCTGTGCCATTAAATATGTGAATGAGAATAACATCTGGGACGTCCAATCCAGACTAGCTGTTATCTGACTGTAGCCACATGACTAACCCCAACGGGGAACCGCCCAGCTGCACCCAGTGAACCACAGAACTGTGAGAGAGAATAAACTGTTGTTTTAAGCCACTAAGTTTTGGGGTGGTGTGTTACACAGCAATCGGTAACTGGAATATAGAATAATTTTTGACTTTTCCGCTCATGGAAAGCTTGTCAAGTTAATTAGTGTAGAATTTCATGAGACATTTAGGACAAAGTCCCTGATGTGTATCAGGACTTATTTCAGTTGATTTGCTGCCTCTTGCCAAAGGCACATTGTTCTAGAAAGTGCATTTCAGGGGGCAATGAGAAGAAAATGATTAGTGAGTCCACGGCAGAATAGAAGAAGGAGGAAAAACATTTTCTACTTTCAGGCTACATTTTTGTTGTTTTTATAAATAATTGCTTTGAACCATTGCACAAATTATACTTTTTCACAGGACAGGTTTTTTCTTTTCTTTTTCTTAGGATATATTAAAATTCTCCTGTGGTTTAATTTGTGACCAATTTTATAATTGCAGATTTCTAACTGCTTTAATTAACTTTTTTGTTCAAATCAGTTTTGCTGAGATATATTATTTACATACAGTAAAATTCACACATCTTAGGTGTACACGTCTTGAGTTTTGGTAAGTGTGAAAGGCCATGACCCCCACCAGAATCAAGATATAGAGTATTTCAATAAGTTTTTTTTTTTAAGATTTTATTTATTTATTTGACAGCCAAAAATCACAAGCAGGCAGAGAGGCAGGTGGTGGGGGGGGGCAGGCTCCCCACTGAGCAGAGAGCCCCATGTGGGGCTTAATCCCAGGACCCTGGGGTCATGACCTGAGTCGAAGACAGAGGCTTAACCCACTGAGCCACCCAGGCGCCCTGAGTATTTCAATAAGTTTAAAAAGTTCCCTCATGTTCTGTCGTACCCAATCACCTCCTTCCATCCCCACTTCCTGGTAACTTTTGATCTGATTTCTTCCCTTTAGCTCTGTCTTCTTCACACTGTTATGGAAGCAGAATCATACAGTGTATGGTCTCTTACATCTGGCTCTGTTCGCTGAGCATTATGACTTTGACGTTCGTCAGAAGTTAATAGTCTGATCATCACTTTTAATAGTACACCAATTATAACACTTTTTCTTTAAGTGCATCCTAAGTGAATGTAGAGCTACGAATAGCTAAATAAGCCATACTGTCATTGTAGTATATCTCAAAATTCTATCTGAAGACCACCTGCACCAGAATCACCTGGGGTGCTTGCTAGAATCTCGGATTCAGATCTTTTGACCTACTCAGTTATGTGTTTAGTGACCACCTCCTTGTGACTTTATGCATAAGTAAAATCATAAACCCTCAGGTACTCCAAGATGAACAAGAATATCAGAGTTAAGTGGTTCTGAGTTTGAATCTAGCTCTGCCATTGATTAGCTGCAAGAAGTTGGGCAAATTTCCTAAACTCTCTGCACCTATTTTGTACTTGGAAATAATTAATGTATTCACCAAATATTTTTGAGCATCTATCGTATGACAGGCATGGTTCTAGGAACTAGAACTGCAGCAGTGAATAAGACAAAGTCCATTCCTTCACGGAACACACATTCTGTCAGAGTGAGATAACAAAAGCACATAAATATGAGATAAATTTCCGTTAATGATACTCTGTAGAAAATGAAACAAGGTTTTGACATAGAGGGTACCTTAGTTAAGATATAACCTAGACTACTTGTCACAGAGAAACTAAGAAATACATTTAAACAAGAAGGAAGTGTTCCCCTCCCCCCTTCCTTTGTGAGAGTCTGGAGGAGGCAGCAAGGGACAGAGGCAGGGTGGCTCTCACCTTTATCTCTGAAAGGCTTCATCTCTCCATCTCCTAGCTGCTTCGACTCCTATAATCTTGTCTGTATGCCAACTAGGAGGAAAGAGGAAAAGTTTTAGGGGAATTTGTGCCCATTTTTTTATGGGTACATCGCTTCTATTCACATTCTGTTGGTAAAATGTAGAGGTACCTGTCTGCAAGGAAGGCTGGGAAATGTCATTTCTGCTGTGGCCACATAGAGTGAAAACTCCAGAGGAAGAGGCAAATGGGGATTGGTAGACAACCGCAATCCCTGCCAGAAAGTGTGACTGGGTGGTGCAGGAGGCTATTTTAACTAGGGTAATCATTAAAGGCCTCTTTTGGAAAGCAGTAGTTGAGAGTCTGGGCCGCCTGGGTGGCTCAGTCTTTTGAGCGTGGACTCTTGGTTTCGACTCAGGTCCTGATCTCATAGGTCCTGGGATGGCGGCCCACCTCTGGCTGTGCACTCAGCAGGAGTCAGCTTGGACATTCTCTCCCTCTGCTTGTACTCTCTTTCAGTCTTTCTAAAATAAATAAATAAATCTTTCAAAAATCTATTTTAAAATTTTAAAAAAGAAGAAGAAAGGAAGGAAGAAAGAGTAAATTTCAGTCCCTACTAATTCATGAAGCACATTTTCCTCAACATGTTTATGACTCATACGCTTTTCTGTATTTCCGTTTACAAAAAACTCGCCACCTATCTTGATTGTCTCTTGAAATGGTAGGGGGAAAATTGATGTCAGCCTTCAGCGGCCACCATGCAAGTCCAGTCCAGAGGTTCGCATGTGATTTATCAGCCGGCCTTCTCCCCGGGGTTTATGCTCAAGCACTTCGAGGTTTGGCCACCCCTCATTCATCCTTCACTGCCTTCCTCAAGGGCAGGAAGAAACCACGCCTTTCTCTTGCAGATTTTTCTCTCTGAAACAATTTCGGGGTGGGGGGCGGGCGAAGAAACATACATGTCTCATGTTTTGACGCTACATCAAGAACAGAGACTGAAAAGAAATACTAATTTCTACGTTCTAGGGTAATTTTTCTTTTGTAACATTGTGGCCACGGACCATTCTGAGAATGTGATGAACGCTGTGCATCTTCTCCCCCAGACGCCGCCCAGTAGGGTCAGTTCTCCGCCTCTTCCCCGCCCCCCAAAGTAGTATTGCACACTAGATCACTCCTTCCACTCTCTTCCTCTCCCGTGCGGGTCCTGATGCCTGAACCAGCGCATCTTAGCTGAACTCAGGCATCCACTCCACCTAGGACACTAGCACCGTCGGTACGCGGCTGACGGGGCCCGGCCGCGGACGAGCCCGGAACTCAGTTACCGGCCCCTGTTGCCCACCGGAACGTGAAGGGACGGAACGCACCAGGCTGGAGAACGGAAAGAGAGAGCGAGGGACGTGTTTGGCAGAGGGACGGCCTGATCGTTTATGCTGCCGGTTTGGTTTGTCTCTTGGCAATGTTTCCGAGGGTCTCCGCGATCCTACCCCTAAGGCCCGTCTCCCGCTTCCCTTTATACTCTGGAGGCTCAGAGGCTACGATTGTGCTACTCGGTGCTCCGCACGGAACGGTCAGGTACCGCATTTCGGCGCTGTTGGCCTTACGGGTGTTAAGGCAACCTCCGGGCTCCCTCCGGGGCATTCGGTGGTCATTCTCCGCTTCCTGGGGTGGATGTTCCAGCCCGCGGGATCTCAGAGGCCGTTGCTTTAAAGCTGAGGAAAGGGAAATCCCAGAAAGCTAAAATGACTTGCCCAAGGTCATAACGTGAGTGAGAAACAGAGCTACGGTTACAAGGTTGGCTCCTGTCCCGAGCGCTCTGCTCTACACCGCGCCGCCTACCTCTTGCCACGCCTCCCCTCGTTCAGTCCGGGCTCCAGAAGCAAAGTTGTCTCACCTTCCCCCCCCCCTCCCCAAGACTATAACGGTCTCATTCCTGCCTCCATTTATTCTTTGATTCGACATTTAAAGTACCTACACTGTACCGATACTGGCGTTAAACCCCGAATAACACCAGTTCTGCCACCACGAAGCTTATAGTTCACCAAGCATGCAATTCAAGTTTAGCGGAGTGAGGCTGAGATGGTGTGGGTAGCACAGAATGCTTTATTAATTCCAGTCATGGCTGGGTGAGCAAGTCGGGACAGCTAACTATTGCAGGAGAGGTTCAGGGTATCCTTTCTGGAAAAGAAGTCTGATAAAATCTAAAGGGGGACCAAGGGTTGGAGCTAGCCAGGCAAGAAAAGTAGTTATGCGTCTTTCGTCTTGCTGTTTATTCTCTAAGAACCCTCATCATTATGGAAACTTAATTCTGCTGCATATAATCCAAGCAGAACGATTTGGGGCCAGGGCCACTATGATTAAGTGTAGCTCAAAGCAGGTTAGTAGCAATGGAGATGGGAAGAAGTAGCTGGATGGAGGAGAAAAATCAGGTAGAACTGATATGATGTGACATGAAATAAGGGTAAGGTAGAGAAAAGATTTAAGCAGGCTACCCTACAAGACAGGTGTACTGTTAATGTTAATAGAAGATTGAGGAGCAGCTTTGAGAAAGCTTTTAAAATATGTCATAGTTTTTAGAATTCAAAATATCTGTTATGGTAAGAAGCCCCTTCAGTACAGAAGGGTGAAAAATGGATAGTCAGTATTAGAGGGGAGCTCTTGAAGGTGATTTTGGATGTGTTGTATTTGAAGTGCTGATGAAATGCTCTCAGTGGAAACAAGCCCTGGTGGGAGGTTATGACCAAAGTTTTATTATTTTAGTGTTATGGAGTTACTGCCCATACGTGATTTTCCTGTACTAAACATAGATTACTTTCTGTGGCCCTGTAGTAGTCTTGGAAGGAAACATTGAAAGATGGGAGGTTATATGTGAGAGTCTCCTGATTGCCACCTTTGTTATAATACCTTTAATATTTAACTTTAACATGTGAAATAATATTTTCCTAAACTGAATCGTACCGTATATTGAATGATATGATGAAGATCCTGTGTACTGATTATAAAGATATTAATTATGTAATTGGTTTTGCATTCTAATTGTTTAGTGCCTCGAGTTGATAGCCTTTGATATTTTTATAAGCAAATCAAATAGTCTGTTTCAGAATTCTTGGAAGTAGCCATTTTTTTCTTTCATTAAAGGGTCCCTAGTCTGGTACTGCTATTGGCTAGCTTTGAGAACTTGATATAATATGTAGCCCAGGGTCTGATGTGCGGTCTTGAGATGAGTTGTATCAGAAGCACCTGGCATCTTGGTTAAATGCAGGTCCTTGTGCAGCATACCAAACTTAGCAACCAAGAATCTCAGGAATGTATTTTAAATAAGCTCCCTACGTAATTCAGATGATCCCTAAAGGTTAAGAACCACTGATTTAGCCTCTTTAAGCATCAGTTGCTTATGTAAAACAGAAGTAGTAAAACCTGTCCTGTAAAATTGTAAGGATTAAAGGACGTGTGTCACGTAGCTCCTCAGATACGCGGTCCTCTGATGGGCAGTATCAGTATTACTTGGAAATTTGTTAGAAATGCAAACACTTTGAGTCCCTCCTCAAAGCTACTGAATAAGGATTCCTTGGTGGGACCCCTAGGTAATTCTTACGCATATTGAAGTTTAAGAAACAGTGTTCTAGCCTGTTAGCTTCAGAAAGATAGGGACCATGAGATTCTTATTTACTATTGTATCCTATCGTCAATGCATAGTATAGTATCCAGCACAGAGTAGATATTCATTGTATTTAATGAATGACTTTTTGTACATTTTACCTTTCTAATCTAACACATTCATTAGCTTTTTATGTTTTTAAAAATATTTTCTTTCTTTCTTTTTTTTTAAAGATTTATTTATTTGGGATAGAGAGTGTGAGAGAGTACACCCACGAGCAGGGGGAGAGGGAGAGGGAGAAGCAGGCTCTCCCCTGAGCAGGGAGCCCCACGTGGAGGACGTGGGGCTGGATCCCAGAACCGTGGCCTGAGCGGAAGGCAGATGCTTAACTGACTGAGCCACCCAGGTGCCCTAGCTTTTTAATTTCTTCAATATCAGGACACCTGGGTGGTGCAGTTGGTTAAATGTCTGACTCAGTTTCAGCTCAGGTCATGATCTCAGGGTCCTGAGAATGAGCCTCACATCGGGCTCCATGCTCAGCTTCCTTGGGATTCTTTCTCCCTCTGCCCCTTCTGTTGGTGCTTGCGTTCTTGCTCACACGCTCTCTCTCTCAAATATATAAATGAATCTCTAAAAAAGAAAAAAAGTTCGTCAATATCAAGTATCAAAAGGTTTTTAACACCACAAAATAAAATCAGATATTTGGGTGACTTAGATTTGGCAAATCTTTTGCATGAATTTGAAATAGATGTAATCATTTGTGTCATTCTTTTTCACAAATGTATTTAATGAAAAAGCGGAAAGTAGCCATTGAATATCCTTTTTACTGTTCCATTTCAGCTTAGTTTACAAATGGTGATTGGTTAAATGACATGTAGCTCAATGAGAAAGTTGATCAGATTAGAATAACACCCAGACATTAGAATAATACTCAGACATGTTTTTTAAAGAAAGTAACTTTTCTTTATTAATAGAAATTTCTGGGGGCGCCTGGGTGGCTCAGTGGGTTAAGCCTCTGCCTTCAGCTCAGGTCATGATCTCAGGGTCCTGGGATCAAGCCCCGCATCGGGGCGCTCTGCTCAGCAGGGAGCCTGCCTCCCCCCCTCTCTCTGCCTGCTTGTGACGTCTCTGTCAAATAAATGAGTAAAATCTTAAAAAAAAAAAAAAGAAATTTCTTTATTTTTATACCTTTTAAAGAGGTAGTATTATGCTAAGAACAAGGACTTGGTAGTCAGTCAGTTTGGGGTTTGAGAATAGTAAATTGCAATTTATTAACTCTGTCACGGTTTTTGCAACCTTTTTTTTTTAAGGTTTTATTTTTACTTATTTGAGAGAAAGGCAGAGAGAGGGCACAAGCAGGGGGAGCGGCATGCAGAGGGAGAAGTGGACTCCCCAGCAAGGAGCCTGATGTGGGACTCAATCCCAGGACCCTGGGGTCATGACCTGAGCCAAAGGCAGACACTTAACTGACTGAGCCACCCAGGCAGCCTGTGGAATCCTTTTTTTTTTTTTAAATGTTAGTTCGTGTCTTTTTTTTTTTTTAAGATTTTATTTATTTGTTTGACAGAGAGAGATCACAAGTAGGCAGAGAGGCAGGCAGAGACAGAGAGAGGGGGAAGCAGGCTCCCTGTTGAGCAGGAAGCCCAAATGTGGGACTCCATCCCAAGACCCTGGGATCATGACCTGAGCTGAAGGCAGAGGCTTTAACCCACTGAGCCACCCGGGCACCCCATAGTTCATGTCTTTTATCAACGCATATACAATTACTTGTTTTCCAGTTTGTTGAAGCAATAGGTCAGACAGCATTTGTCACAGTAATGTCTGTCAGAGTGGCTAGCCATGAAACTCCAGCACCACATCCATCTGAAGGGCACTTCTGATTCCACTTTATAGTATTTCAGGACAGCTAACTTAACCTTCTTTCCCTCATGAGGAATTCTCAAGAAGAATTTCTTGAGAGTGGTATAAGACTTCTTCCTTTTCTTAGCACCACCATGAAGTCTCAGCCAAAGATGAGGAGTGGACTCCTTTTAAATGTTGTGTCAGACAGAGTACGTCCATCTTCCAGGTGCTTGCCAACAAAGATCAGTCTCTGCTGGTCAGGAGGAATTCCTTCCTTATCCCGAATCTTGGCCTTTACAGTTTCTATTGTATCTGAGGGTTCATCCTGGAAAGTGGTCTTTCCCCATAAGGTTTTTATGAAAATCTTTCATCTTGGTGATATTTCCACCACAGATGGTGGATCACAAAGTTATCACCTTTTTTAAATGTCACAGAATGCATAGAAAATGATCTTGTGTCAAACTTTGAGGTAAACGGAGGGAGGCAACAGATAGGAGCTCCAGCAGCCCCAGGCTTCACCCAGCTACCCCAAGGACCAGGTGATCAGTCAGTCTCAGCACACCTGTAACCCGTTTGTGACTCACCAGTGTATCTTAGGCCTTAGTGAGCCCTGCGCTACATGAACTTGGGTAAATCACTTCGCTTCTCTGGTTTCTATTTTCCTTATCTGTAGAATGGGGGAAATACGGAGTTGTTGCGGGTATGAGGAAATGTAATAAATACTTTGCACCAGACTAAGCACATAGTATATATTTAATAAATGTTACGTTGTTCTTGTTACGGTTGCTGACAATAATAATAAAAACAAAAGGGAAGGATTTGAATTAGAAAAGTTTAAAAACATGTAAAAGCAGTGTTTTGAATCCTTGCTTTATTATTTTGGATTGTATTTTTCATTTTTTTTTTCTTTAATGCTTCTTTCTAGGACAAAAAATAATGTCCAAAGATACTTTGGCACTAACAGTGTGATTTATAGCAAGAAAGATGAGCAGTCTGCTCCAACGCATGGGATTTCCAAAGAAACAGAGAGCCAAGAGAGTGTAAAGGAGAATACAAAAAAAGACTTGTTAGATATTATTAAGGGCATGAAAATTGAGTTAAGCACAGTAAATGTACAAACAACAAAGCCCTCAAGCAGAAGACAACTCAAGAGTGTGGAAGCTACAATTGGCAGGCTTCAAAAAACTCTGGAAGATGCCCCAAAGAAGAGGTAAATTGAACTGAATTTCAATTACATTGAAAGTAATCTTTGAAACTCTTTCTTTTAGGAACAAAAATTGAAATTAGAGGACCTGGGAGATGCTACATGAAAACTTAATCTGTAAACACAGAGACTGTAGCACATGAAAGATACTGTTAGCCTTCTATATTTAAATAGGAAGGGGAGAGGCACCTGGCTGGCTCAGTGTGTTGAGCATGTGACCCCTGATCTTGAGGTTGTGAGTTCAAGTCCCATATTGGGTTTAGAGGTTACTTTAAAATCTTTGGGGCGGTGGCTCAGGTGCTGGGTGTCTGCCTTTGGCTCAGGTCATGATCCCAGCGTCCTGGGATTGAGCCCCACATCAGGCTTCCTGCTCCTCGGGAAGCCTGGTTCTCCCTCTCCTGCTTCCCCTGCTTATATTCCCTCTCTCACTCTCTCTCTGTCAAATAAATAAATAAAATCTTTTAAAAAATAAAATAAAATCTTTAAGGGGAGCCTGGGTGGCTCAGTTGGTTAAGCATCTGACTTTTGATCTCAGCTCAGGTCTTGATCTCCAGGTCACGAGTTCAAGCCCAGTGTTGGCCTCCACTCTGGGTGGGGGGTGGGGTGGCCTACTTAAAAATTTTTAAAATTGGAAAAAAAAAAATCTTTAAATAGGAAGGGGACATCTGCATACAATTTAGAGAGGAAAAGAGTCAAGATCTAATTGAGAATTCCACATGTTTTCTTACATGTTCATCAGTGTTATTAACTGCAACTTAATTGCCTCTTTAAACTGTTAATTACCAAATTGTTTATATCCTGATTTGGAGGTAGCCTCATGTCTCTGAAGGACTGGGTTTGAAATTTCCATTTTTTTTTTTAAGATTTTATTTATTTATTTGACAGACAGAGATCACAGTTAGGCAGAGAGGCAGGCAGAGAGAGGAAGGGAAGCAGGCTTCCCACTGAGCAGAGAGCCTGATGTGGGGCTCGATTCCAGGACCCTGGGATCATGACCTGAGCCGAAGGCAGAGGCTTTAACCCACTGAGCCACCCAGGCACCCCTGAAATTTCCATTTTAAAAATTCCACTGAGGATAGAATTTAAGCATGTTGATTACAACTGTTTTATATGACTTCCTTTGACCAGTAATTATCAGTGCTCTCAGCTTATGTGGTTTCCTCAAAATATTGTAATTACTTGTGCTTGTGAAAAGAGTACTGATTCTTTTATTTTCTTTTTTTAAGATTTTATTTATTTATGACAGAGATAGCAAGAGAAGGAACATAGCCATGAGGAAGCTGAAGAGGGAGAAGCAGGCTTCCTGCTGAGCAGGGAACCAGATATAGGGCTGGATCCCAGTGTCCGGGACGCTGGGATCATGACCTGAGCCAAAGGCAGATGCTTAACTACTGAGCCACCCAGGCACCCCTATTTCACTGATTCTAATAATGTTTTAGCATTATGTTGTAGTTTAAATGGCAATATTTTGGGGGCGCCTGGGTGGCTCAGTGGGTTAAAGCTTCTGCTTTCGGCTCAGGTCATGATCTCAGGGTCCTGGGATCGAGCCCCACATCGGGCTCTCTGCTCAGCAGGAAGCCTGCTTCCTCCTCTCTCCCCCTCTCTCTCTCTGCCTGCCTCTCTGCCTACTTGTGATCTCTCTCTGTCAAATAAATAAATAAAAATCTTTAAAAAAAAAAAAAAATAAATAAATGGCAATATTTTGTTTTAATGATACTTAAATAATGGTGAGTCTTACACAGATATCATCGATTCAAATAGTGATAAAGTATGTGGCTTAAACAACCCCATCTTTGACATCTCTTAGCAGAATCAGCAGCTAATGTAGATTTTTTTTTAGTTAAAGATTTTTAACAGAGAGAGACATAGCAATAGAGGGAACACAAGCAGGGGGAGTGGGAGAGGGAAAAGCAGGCTTCCCGCTGAGCAGGGAGCCCAATGTGGGGCTCTATCCCAGGACCTCAGGATCATGACCTGAGCCAAAGGCAGATGCTTAATGACTGAGCCACCCAAGCGCCTACTAATGTAGATTTCTACTTTCCAGAATGACTTAATATTTTTATGAAACTTCTTGGTTTCTGTATTGTATCCCATTGTATCAAAACCATCCCTGGAATGCGTAATTGGGTGGTAGAGAATAAGCTAATTCAGTGCATGCCCGTCATAGGTACCCCCTCTCCTCTATTTATTTATTCATTGTCAAGTAATCTCTGTACCCAATGTGGACTTCAAACCCACAACCCTGAGACTGAGTCAGATGCTTTACTGACTGAACCAGCCAGGTGCCCCATCTTCCTCCTCCTTTTTAGAAACAAAATAAACAAAAATAGTAAAAGTATATAGAATTAGATGATATAGACACACACACATGCACATATATATATCTATCTTTAGTGAGAGGGTTTTTTTTTTTTAAGCTTCCAGACCTGTTTGTGACCCATTGTGGTTTTTTATTACAATTATATAATTTAATTATTTATTATAGAAATGGTTAAAATAAGTTGAATGTTTTGCAAAGACTCAGAAAAAATTTTTTTAAATTCCTTTCCAATTAGGTATGAATGAGACAAGCAGAAAAATGTAAGAAAATTCTGCACTCAGAATGCTTTGTAAGCCTTTTTAAGTTCTTAATCTGAGTTTCCACTTTAAAGAAACCAAAATCGGAACTCTTGGAGGATGTACTATAGTGCAGTGCATATATAAAAGATACATGTTGGAACTTCTGTTCAAAGAAGGGCTTTGGTCCTGCAACAAAATATTGGTGAATGAGATACATTTGTTTTAAAAATTTATCTTTTAGGGGTTCCCAGGTGGCGCGGTTCATTGAGTCTCAGACTCTTAGTTTTGGCTAAGGTCATGATCTCGGGGTTGTGAGATCAAGTCCCGCATCGGGCTGTATGCTCAGCGTGGAGTCTGCTTGTTCCTCTTCCTCTGCTTCCCCCCATTTGCTCTCTCTCTGTAAAATAAATAAATTAATCTTTTTTTTAAATAAAATGAAAATGTATCTTTTAGGAGCCCTTGGCTGGCTTAGTCAGCAGAGCATGTAGTGCTTGATCTTGGGGCCCTGAGTTTGAACCCCACATTGGGCATAGAGTTTACTTAATTAAAAAATTGTTTTTAATGTATCTAATGATTTTGTTCCCCACCTTCTTTTTTTAAGGGATCCCAGATGCACAGATTTGGGTTAATCATCTTTGATTCATGATGACTGTCATGGCTCCATGTATGACCTGATTCTAGTTTTTTATTTGTATTATATATTAAACAGCTGTTGATAAAGTTAGTGTGGCTGCATAGCAATTACTCCAAAATTTAGTGGCATAAAACAACCATTTTTAAGGCTCATGGCTTCTGTGGGTCAAGCAGTTTGGACAGGACATAGTGGAAAAGGCTAATCTCTGCTCTGTGCTGTCCTCCCTTGGAAGACTTGGAAGTCCAGGGGCTGGAATCGGTTAAAGGTTTGCTCATTCATAGCTCTGACAGTTGAAGCTAGCTGTTAGCTGAGACCTTAGCGCAGGACTGTGCAGCCTGGGCTTTCTCACTGCGTGGCATCTGGGTTCCAAAGGCAAGTGTCTCAAGAGAAAGTGAGCCAGAAAGAATTTGTGTTGTTTTTATGGTATAACCTAGGACTCATACTGGATAAGATTGGATACTTTCCTGTTTCATATTGATTGGAGGGGAGGGGGTGGTACTTGCTTTTTATCATAGCAACTGCCAGAAAAGCATCTTCACAAAAATATGTCATCAAAAGGAATGCAGTGGTCCAGTGTTAACACTGGGAACCACCTTGACTTAGTAGTTTGCACGGTCACTGACTAATGGCTGTGTTTCCCTGTGGTGCTTCCCTGCGGTGCTGTGTTTCCCTGTGGGCATTGTTTGAGAACCTAAGTCGTATTCTGCATTGAGCTCCCTGTGCAAGCCTGTGGGACCATACCCGTTAGTTTCTTAGAATTCTGTTGTCTGTTCATAGTCTCCCTAAGGCACCATTTTAAATCTTTCTAAGATCTTGGGGAGCCTGACTGGCTTAATTGGTAGAGCATGAAATTCTGGCTTAGTTGGTAAAGCATGAAATTTTTTTTTTGAGATTTTATTTATTTATTTGATAAAATGAGAGAGCACAAGCAGAGGGAGCAGGAGAGGGAGAAGCAGGCTCCCTGTTGAGCAGGGACCCTGATGCAGGGTTCATATGGGCTCAATCCCAGGACCCTGGGATCGTGACCTGAGTTGAAGGCAGGTGCTTAACTGTCTGAGCCACCCAAATTTCCTGAGCATGCAATTCTTGATCTCAGGGTTGTGAATTTGAGCCCCATGTTGGGTGCAGAGATTACTTAAAAATAAAATCTTTGGAAAAAAATCTAAGATTTTAACAAGGAGTTTTGTATTGATACCCATGGCTTTATCATTAAACAGTGTTTTCCTGACACTGCACTGAATTTGATCTCTCTTCAGAAGCTATTTCTTTTTTCTTTTTTTAATTTTATTTAAATTTAATTAATTAACAGATAATGTACTATTTGTTTCAGGGGTACAGGCCTGTGATTCATCAATGTTAATATAATACCCAGTGCTTATTACAACACATGCCCTCCCCAATATCCATCACCCAGTAACCCCATCCCTCCATCCCCTCTCCTCCAGCAACCCTTAGTTTTGTTTCCTGTGATTAAGAGTCTCTTATGGTTTGTCTCCCTCTCTGGTTTCATCTTGTTTCATTTTTTCCTCTCTTCCCCTATGATCCTCAGCCTTTCTTAAATTCCACATATCAGTGAGATCATATCAGAAGCCATTTCCGAATTTTAGCATCATTTCCTTCCTGGAGGAGCTAAGAAGGAAAAATGTTTTATTTATTTATTTATTTATTTTTAAAGATTTTATTTATTTGAGAGAGAGAGAGCATGAAAGGGGCGAGGGGCAGAGGGAGAAGCTGGCTCCCTGATGAGCAGAGGGCCTGATGTGGGAATTGATCCTGGAACTCCAGGATCATGACCTGAGCCGAAGGCAGTTGCTTAACCAACTGAGCCACCCAGGTGCCCCAAAATGTTTTATTTTTGATTCCAGCAAATCTTGGTTCCTTTATATGGTACAGTTTTTTCTCATCTCTGTGTTCTTGAATTTTATCATCCGCAACTAAGAAGCCAAGAGGCACCTTCTACATTGAAAGTCTCCTTAGACTGGCTTACCCAATTCCCTGGGTGTATTTCCTGTTTTCCATGTTACTACAAACAACAGTGTTGCTAAAGAGAAGTCCCCTTTCCTGCAGCTTCCAGTAATGTTGATTTTCCTAAAGTTCTCCCTCACAGTGGCTTTGAGGGCCCTCGGGCTCTAAGTCTCTTTGAGGCCCTAGTCTCTCATATATACTTGCCTCAAGGTCTTTCCTGTTTCCACCCACTGCCTAATACCCAAAGGTTTCCCATACATTTTAGGTTTTTTGTTACAGTAGCGCCCAACTTCTAGATACCAAAATCTTCCAGTTACGTGTTATGGCGCAACAAACCATCCCACGGCTTGAGCAGAGCGTGGTGGAGGTAGCTGTGTCGGCCCCACTTGGCACTAGTGAGGGCCAGTGCAAGGGGAAGTTTCGCTCACGTACTTACCAGTGGCTGGTGCTAGCTCCTGGTTAAGACTGTATTTGGGGCTTTTTGCCAGAACACTGAGTCAAGGCCTCTCCATAACCTCCTAGTTGAGTTCCAGGGACAGACATCTCAAGAGAGCCAAACCAAAGCTGCGTCATCTTACATGACCTAGGCTTGCAAGTCACTGTGCATCATCTCTATCGTTGTGTTCATCGAGGCAGTCAGTTTGCTCTGGTTTCAAGGGGAGGGAACATGGAGTCCTTCTCTCTATGGGAATGTGGCAAGGTTTTGGAAGAGTCTGTAGCACCAGAAATACAGGTATCTCTATTTCCTAAAAGTATTATCTGCCACACCTGTTAACCTGATAACTGTTGATGTCTGTTGTACTAAAGGGAACATTACCATGATGAAATTGACCCCTAATTGATCGCATCTGGTTTGGGAGACTATCGGTACCTTATGGTTCACCATATGTACCTAGGGCTTCCTTGTGCAGTTGCTCTTGTAACTGCATGTCCGTTGTGGGGACCATGGAAACTCTGTGGCCTTGTTACGAGAGAGAACCAGTTCCCACGGGGCACTAAGCGAAGAAGCTCCTGCACCTGCGTGATGTGGGTCTCCTAACTTTTGGATGGCATGTGCGGTGTCATCCACATGAGTGCTGCAAGGATTGCCACTGAGAGGGACACATGAGGCTGCCCTGCCAGTCTGCTGTGGTTCTGTCCTTTATCTTTCTGAATAGACTGGACCAAACACGTTTGTGGTAGTCTTGTGAGTCTGAATGGGTTGTGGAACCTAACAAGACCCCTGGTGAGTACAGCAATAACCAAAATTTCTAGCTCGTACTTTAACTTTCTCTTAACTAAGCAACTATCTGCTCTGATCATCCAATAAGGTTTCAGTTACTTATTAATGAATCCACGAATTGAAATTTAGATTATTCTAGTTTTTCATTGGTATAAAATAATGCTATGATGAACTTCATTCAACAACTTTAGATTGTCATTATATCTCAGGCAGTGTCCAATGAGATGGAGGAGAGGAGTGAACAAAACAGCATCAAAAAAAAAAAAGTCTCTGCTCCTTACGGAATATTGGGGGAGTCGGGGTGGGAGAGAGTATATATACTCACATCACATAGACATACAATATGTCAGGTGATGAAATGTGAAGAAAAATAAGATAGGCTGGAGAGGGGCTATTTTTTAAAAGGGATCGTGGGAGAATAATGATTAAGCAAAGGCCTGAAATATAAGGGCTCCTGAGTGGCTCAGTTGGCTGGGCGACGACTGGCTCTTGATTTCAGCTCAGGTCATGCATGACCTTGGGGTTGTAAGACAGAGCTCTCCATCAGGCTCTGCACTGAGCATGGAGCCTGCTTGAGATTCTCTTCCTCCTCCCTCTGCCTCTCACCCCCTTCATGTGCTCACTCACTCTCTCTCTCAAAAAAAAAGGCCTGAAATAAAGTTATGCATAAAGCCATGCAGGTATCTGAAAGATGATTTGCTTTCAGGTACTAGGGATAGAACTGCTTAAGCCTTGAATTTGGAGTGTGTAGTATCCCTCAAATTACATGTATGTATCTGCTTATTTTCTTTAGCTAATACTCCTGGAGGTGGAATTTCTAGGTAAAAGGATTTGCATATGTTTGGGACTTTTTTTTTCCTGGTGAGAGTGAGAGAGCATGCTCATGCGAGTTGGGGAGGGGCAGAGGGTGAGAGAGAATGAGCGTGCCCTGGGGCTCCTTCTCAAAACCCTGCGATCATGACTGAGCCAAAATCAAGAGCCGGGCACTAAACTGACTGAGCTAGCCAGGTGCTGCTTAGGCTATTGAAAATGTGTCATCAGATTGCCAAAAATTGTGTTAATTTTTGTGTCCCCTTAACAGGATCCTACTCCTTACAAGAATTTCTTTTCTGAAATTGTATATGTCATACAATTCATTTTAAATAAATTCAGGAAGTACAGAATGGTATAAAGTATGTTTTCCTGAAATAGTGTGAGTTATAGGATAGAACAGGTGGTTATTTTAGCAAGTTCTCTTGTTAAAAATCTGGGTAGAAGGATCTCAGTATGTAAAGATCATCTTATTTCAATGATAGAAGCTCCCTGACAATTTTTATTAACTAGAACATTTCAAATTATAAAACCAGAAACTATGATTATAAAGAACACCGTTGTGATAAAATTCATGGTTCTAGAAAATGAATACTCGTTTATATTCTTTGTACACTCTGATCAAATATGCATATTAAAATTTGAAAACAAACCTCTCAAGTAGTTTAGGAAAAGTGATTTGGGATAAATTTCAGACCTTATTCATAGGTAACAGTTTTGTAAGTAGCTCATTTCTTTTTAACTAATAGTAATATTAATTGTAATATTCCCTTTTTTATTCTGTTTTTCTTCCTTGGTATAGTCAGGTTTTAGAGTTCTCATATCTCAGGTAAAGTCCTTAAATCTTTATCCAGCAACTTAGGGATTTGGGAATTTTGATTTACATATTAAACAACCGATCATTATGTAGAAAGTAAAACATTAACTTGGATCCCGCTCACTGAGAGAGCAGTTCTTAATGAGTTAATATGTAATAATGTAGACAATGTTTTTTTATGTCTGGCACATTTTTCCATTAACTTATCCTAATTTACTGAGGAAGAGCTTTGTTTAAAGCTTTTTCTTATGGAAAGTTTAAAACAAAATCCTGTAATGAACCCCTTTGTACCTGTCACACAGTTTCAGTAAGCAATATTTTTGCCATTCTTATGTTGTCTATATCTTCACCTACTTTCCATCTCCTACTAGATCATGATAATGATTTATGGTTCTTTTTTCCCCAGGTAAAATTTACATACTTTGAAGCATACACATCTTAGCTGTAGGATTTTGGCAAATCCACGAGCTTATCAAGACACAGCATTTCTCATTTCCTTCTTCCCGTCAGTAGCCTTCTGTCCTGAGGCAATCACTATGCTGATTTTTTTCAGTGTAGGTTAATTTTGCCTGTTCTAGAAGTTGTATAAATGGACTATTACAGAGCACCCTTTTTTTTTAATCCAACTTTTCATTGTTTCATTCATGTTAATAGCATGAGCTGAGTACTATTCCATCATATGGATTTATCATGATATGTGAATAGATTTAGCTACTTTAATATTGGCTTGCAATATATATAGTTTCTGAAATAAATTGGCATCTAAAAATCCAGTAAACTATAACCGCCACTCTTTTTTTTCCTCACCCCTCTACTTTAACCATTATATAAATATATAATATATATAAAATATATATTTAATTTAATATATTCTGAGTTAGTATTGTGCTTAATTTATATTTTAATATATTACTTTAATGTGTTGTTCTGAGTTAGTATTGTGCTTCAACAAGTATCCATTAACTTCAGCTTGTGACATTTTAAAGTTTATATAAAACCAGTACCGGGGCTCCTGGGTGGCTTGGTCGTTAGGTATCTGCCTTTGGCTCAGGTCATGATCTGAGCGTCCTGGGATCGAGCCCTTCATCGGGCTCCTTGCTTGACAGGAAGCCTGCTTCTCCCTCTCCCACTACTCCTGACTGTGTTCTGTCTCTCACTGTATCTTCCTGTCAAATAAATAAACAAAATCTTAAAAACAAAAAACAAAAAAGCAATACCGAGGGCACATGGGTAGCTCTGTGGATTGAGCATGTGACTCTTGATCTTGGCTCTCTGGCTCTCAGGGTCTTGAGTTTGAGCCCCAGGCTGGGTGTGGTGCCTACTTAAAAAAAAGCCAAATATTTAAAAATAATTGATTTTGTCAGAAATGGATTTTTTTGAATGACGAAAAAAGTTTTCTCTGGAAAAGAATCATTTTACTTTCCACTAAACTAACGGCATAATAAGTAATGCCTTTTTTTTTTCTTGTTTTTCATTTTCTTTGTTAGAACCAAGTCCGTGAGTCCTGAGTTGGAAGCAGCGGCATCTGCTGTTGCAGATTTTCTCCCTTTTGATAAGCAGACAACCAAGTCAGAGCTGCTCAGGCAACTCCAGCAGCATGAGGAAGTCTCAAAGGCACAGAAAGATGGAGAAAGAACTAAAATTAGGTTAGTGAATCAAATAGTTCTGTTGGTAATGCTGGTTTTTCAAAATAAATTCTTTTCATGTGACTGTTGAGTAATGTGCACAGTATATCAATTTATACATGAAATATTTCTTATAGGTGGAATATTAGTAATTTTTTTTAAACTGACATGTTAAGTAAGATTGCAGTCTTTCAAAGATCAATGGAATGGTTTAAATTTTTCTTTCGCGAAGTTACACGATCTCTTGTCCCTGAAAAAGAAATGATAAATTCAGTATCGTGATTAAAAACAAGTAAAAGAATAAGACAGTTTCTCTGAGAATATTAATTTTTTCCTGTTAAATAATTTTCTGGTCTTATGTACAGTATGATCATCTTCAGGCCTGTTTCCTTCACTTTTGCTCTTATCCTTATGTTTTAGCTGACACCTCCTCACTCTGCCTCTCATCTCATTATTTTATTTTATTATTAAATAACTGACTGAAGTTGATACACTACTTCAGATGTCTGATACTTTTTCATAAATGACACTTTTTTTAAAATAGTGTCCCATAAAAGTGACACTTTTATGTTTTAAATGAACATTTCTGAGGAATACCTTCAAAAGTTGTGTTTCAAAAAGAAATATAAATCTTAGTGGTCTGTGGGATGTGAATTAACATATGACATATAATCTTTCATTTAAACATAATGCTTTGTGCTGTTATAGTGCGTGGAAGTGAAATATGACTTAAATAATAGGAATCTCATGTATAAGAAAGTTTATTACTATCCTGTAGCTACAGTTTCTGATACACTTGACCTTTTTCTTATTTCAGTGTCAGTAACATAATATCAGATATGAAAGTTGCCAAATCTGCCACAGCTAGAGTTAGTACAAGAGCAGTGCATCAAATTCAATTTGATGAAGGAACTGACAATTACATGGGACAGAAGACTGATGATCTTAAGAAAAGGTACTCAGGCTTTGCAGTCTGTTTGGTTTTGCTGGTTTTATTTGTTTCTCTGTAGATTTACTTTATTCTGTGCATGTTATTGCTGATAGGTATTTGAGCATTATGGATGCATTTATATCTCTCTTCTCACCCTGCATGTACCATTTCCTATAGAGGAAACGATGTTCTGGGTTTAGTAGTCTTATGCTTTTCTATACCATTAATCACATCGAGCCCTGCCTCCTATTTATCCATGATGAGTAGAGGTCTCCTGATTTAAGATAAGTGGAGCCGATTGAATTCTGAACAAATGAGCATTTGTGAGAAGCATTATTTTTCATTCTGATATGTACATAGCAATATTTATATAGTTTTTCTATCTCTATATAATTATCATTATTCATACCTTAGAGAAATAATCCACCATCAAAAAAAAGAAAGAAAGATCCATTATAATACCTTAAGGTGGTAGATTATTTGTGGCAATTTGAATTTGGTGATTTGCAGACTTAAAGATGCTAAGCCATGCCTTATGTAATTATTTTAGAATAAAAAGCTGTCTGTATTTACTGAAAGTTTCTGTTTTCTCTCCTTCAAGCCCATGAAGTAATAGTCGGGGAGGGGAAACCAGATATTTAGTATGCTCTAACAAAAACTAACTGATCTTGATAGAAGGGGAAGCTTACAGTTGGAGTGTTTTTGACATGTTATGTATTCTTTGGATTTTCTTTTAAGTATAATCCCAGCAAGTTAATCAGAAGTTAAACTACTGATTTGTACAGGAAGATTGTAAAAGATAGTCAGCTGTTAACAAAGCAAGTTCAAGAAGGTACAATGATTTAGAGAGATTCTCTGAATTACTAACTTAAAGTGATTTTATGCTTATGACATGTTGGATAGAGTATAATGTATACTTGGAGTGTTACTTAAGATTCCTCAAAATATTTAATTTCAGGGGTGCCTGGCTGGCTCAGTCAGTAGAGCGTGCAACTCTTAATTTCTGGGGATTGTGAGTTCAAGCCCTGTGTTGGGCATAGAGCTTACTTTAAAAAAAAAAAATATATATATATATATATATATATATTTAATAATTTCGGTCTTGTTTCAATCAGTCATCTTTGAAATGATTCCACGAAACTACATCAGAATGCTATATCATAGTTTGATTCTTAATGATATTAGCCATCATTGAAAATTAGAAGGTGGCAGGGCACCTGGGTGGCTCAGTTGGTTACGTGTCTGACTTTTTATTTCAGCTCAGGTCATGATCTCAGGGTTGTGAGATGAGCCTGCTTAGGATTCTTTCACTCCCTCTCCCTCTCTCTTCTTCCTCCTTCCAGCCACCCCACCCCCCCGCTGCTGCCAACACACGTGTGTGTCTGTCAAAAAAAAATTCTTAGAAATTAGAAAGTGGTAAGGGAGAAGCTAAAAAGTTGGACATTTGTTTATGTGCATATAATGACTGTGTTAAACTGACTGAAGGACTCTAGAGTAAGGGAGAGGAGTGATGGGATACCAGGTTTTTACCCTGCTCTGTCATGGGACAGCCTGAGACAATCCGGGCCTAGACTAATCACCACAGATATACCCTGGGCTAATTCATTCAGGAAGAGACATCTGAGAGGGGTGAGGCACAGAGCACTGGCTTTGGAGTCATTCTGGCCTGCCTCAGAATCTTGGCATTATGCCACTGACTAATTCTGGGACTGAGGCAACTTTTACAGCCTTGTCGGTCTGTGTCCTCATCTATAAAATGCTGAAACTGAAGCCTGACTTAAATGGCTTTCTTGAGGGGCGCCTGGGTGGCTCACTGGGTTAAAGCTTCTGCCTTCGGCTCACGTCGTGATCCCAGGGTCCTGGGATCGAGCCCCACATTGGGCTCTCTGCTCAGCAGGGAGCCTGCTTCCCTTCCTCTCTCTCTGCCTGCCTCTCAGCCTACCTGTGGTCTCTGTCAAATAAATAAATAAAATCTTAAAAAAAAAAAAATGGCTTTCTTGAGAAATAGGAGAGGAATGTGCCAGCTATATATAGTAGATGCACAGCAAATGTCTGTTCCCTTCCCTTCCTCTTTAGTACATTCTAAAATTCCATACTTTACCAAATCATTCCCTCTTTGCTGTGAGTTACCTTAATCCATCTGCCTGTTAACCTGATGCAAAGTGAGGGCGTGCAGGTGGGGAGAGGGACGCAAAAACACTGAAAATAGTTGGGGAGCATAAATACCTTTGTTTAAGAATACTTGGGGATCTGTTAAAGGAAAACTTAAGTGATTTGAGATTACTTTATCTAATTTTAATATGGTAGTTGAATTTTTTCAGTTAATGTGATTTCATTAAAAAATTCGATTCAGAAAAGAATTTTAAAGATTTTATTTATTTTATTTATTATTTGAGATAGAGAAGCAGGCTCTTCACTGAGCAGGGAGCCCAATGTAGGGGGGACTCAATCCCAGGACCCTGAGATCATGACCTGAGCCAAAGGCAGACACTTAACTGACTGAGCCACCCAGGTGCCCCAAAAATTCAAAATTATTTTAAAACTAATTATCCAGTTTTGAACTGGTTTTTAATCTCCCAGTAAATTTATTCAAGTATGAATGTGAATTGATGCATAAAGCAGTTGATTAAAATATACAAGGAAAAGTTACCTATTAACTCTCTGACATTAATTTTAATAGTTAATTTAAAATGTTATGTAAAGAAAGTTAATCATTATGTTAAAATGACAGAATGATTGCTTTATAAGTGGGAATGTTTTGATTTATCTGTGCCATCTTTTATAATTATAGTTTGTAATTAAACATGCAGTGTTTTCTGCCCTTAAACTAAGACAACTGTTGACTTTAACAACTTTTAATTTAGCATATTTTAATAACTTTCTAATGTTGAGTTTTCTAAAGCCTTAATATGAAATGGATCACATAAAATTATGGAAAATTAATCTTTTCAGTTAGATATTTTGGAAATTAAACTACTTAAACTGCTTTATTGTATCATGATGCAAAAATTCAAGTACACTTGTTCC
The DNA here is from genome assembly GCF_963455335.1 of Martes martes. NCBI lineage: Eukaryota > Metazoa > Chordata > Mammalia > Carnivora > Mustelidae > Martes > Martes martes. The sequence continues at coordinate 63,060,348 of NC_137890.1, forward strand.
AGTTTTTAGTTATCCATTCTTATGATGCAGCAATTTAGTTAAAATGTCTGTTGTGGGTCAGTGGAATTTTTACTTATTTATTTATTTATTTTTAAGGATTTTATTTATTTATTTGACAGAGAGGGGCACATTGAGAGAGGAAACACAGGCAGGGGATGTGGGAGGGGGAGAAGCAAGCTTCCCGCTGAGCAGGGAGCCTGCTGCAGAGCTCTTCCCAGGACCCTGGTTTCATGATAAGCCACCCGGCACCCCAGTGGAATTATTTTTAATTTCTACATTGAGTATTTCATATAAAATAGTTTTCTTAAGGGGGCCTGGGTGGCTCAATCATCGAGCATCTGCTTCGGCTCAGGTCATGATCCCAGGGTCCTGGGATCGAGCCCCACATTGGGCTCCCTGCTTGGGGGGAAAGGAAGCCTGCTTCTCCCTCTCCCACTCTCCCTGCTTCTGTTCCCTCTCTCACTGTGTCTCTCTCTCTGTCAAATAAATAAATAAAATCTTTAAAAATGATAATAATAAAATAGTTTTCTCAATTTTTTGTTGGCTATTGTAAAAATATTAAGTTAAATTGTTTTTTCTTTTTCAGTCTTAGGAAAAATATGCTCAAAGGGAAGAGACTTAATATTTTTGACCTTAAGGCAGTTACTGAAGAGGTACCTGAAACAGGTTTGTTAAGAACATGATTTCTCAGGTGTAGAAACATTCCATCTTTCAAAAAAAAAAAGTCCTTAATATTTTGATTGCTCAATGTGAGGTATTTTAATAAACCGTCCTGTCATTGGCCTGGATCCTGCTTATGAATGTAATTGTTGCCATTGCTAGTCTTGGCCAGATTCCTCCCTTGAAATGTTGCATTCGGTGAGACAGTGGGAGGTAAGTACTACTACCTTCTTGAATCCAGAGCTGGCAGTTGGCTACTGATTTGGGTTAGAACATTAACTATCACCCTCTGTTTGCAACTATGCTATTACAAAAGATAAACTATGGTTTCTGCCCTAAGGCAGCTTGCTGTCTAGAAGAGGAGATGGTGGGGGGGTGGGACTCTGGGTGGTTCAGTCATTGAGCCTCTGCCTTAGTCTCAAATAAATAAATACAATATTAAAAAAAAAAAAAAGGAGAGAGCGTTTGTAGAAGTAACTTAATGAAGTGACTTAGTGATTGTTTAGGAGCTGGGAAGAAGAGCATTCAGGAAATATATTTAGCAGATTTGTGGTGGTCATGTTTGTTTTTTTTTTAAACACACCATCCTTTTTCCATGTACTTATCCCTTTGGGTAAGAGGTCAAATCTTTCATAATCACCATTTAAGTCTAATTAAAAGAGATGTAAGAGTGTCCTCTTGCTTGACATTAAGTATGGTTTACTGATAAATTCAGATAAACGGGAAGCTCAATACAAATGGTCTTCAGCTTACAAGTGGCTTTCATTTCCAAAGATTATAAGTTAGCTTTTGGGCTTGATAATTTTGTAATTGATATTTAAGTTCCATGGCCTGCCTCCAATGGCTCATTTAATCTATCATAGTTACTTATATAAACATCTGATTTTTCCCACTATTCAGTAAACTGCTAGATATTAGGGGCTGGGTTTCACTAATTTTTGTATACCCAGCAACACCTAGCCAGTGGCTGACGAATCATAGGAATTAACTACCTTAAATCATAAATGCTTTAAAAAAAATTTTTTTAATAAATGCTTTTTTTGAACAAATTGAGATGTGAAGTATCAATCCATAGAGGAAAGGAGTTAATTCAATCAGTGTTTGTTCTTTTAAACTAAAGGAAAAACTAAGAGAACAACTTGCCTGCTCTTATTGCGAAAACTGCTTTCTGTCCTGTATGATGGACAGGAAATACAAGGGGCATCTGGCTGGCTTAGTTCTCAGAGCATGTAACTGGATCTTGGGGTCGTGGTTTCAAGCCCCAAGTTGGGTGTTGAGACTTCCTTAAAAAAAAAAAGGGAAATACAAAATGCACACACACATACACACACACTTAGATGATTCTAACAAGCTACTTGAAAAAAGCAAAATAAAATGTGCAGTCATGGAGAATAGATCACCTGTCTCCTGTTGATGTGGCAGCTATTACACTTGCATCAAAAGGGCATTTATTGGGGCGCCTGGGTGGCTCAGTGGGTTAAAGCCTCTGCCTTCAGCTCAGGTCATGATCCCAGGGTCCTGGGATCGAGCCCCGTATTGGGCTCTCTGCTCAGCAGGGAGCCTGCTTCCTCCTCTCTCTCTGCCTGCCTTTTTGCCTACTTGTGATCTCTGTCTGTCAAATAAATAAAATCTTTAAAAAAAAAAGGGGGGGGGCATTTATTGTCAGGGCAGCTGCGGTTGTCCACCTAATGAACAGCCAGGAGAGGCACTTGGATTCTTGAAGGAGCCAGCTTGCTTTTTTAAATCAGAAATCCTGTTTCTTAAAACTGAAATTAGCTGGCAAGGAAGCACTGAAGTTTTATGTGTTCTATAAAAAATATAAAATGATTGTACTCTCATAAGGTAAATTTATTAACATTTACCTTAGGGGACGCCTGGGTAGTTCAGTTGGTTAAGCATCCCACTCTTCAGCTCTGGTCATGATTTCAAGGTTGTGGGATGGAGCCTGATGTGTCCCAAGTTGCAGGGAGTTTGCTTGTCTCTCTCCCTCTGTTACTCCCCCTGCTCTCTCTCTCTCTAGATTAAGTAAGAATAAGTAAGTAAAATTTTTTTTAAAAATTCAATGAAGGTACTGTTTTAATAAGTTATACTTGATTGAGTCTAAAGAATGTCTTTTGTTCCAGTTAAGTACAATACCCACCGCGTACACTGCTGTCTCTCTACCACTTAAAATAATGCCTGATGTATAGTTGGCATTCAGTAATTATTTATTGACAGAATGAATGAATTCTTCTGTCCCATGATTCCCACATTTTGCTTCCCTCCAGGTTTGTTCCACTGCTGTAAAGGATGTAGTCGTAGACCTTTCTACTTACCCTGCAGTAATTTAGAACTGAGAGGCAACATAGCTTAATGGAAGGAATTTTGGTATTTGATAGATGTGGATTATTCAAATTCAGATTCTGTCATACTAACTTTTCTGGGTTTCTCGTTCTCCATCTATAAAATAGGGCTAGTGCATACCTCTCAAGGATTAAATGAAGTAATGTAATTAAGTGTCTGTCAGGCACAGTGCCAAAACCACAGTTGACATTCAGGACATAGTTGCAGCCGTTAGCAATGACAGTGATGATGGTGGTGATGATTGTGATCACAGAAAAGATGTGGGCTGATCATTGCCTACTGAATAAATCTATAAAATGTGACTGATAATTATTTTGTTGTTATGATTATTCTGTAAATGTGGCTAATTAAGCCTAGGTGTGGTCGTACATGAACTGTTACATACAAGTCTGTGTGTAGACATAGTTTTGTTTTGGGTAAATATCTAGGAGTGAAATTGTATGCTAAGTGTATTTTTAACTTTTTAAGAAACTGCCAAACTATTTTTCAAAGAGGTTGTACCATTTTACATTCCCACCAGCAGTGACTGGTGGAAATATGATCCTTTCTTGAAAGATGTCTTCAATTTCCAGAGCAAATAAATGATTGAAATGTGATATGATGGTGGTCATAAGCTAACCTTATATGAACTTACTCATAGAGTTGGTTGTGAGGATGAGATGAACTAATGCATAAAAAGCATTAGCAGAGTAAGTGCTCCTTATCCAGTAGTAGTATCGTCAGTATTATGTTAATTTAATTTCTTTGGTCATTAATAGTAGTACATTGTGACTTATCTTGACAGACTAAAAATAAAGATAAACAGGCTGGACTTTAAATATTAAAGTCACATGTTATATAAAAAATACTGACATTCATGGGACACCTTGGTGGCTCAGTCATTTAAGCATCCAGCTCTTGATTTTGGCTCAGGTCATGTTCTTAGGACCGTGAGATCCAGCCCTGGTTGGCCGGCTCTGTGTTCAGGGAGAGTCTGCTTAAGATTCTCTTCCTCCCCGCTTCCTTCTCTTGCATACGTGGTCTCTCCCTCTCTTTCTCTCTCAAATAAATAAATATTTATTTTTTTTCCAAAGATTTTATTTATTTATTTGACGGAGAGAGAGAGACACAGTGAGAGAGGGAACACAAGCAGGGGGAGTGGGAGAGGGAGAAGCAGGCTCCCCAGTGAGCAGAGAGCCCAATGTGGGGCTTGATCTCAGAATCCTGGGATCATGACCTGAGCTGAAGGCAGATGCTTAACCAACTGAGCCACCCAGGGGCCCCTAAAATAAATAAATAAATCTTTAAAAAAATACTCACATTAATGAAAACATTCTTAAACAAAATACACATTCCTTTTCCTTTCCAGTAGAGGGGGTGGTGAGACTTTAGGGCTTGCTTGCCTAGCAGTGTAGTAAATGCTAAAGCTTGCAGGAATTGTTGCTGTAGGCTTTTTTGTCATCTTCCTTTAGCTTTAGCTCTCAGTGAGTGACCTTTCATTATATACTGTTTATTTTAATCCTCAGGGCCTGAAATGCTGAAATGTATTACTAATTTAGAGTTGATTATAACATTTTAAAAAATAAAGATGTATATATTGACTTGTGATTATTTTGAAATGTTATTGTAGAGACAGCACCTTCACTTTGGGAAGTGGAATTTGCAAAGCTGTTAGCCATGGTAAATGAACAGCCCCTTCAGAATGGTTTTGCAGAGATGATCCAGTGGACGAAAGAGGGGAAGCTGTGGGAGTTTCCAATTAACAATGAAGCCCGTAAGTTAATTTCAGAGGTTTATAAAATTCCGTATGGAGATTAAATCTGGTTGGTGTTCAGTCATAGAGTTTGGTATTTACATGAATTTCAAAACTTTGTATAAATATCTCTGTGGTATCTGAAAAGAAATTTGACAGTGTTTTTTTTTTTTTTTTTAAGTTAGAATTTCACTTAGTTCTGGGTTTTTGATAAGAAAAATAAAGAAGTAAAACTAGGGGCACCAGGGAAGCTCAGTTGGTTAAGGGTCCAACTCTTTTTTCTTTTTTTTTTTGGAAGATTTTACTTACTTATTTGAGAGAGAGCACGAGTGGGAGGGGAGGGGCAGAGGGAGAAGCAGACTCCCTGCTGAGCAGGGAGCCTTATGTGGGACTCCCATCCCAGGACCTGGGATCATGACCTGAGCCAAAGGCAGACACTTAACGGACTGAGCCACCCAGGCGCCCTTAAGCGTCCAACTCTTGATCTCAGCTCAGGTCTTAAGCCCTGTGTTGGGCTCTGCGTTGGGCATGGAGTCTGTTTTAAAAAAATAATATAAATTTAAAAAGCAAGTAAAATCATATGGTAGAAATGTATCATTAATTTCTTTTCTTTTTTTTTTTTTTTGAAGATTTTATTTATTTGACAGAGACACAGTGAGAGAGGGAACATAAGCAGGGGGAGTGGGAGAGGGAGAAGCAGGTTTCCTGCCGAGCAGGGAGCCTGATGCGGGGCTCGAACCCAGGACCCTGGGATTATGACCTGAACTGAAGGCGGATGCCTAATGACTGACCTACCCAGGTGCCCCGTGTCATGAATTTCTATGTGACGTGAAGGTGTTGACTACAAATGATGACAGTTTCCTAATTGCTAAGCAGGAGATTACCTGGAAAATCTTCTCATACATTAAATCTTGGGTATGAGATGATATTTCAGTTTTAGAGAACATTACAACTCTTTAAGTTTTATGCTGGTTGTCTTTTACTCATAAAACTATTGCACTAATGAGATGTAAGGTTCTTGTGCTTAAACGCTACTCAAAGCAAAAATGTTAGAAGACTTCAAGATTTTTTGGAACTCTGGCTCCATACCTAGGTTCTTCGAACTGCTAGACGCTATATTATCTACTTTCCTGAAGATTATTCTGGAGATATTACTTTTCCCTCACTCAAAAGGAAAACAGTATTACTATGCAGTTTATTTCTTATGCTTTTTTTTTAAGGTGTATTTTCAATTAGAAGAGATTCACTTACTTTTATGGTACAGTTAGCTAGGAATTGTAAACATCGCAGTAAGTCTTAGGAAAATGTAGTCCATATTTTAACCTTTGTAGTAGTATGCTGTCATTGTAACATTTTATTTTTTTATAATCTTTCATTTGTTTGGATTAATAAGTGGAATGGAAGCTTAAGTATCAGAAATATTTTGTCTTATATCCTCATAAATTATTACTTTGTGTAGGAAAACTTTTTAGAGACTGATAATTCCTTTAATAAATTCTGAATATTTTGTGGATTTGTATGGTATATGCAGTCATAAAGGATGCTATGTTGCTGTGTTTTCACCTGTTAAATATAAAATGTATATTTCTCAAAGTATTATGCTTTCCAGGGGCACCTGGGTGACTCAGTCAGTTAAACATCTGCCTTCAGCTCAGGTCACGATCCCAGGATCCTGGGATCGAGACCCACATCAGGCTCCCTGATCAGCGGGGAGCCTGCTTCTCCCTCTGCCTCTGCTGCTCTCCCCGCTTGTAGTCACTCACTCTTGCTCTTTCTCAAGTAGATAAATAAATAAAATCTTTAAAAAAAAGTTTTAAAAAAAAGTATTATGCTTCCCATACTCTGGTAGGTATCAGGGAAGGGTGAAAAAAAAAAGCCCAAGGACTTTTCAGTTGTGCAAACCAGAGTACAGATCTAGCTCTCTCAGTGATTAGGCATTTGCCTTTGAGAAAACAATTTAACCTCCTGAGGTTAAAAAACCAGATCAGTTTCCTCATCTGTAAAATTAAAGGTACCTCATTGGAAGAATGTAAGAACTAAGGCAAAGTTATTTGAGTTGCTCAGCACAGTTCTTAGTGTATAATACATGTAAATAAATGTTAGTTCATGTCCCTTCTGTATGAACACAGAATTTTAAAAGAAAAAAATTAGCAGGATGCAGTGGGTGATATTAAGGGAAAATTTCCTTATTTGATGAAACATGGGTGTTCTGAGTCATCGTAATTAAAAATATGGTTCTAAAACAAAATGTTGAGGTAGAATAACGTGACTTTTTTCTTTTAAGATTTTATTTATTTATTTATGAGAGAGAAGAGAGAGAGAGCATGAACGGGGTGAGGGGCAGAGGGAGAAGCAGATTATCTTCTGAGCAGGGAGCCCAATTCGGGGCTTGATCCCAGGACTCTGGGATCATGACCAGAGTGGAAGGCAGACTCAACCAACTGAGCCACCCAGGTGCCTGAACATGTGACTTTATTTAGGTGAGACAGTGGTTAGGGGTTCAAGTTTTGAGTGAGTTGTATGCTTAATCTCACTAAGCCTCACTTCCCCTGTCTATAAAATGATGGGAATAAAAATAAAATTTATTTTATGGGATTCTTCTGAAAATCAAGTGAGGTTATACAAGTAAAGCATCATCAACCATCATCATCTCTGTTCCTATAACAATATTATGAGAGGGTTTTACTATCCTGCAAGGATCTTAAATCTTAAACTGTTAGTGAGGATGTGTATATTCTAGGAACCACCAAATAGGATAACAGGAAAGTAAGGGTTAGCATACATTGTCATCAAAAATAAAACACTTCAGTTCGTCAAAATCTTGAATGTCCAAACTCCAAAGAAATTTATCTTAAATTTGACCTGGGTTTTGAGCAAGTTTAATTTTTACAAAAAGAAAAAAAAAAACCAAACATGTCTTTTGGTCAGGTTAGGGAGATAAATGTGACAAGTTTCCATATACACTTGTACATATTATTGATGCTTCAGGGTGGGAAAGGGAGGTATCTCATTTCCAGCTCCTTGAGGCAATTGTTATTGGAATGAAAAACAGGAAAAGAACTGTGGAAACTTTCTCACTTTGATCATTCCCCTCAGTATACAGTTTGGAACCTGAGAATACTTTAAGAGAGTGGCATTAGAATTTGAAGCCTAAACAGTTTAATAATATTCTTCTGTATTTCTTATTTTTAAATTTTAAGATTAATAAAATGTCATGCTCTCTCTACTAATAGTTAGCTTCATGAAGATTTACTCTGATACTTTGAGGGAAAAGTGTTTTGTTTTCAGGGGTGGGCCATGCCAGTTTCTGAACATAATACTGAAAATGACAAAATGACGTGTCCTGTGTTGACAGCTTTACTTTCCAGTGTTGTGTTTTTCATTTATATAAAAGATTTCAGTGTGTTGTTTTACCACATAAAACATATAAATTATTTTCCATTTTGAAGTAGCTTTTTTCCAGGTTGTTGTTGTTGTTGTTGTTGTTGTTATTTTTAAGAACTGGTTTGTCCCTTCTGTTTTGTTTGCCAGCATAGAGATTTGTAAGAGCAGTTAGATAGCATTATTCCCACTTAGATTTTGTAGTAGTTATTATATATTGGATTGATGATAAAAGCATTTTTATTTTAGCCTTAACTTTGACCTTAAATTTAATCATGTTTTTACTACTACGCAGTTAACAGAGTCTTGCTCTTGAATATTCTTTAGCCATATACATGCCACCAAAAAAATGTTAAGTACAATAAGTTTGGAAATGTATCAGTTTTTGGTACATAACATGCTACCACCAAAATTAGTAAAACAATAACTAACTTACAACTGCTCCTGAATTTATGGGTTTTCTGGTTAGTTCTGGCAGCTTAGCTGCAGGTAGTTCTCTCTAGAGTGGCTTGTCTCACATGTCTGATTGTGGGTGCTGGCTCTTGTCAGCGGAGGTAGAGATAACTGGATTATATGTCACGCATCATCTCAAAGACTAACTTGGACTTCTTCACACGACTGTAGTAGAGTTCATAACAGCAAGGAAGAGCAAGGATTGATGTGTAGGTACTTTTCAAGCCTGTGTTTGCACTGTGTTGAGTAATATACCGTTGACCAAAGCAGTTCACTTGCCAACCCTGAATTCAAGGGTTTGAGAAACAGACTCCATTTATGCAAAGAATGACAAAATCACATTGTGAAGGGGAATGTCTAGAAGCATGAGAGTGATACGATATGTGGCCATTTATCTGTCTACCACCTTGATTTATTTTTTATTTACTTCAGTTTTAATAAAAATAACGTATAGGGGCACCTGGGTGGCTCAGTGGGTTAAGCCTCTGCCTTTGGCTCAGGTCATGATCTGGGGGTCCTGGGATCAAGCTCCTCATCAGGCTCTCTGCTCAGCGGGGAGTCTGCTTCCCTTCCTCTCTCTCTGCCTGCTTGTGATCTCTCTTTCTGTGTCCAATAAATAAATAAAATCTTTTAAAATAAATAAAAATAGTGTATAGATCTTTAAGTATCCAAATAAATTTTTTAAAATCTCTTTCAGTAAATATAAACTAACTCCAAGTGAGTAGAAAGCTTTTAAGCCTTATATTTTGAGATAATTGTAGATTCACATGCCACTGAAGAGATAATAAATATCCTAGATAGCCTCTACCCATTTTCTCCCAATAGTTAACTTCCTGCAAAACCGAACCGTAGTACAGCCAAGCAATTGACATTGATACAATTCTCCATCCGTGTATAGATGTCACCAGCTTTACAAGTATTCCTTTATACATGTGTATTTAGTTCTGTGCAATTTTATCACATGTGTAGACTCAGGAGACCACCACCACGGTCAAGATACACGGTTCCATCATCTCAGAGCCCTCTTAGAGCCCTTCTAAGCCACACCTGCTTGCCTTCCACTGCCTCCCCTTCTTAGTCCTGGATCCCTGGCAATCACTAAATTCATTCGCTATTTTTGTAATTTTATCATTGCAAGAAATATATACAAATAGAATCATAGAGTGTGTAACCTTTGGGAATTAACTTTTTTTCACTCAGCCTGATTAATTACCTGGAAATTTAGCCAATTGTTGCATGTATCAGATGTTTGTGCCTTGTTTTTTGTTGTTTGGTTGGTTGAGGTTTTTTTGTTTGTTTTTTAATTGAGTAGTAGTCCATGATTTGAATGTGCTGTATAGTTTGTTTAACCATTCACCTGGTAAAAGACATCTGGGTTGTTAACCAGTTTGGGGCTATTATGAAAAAAGGTACTATGAATATTTTTGTACAGAGTTTTGTATGAATGTAAATTTCTATTTCCTTGGGGTAAATACCCAGGAGTGAAATTGTTTCATCATACAGTAGCTGCATGTTTAGTTTTTATTTTATTTTTTATTTTCTTAAAGTTTATTTATTTATTGAGCCCCAGCATGGGGCTCAAACTCACAACCCCAAGATCAAGATCACATGCTCTACCAACTGAGCCAGCGGGGCGCCCTACATGTTTAGTTCTGTGTGGGTTTTTTTGTTTTTGTTTTTGTTTTTAAAGATTTTACTTATTTGTTCATTTGAGAGAGAGAGAAAGAGAGAGTGCAGCATGAGCCAGGTGGAAGGACAGAGGAAGAGAGAAAGGAAGAAGTAGACTCCCTGCCCAGGGCTGGGGAGGAACCTGACACAATGCTTCATCCCAGGGCCCCAAGATGACCTGAGCTGAAGTCAGACACTTAACCAACTGAGCCACCCAGGGATCCCCTGCATGTTTAATTTTTTTAAAGAAGCTTCCAAACTGTTTTCTAGAGTGGCTATGCCATTTTATATTCTCACCAGCAATGTGTGAACCATCTGGCTTCTCATTCTCACCACCATTTGATGTTGTCGCTGTTTTTCTTTTAGATGTGTTTACATTCTGATAGATGTGTATTGATAGCTCATTGTGGTTTTAATCTGCATTTCCCTAGTGGGTCGAGAGGTTGACCACATTTTTCTTATGTGTGTTTGCCATCTATTTATCTTTTTCAGTGAAATGTCTGTTCTTGTTTTTTACCCATTCTCTAATTGGATTGTTTGGTTTTCTTACTATAGAGCTTTGGGAGGTTGTTTTTTTTTATATATATTTAATATATTCTAGACACCAGACCTTTATTAAATCTTTGGTTGCATTGAGGCACCTGGGTGGCTCAGTCGGTTAAGCATCCGACTTTTGATTGCGGCTCAGGTCCTGATCTCAGGGTTGTGAGATCAAGCCCCGATAGGATGGATCCGGGCTCCACTGTTAAAACTTCATTTAACCTTCATTACCTTCTTAAAGGTCCTGTCTCTAAATATAGTCACATTGGGGATTAGGACCTCAACCTATCAATTTTGAGGAGATAACGATTCAGTCCATAACAGGGTCTATTTCTGGGCCCTCCCTTTTGTCCCATCAGTCTGTGTGTCTGTCCCTCTGCCAATACCACACTTTTGATTATTGTAGCTATTTCAGTAAATCTTAGCATTATCGCTCCCATTTTATTCTTCTTTCAAGATTGTTATAATATTCTAGGACTTATGCCTCTCCATATAAATTTTAGAATAAATTTGTTGGTAAAACTTTACTGAGATTTTGATAGGAACTAGTATTGGTTTTGTTGATTTTTCTCTATTTTTGTATTCTCAATTTTATTGATGTTGGATGTTATCTTTATTATTTCCTTCCTTTGCTTGCTTTAGAGTTATTTTGCTCTTTTGCTAGTTCTTGAGGTGGGAACTTAGGTTATTGATTGAGACTTTTCCTCTTCATCTGTATTCATGCAGTGCTGTATGTATCCCTCGTAGCATTGGCCGTGTCCCACAAATTTTAATTTGTTGTGTTTTCTTTTTCATTCAATTCCGAGTGTTTTTTAAGTATATTGCTTGATCTTTAACTGTTTCCTATTGTCTTTCTGTTACTGATTTCTAGTTTGATCCCATTATGATCTGAGCATGTACTGTGTATTACTCCAGTTATTTTAAATGTGTTGCAGTTTGTGACCCAAGATGTGGTCCAGCTAGGTGAATGCTCCATGAACTCCTGAAAAGATTTTGTATTCTGAAGTAGTTTGGTGGAGTGTTCTGTAGATGTCAGTTTGATAATGTTTGTTGATGTTCTTCAGTTCTTCTTTATCTTGGCTAATTTTCTAATTCAGATGTTTTTCTTTCTCCCTAGTAATTATTTTGTTTGTTTTGCTCTGAAGTCTGTTTTGTCTGATAATCATATAACCACTCATGCTTGCTTTTTTAAAAAATTAATGTTAACAAGATGTATTTTTCTCCATCCTTTTATTTTCAACCTTCTGATTTTGTGTTTGAAGCGAGTTTCATATAGAAAGCATATCGTTGGATGCATGATTTTATATTCACTCTCCAATCTTTGTCTTTTGGTTGGTGTATTTAGACCATTTACATCTGAGGTAATTATTGATTTGTTAGGACTTAAGTCTCCAATTTTATTACTTGTTTTCTTTTCATTTTCTCTATTTCTCGTTACATTTTGGGGGGGGGTCCCTGTGAGCTGCTTGAACATGTTTTAAAATTCTATTTTGTTTTTTTTTTTTTCTATTTTGTTTTATTTACATAATTTTTTCTGTGTAGTTTGTGTAGTTTTCTTAGTGGTTGCTGTAGAATTGAAGTTTTTATTAGCAGTAACTGCTCCTATGCTTTGGACATTTATAATATGAATCATAATGTGAACATTTATAGTGAATATTTATAATGTGCTAGGCATTATATAAGAGTTTTATAAGCTTTGTATCTGTGTAATCTTTACAGAAACCCCATGAAGAAGGTTCTATTTTAATCCTCATTTTATACCTGAAGACTGATGCTCAGAGAAGTTAATTAATTTGCCCAGTCACACAGTTGTTAAATTGGTGGGCAAACATAGGTCTAACTCCAAAGTTGATGGCTTTAACTGTAATAGTCATTAGTGCTGATTTTACAATAGAGATTTTACTTCAAAATTGTATTTTATCTCATTTCCTAGGATTTGATGATGATGGTTCAGAATTTCATGAACATGTATTTCTGGATAAACACCTGAAAGATTTTCCAAAACAAGGACCAATTCGCCACTTCATGGAGCTGGTGACCTGTGGCCTTTCCAAAAACCCATACCTGAGTGTTAAACAGAAGATTGAACACATAGAGTGGTTTAGAAATTATTTTAATGAAAAACAAGACATTCTAAAAGAAAGTGGGATACGGCTTAATTGAAGACCATGGAAATTCTTATTTCAAGCTGTTGGTGATGGATATTAAAACTAAATAAAATAATTTTACTAGAAGTTTTCCTATATTGTGTTAATTATTACATTTGATTTGAATGGTATAAATGTTAAAATGCTTTAAAGTATATAGTGGTAACTGAAGAATATTCTTGCATCGAGAAAAGTTGTCAGTATTTACAGATTCAACTAGTAATTCTTTTTTTTTTTTTTTAAGATTTTATTTTTATTGATTTGACAGAGAAACAGTGAGAGAGTGCAGGGGAAGTGGGAGAGGGAGAAGCAGGGAGCCCAGTGCAGGCCTGGATCCCAGGACTCTGGGATCATGACCTGAGCCAAAGGCACCAGACACTTAACAACTGAGCCACCCAGGCGCTCCATCAACTGGTAATTCGTAACAAGAAGAATATCTTAGAATTACTACAAGTTTAAGACAACTTCTTTTTCTTTTCAGTGACTATGCTTCTTTGAAATACAATTATTAGCCACATATCTGATGACATCAGAGTGCTCTAACAGTTGAGATGGTTTATAGACAGGTTTATATGCACTGACTATGTATATTTACACACACATATTTTTATTTATATATCTTTATATATTTCACCCTAAATTAATTACCCTTATCGAAGTCTAGGTCATGAACAAGAAGTAACCTTGTAGAGATAAGTGGCTTATTCTAACCCCTCTAGTCCTTTAGGTCTTTGTGCCAAAGTTAGAACTATTTATTTTCTATTACGGTGCTTAGCAGTGTGACTCAAATTCATACAACTCAAAGGAATAAAGATTCTAAAAAACTCAAAACAAGAATTTAGTTTATAGTGGTCGTACGCTAGTAGTGTTTTAGGCTCCCGGCATAAGCAAATGGAAATCCTATGAAGGAACCCATCATCAACTCAGAATTCAAATTACAAAACACATAAGGAAATAAAACTGTGTGATTGGACACGAGCAGAAGCAGACTCATAAGGTCTTTAAATGTTAAGCTTGGGACACCTGGGTGGCTCAGTCAGTTAAGTGGCCAACTCTTGATTTTGGCTCAGGTCATGATCGCAGGGTCATGAGATCAAGCCCTGTGCCCGGCTCTGTCCTGGGTGTGGAACCTGCTCTCTCTCAAATAAATAAATATTGGACTTATGATATACTATGAACTAAATGTGAGATAGAGTAAAATATAGAGCAGGAGATAATAAAAGTGACTAGATGTTGGGAAACGAAAATTTAAGGAGTCTAACAACAGATTAGACACAAAGGTAGATCTAAAGAAATCCATATGGGTGCACCTGGGTGGTTCAGTAAATTAAGCATCCAACTCTTGATCTCAGCTCAGGTCTTGATCTCAGGGTCAAGAGTGTTGAACCTGGGGTACCTGGGTGGTTCAGTCGTTGGGTGTCTGCCTTCAGCTCGGGTCATGATCCCAGGGTCCTGGGATCAAGCCCCACATCGGGCTCCTTGCTCAGCGGGAAGCCTGCTTCTCCCGCTCAATTCCCCTGCTTGTATTTCCTCTCTCGCTGTGTCTCTCTCTTTCAAATAAATAAACAAAATCTTTAAAAAAAAAAAAAAAAAAAGAGTGTTGAACCTACTTAACCCACTGAGCCACCCAGGTGCCCCAAGAGTGTTGAACCTAGTTTTAGAAAAAAGTGCCCAGTGTGAAGCCTACTTAAAGAAAAATCCATATGTAGTGCAGAGAAGAAAAGAGAAAAGAAATTTGAAAGAGAGGTAAAGATTGATACAAGAAGGTAACATTTGTTAGGCACCTGGCTGGCTCAGTTTGTAGAGCATGTGACACTTGAACTCATGACGCTTGAACTCAGAGCCATGAGTTCAAGTCGCATGTTGGGCATGGAGAACTACTTAAAAAAAGATTTTTTTAAGAGAAGGTAACATTTGTGCAATCAGATTTCCAGAAGGAGAGAAGAAGAAATGGGTCAGAAGCTATCTGGATACTTGAGGAGTTTTTATGGTTTATGAAAGACATCAATTCACAGACAGTAATCTCTTGCTCATATATAGAAACTGCACCCAACAACAACAAAATACATTCTTTACTAGAACATGGGGACACCTGAACTTTTTTGAGTACTTAGTTCATTTATTTTTAATCATAGTTACTGATCTATTTGGATTTATTTTTACTAGTTGCTTTTGTGTACCTTTTGTATGCTTTGTTGCCTTCATTTTGGTTATTTTTTCTCATGTCATACTAGTGGAAGAGAGGGATAAAACATAAAATATCTTAAAAATAAGGGCTAAGGGGCGCCTGGGTGGCTCAGTGGGTTAAAGCCTCTGCCTTCGGCTCAGGTTGTGATCCCAGGGTCCTGGGATCGAGCCCCACATCGGGCTCTCTGCTGGCAGGGAGCCTGCTTCCCCCTCTCTCTCTGCCTGCCTCTGTGCCTACTTGAGATCTTTGTCTGCCAAATAAATAAATAATCTTTAAAAAATAATAAAAGAGCATCTACATGCCTTTAAAAAAAAAAAAAAAGAAAGAAAGAAATTGGATCCCTAGTTTAAAGATCTTCCTATAAAGGGGCACCTGACTGGCTCGGTAGAGCATGAAACTCTTGATCCCAGGGTCGTGAGTTCTAGCCCCATGCTGGGCATAGAGATAACTTTAAAAAAAAACAAACTTCCAATAAAGAAAGCAACAACTTCAGACTATTTCTCAGGAGAGTTTTAAGCCTTCAGAAGAAAGGTAATTCTTGGGGAGTCTGGGTGGGTCGGTGGGTTAAAGACTTTGCCTTCAGCTCAGGTCATGATCTCAGGGTCCTGGGATCAAGCCCCACATCCGGCTCTCTGCTCAGCGGGGAGCCTGCTTCCCTCTTTCTCTGCCTGCCTCTCTGCCTACTAGTGATCTCTGACTGTCAAATAAATGAATAAAATCCTTTAAAAAAAAAAAAGAAGAAAGGTAATTCTTACACAAATTATTCTAAAGCACAGAAAAAGAACAAACCTCAAATTAATTTCAAGAGACTAGAATTAACAAAGGTTAATCATAATCATGAAGGCACATTTGAAAAACCAAACAACATGGCAAACTAAATCTAGCAATGAATAGGAAAGAAACAAGAGTCAAACTGAGTTTATTCCTGGAATGCAAGGGAGGTTTAACAATGGGGAAAAAATTAAAGAATTAAAGAATTAAAAAATTAAAATTATAATTATATATATAGTAAATTATATATAATTATTAAAAAATTAAAAAATTAAAGAATGCAGGGGTATCTGGGTGGCTCAGTCGGTTAAACTTCTGACTCTTGGTTTTGGCTCAGGGTCATGAGATTGAGCCCCACGTGGGCTCCGTGCTCAGCATGAGTCTGCCTGGGATTCGCCCCCTCTCCCCTTCCCTCCCCCTTGCCCCTCTCCTCACTCACACATGCACACGTGCTCTCTCTCTCTCAAATAAATAAAATCTTTTAAAAGCGGTGGGGCTGGGGGTGCGCCTGAATGGCTCAGTCGGTTAATCGTCTGCCTTCAGCTCAGGTCATGATCCCAGGGTCCTGGGATGGAGCCCCACACCAGGCCCCCTGCTCAGCGGGGAGTCTGCTTCTCCCTCCCTCTCTCATGGTCTCTCCCTCTCTGTCCCTCTCAAATAAATAAGTAAAAATCTCTAAAAAATTATATGGGGGCCTAACCTATAAGTGTAGCAAGAAAAAAATATATATAAAAGCTATTAGAATTAGAAATTCATTCTAAAGTAATCCTCATTGAATCACACCCTTTCTGGACAGAGACTGAGATTTGCTTCTAGCAAATAGAATATGGCAAAGGTGATGGGGTAGTCACTCCCACAACTGAGTTACGTTCTAGGCAAAAGTGATGAAATTCGTCCCTCTTGTGATTACATTACGTTACCTAAGACTCCTTGTTAGCCAACTGGGTGAGAATTCTACTGGCTTTGAGGAAGCTGCCATGTCATGAAAAGGCCTACGAACAGGCCACATGCAGTTTCCCTGGGAGCAGAAGGCAACTCCTGCCTGACAGCCAGCCGCAAAATGGAGATCTCAGTTCCACAGCCTCCAACCGCTGAATTCTCCCACCAATCTTGGAAGAGGACCCCAAGCTCTGAAAAGTCACAGAGCCTAGCGGACTCCTTGACTGCAGCCTTGTGAGACCTTGAAGAGGGGACCCAGTTAAGTGACCCACAGAAACTGGGAGATAATGTGCATGCTGTTCCAAGCCACTAAGTCTGAGGTTATTTGCCGGAACCCAGAAAGGAATACAGAAAGGAAGAATGAAATTGTCATTATTAGAGTCTATGATTATGTAGGGAAAAAATAACCTACAAATTATAATAGGAGAATTTAGCAAGTTTGCAACTGCATTTCTATATACCAGCGACAGAAAAAAGATGATTTATGAGATCCTGTTCATAGTAGCATCAAAGATATAAATGAACAAAATCTTAATGAAAGATATTTAGGATGTTTGTGAAGAAAACCTCTTAAAACTTTAATGAAACATAGTAAGTAATAAAAAATAAGGAAAAAAGGGATGTCCGACTGGCTCGGTCAGTAGAGGATGACACTCTTGATCTCCAGGTCTGGAATTTGAGCCCCATGTTGTGCATGGAGCCTACTTAAATTAAAATAATAATAATATAATAATAACAATGAAAATATTTAAGTAAGTAGATGGATAAAAAGTTCATGATAACAAAATTCAATAATTTGATACTTGGGGCGTGTGGGTGGCTCAGTCGGTTAAATGTCTGCCTTCAGCTCAGGTCATAATCCTGGAGTCCTCTTACTTGGTGGGGGACCTGCTTCTCCCTCTCTACCTGCTGCTCCCCCTCTCCCTGTCAAACAAATAAATAAAAAAAATTTAAAAAACATTTAAAACAAAAATATCTTCACAGCTCTGGAGTAGACAAGGATTTAAAATATCAAAAAGCACCATCTCTAAGGAAAAGATTTGTAAATTTAACTTAAAATTTAGAACTTTTAATTTAAAAAGGCAGTGCCAAGAGTGCAAAGATAAGCCTCAAACATGAAGATATAGTCACCAAATAATTTGTATATAACATACATAGAGAACTCCTAAAAATCAAATAGAGGGAAATAAACCAACTGAAAGAATGTGGTCAAAAGACAAAGGCAGGCATTTCATTTCATAGGAGGAAATATATAAATAGCTAATAAGTAGATGAAAAATGTTCAGAGAAATGCAAATTTAAGCCATATTGTGATAACATTTGTATTCTCTTTAGATGGGTGAAAAATTAAAAGGCAGTATCATTTGTACACTGTTGGTAGGAGTGTAAATTGGCAACCACTTTTGGAATTACGTAATTTATATATGTAATTTGCATAATACATAAATATATAACAATTATACATGTAATGTATAATTTATGTACATTTGTACATCTGTATAAATCTGTATAAATGTACATTTATACAGATGTAAATGTATACTATAAATATATAATATAAATACATATAATTTTGTGTATATAAATATTTTTTACCTACATAATTACTGAATCTTATAAGCAAGCAATCCTGCTCCTGGAGTATATGCCCAAGGAAACCCTCACAAATATGTCCTGAGAGGCATGTATAAAACTGTTCAAAGCAGGGTGCCTGGCTGGCTCCATCAATAGAGCATGCGACTCTTGATCTCAAGGGCTTGAGTTCAAGCCCCAGATTAGGCACAGAGCTTACTTGAAAAAAAAAAAATGAGGGCTCCTGGGTGACTCAGTTGGTTAAGCCACTGCCTTCGGCTCAGGTCATGATCCCAGAGTACCAGGATTGAGTCCCACATCCGGCTCCCAGCTCCGCAGGGAGTCTGCTTTTCCCTCTGACCTTCTCCCCTCTAATGCTCTCTCTCACTCTCTCTCTCTCAAATAAATAAAATCTTTTTTTAAAAAGCGGAAAAAAAAACCCCAAAACTATTCAGAGTATAAAAATCAAGGGAGAAAGTGCCCATTACCCAGAGAACTGATAAATTGTGGCTTCTTCATGCAATGCAACACTATGCCCAAGTGAAAATCATTAAAATAGAACTATACACATCAACACAGATGATTTCATTTTTAAAAATTTTTAAAAAGATTTTATTTATTTATTCATGAGAGACAGAGAGAGGCAGAGACAGAGACAGAGGGAGAAGCAGGCTCCCCGCAGTGCAGGGAGCCCAAAGCGGGACTCAATCCCAGGACCCCGGGATCATAACCCCAACCGAAGGCAGTCGCTTAAGGACTGAGCCACCGAGGTGCCCAACACAGATCATTTCAGAAACAATGTTGCATGGAAAAGAAGTTGTAGAAGAATGCATGTAATACAGTACCATGTCCATACAATTTAAAAGCCAAATTTTAAATATGTTGCCTTGCGCTATAAATTTGATGAAACTAAAAGAAAAACATGGGAATGATGGACACAACACTGCGTTTCAGGAGAAATGGCCATGTGGTTGAGGAGGGACACAGGGAGCTTCCATAATACTAACATTGTCTTAAGCTGGATGGGAAGCTCACAGGTGGTCACTTTATTATTATGCTTTAAATTATTTATATTATTTATATTTACATCATATCACAGATACTCTTTTGTATGTTACAACAATTCATAATATTTTAAGGAATGAATGGAAATGGACAAATAACTGCAAGACAGGCGGAGCTTAGCCCTAGTTTTGACAGATGATAGAGAATGTCCTCAGCTGAGACCATGTTGTTAAAGACATCCTTTATCTGGCCGTTTACAGACTTGATTTTAAAGAATGTATTTATTATCATTAGATTCTTGGTTCTAAAGAGTGTGTTATCATTAGATTCTTGCCTTGTTACCATTCTTAAAATTGATCCAAAATTCCTTGGAGTAATCAGCTTTAAGTTATGCAAATAATGACAACAAAATCCTCTTAATCCCAAAGTTGCTTTAAAATCCATGCATTTATACATGTATGCAAATTGACTATTAAATTAGGGAGATTTCATTCTAAGTAATAGAGTCATAAGGGGCTGAAGCAAACCTGCTTTCTAAAATATATTAATTCAAGGACTAAGCGAGTTCTGAAAAGTGAATAATTTACTGTGTCTCTTAATATCTCCTTGAACCAGAATGTTGGTGATGGTGGCAGAGAATGGGAAGTAGCTTGTATTAGGAAAAGCAAAGAGCTGCTGGAATATGCTTGTGATTTAGAGCTTCTTAAACAAATCATGTTCGCAGCACACGAATGGAAGGACAATGTTATCCAAGATCTCAGTAGCATCTTTATGGAGAATGAAATACGGGTGCTCCTGTCGAAAGTAGTACAGAATATGAAAACACTTAGTCATAGTCTCTGGCACAGTACCCCTAAAAGGGAGCATTTCGTATGTCTGAGAGTGGTTTACCTTTACATATATATATATATATATATATTTTTTTTTTTTTGAGAGAGAGAGAGAGTGGGAACCAGGTGGAGTGGGGTAGGCAGAGAGGGAGACAGAATTTTAAGCCAGCTCCACACCCAGTGCAGAGTCCAACGTGGGGATCAAACTCATGACCCTGAGATCATAACCTGAGCAGAAATCAAGAGCCAGTCACTTAACCAATGGAGCCTCCCCCCCACAGGTGCCCTATTTTTACCAACTTTAATTGTGACAAACTTAATGTATCCATCTGGAAAGCAATGGCTGGTCTGAAACTGTTAACTTTGCGTGCTGTACTATTTACTGGACAGTTCAGAGGGCAAGGAAGCAAATTGAAAGGCTCTGAGAGTTTCTTGGCTTTGCCAGGTCCTGAATCATTGACAATTCTGCAGGGTCCTTCCTGTATTTTTCTCTCCTTTCTTTGGTTTTCTCCGCCTTGGAGTCAGAAACTTCGGTTCAAATCCCTGCTATGTCAGTAGGAGCTGTGACTCTAAGAACAGGGCTCAGTCTCTCAGCCTGTTTGCTCCTTTGTGAATGGTGCTTAGAATTCCCTTCTTGTGGGACCTGCAGGAGTTGGAACGGAACGAGGTGACATACATCGCAGTGACTGGCACGTTCTGTGTACTTCAAAAATAATGTCCTTTTTCTTTCTCTGTACTCCTCCCCAGGCCCCCAATGTCAGAAAGGACGCTCCAGGAGTCTTTTTTTTTTTTTCACTATCCAACATTAATTTGGACGAGATCGGGCGCGTTCAGGGTGGTATGGCCGTAGACTCCAACATTAATTTGGGAATGGCAGCTTGCTCTTTTTGTGGTTTCATATACAGTTACCTTTACTTTCCATCACTGAAACAGAATGCTTGATTTTATTTATGATGTCCTCCTCCAAGATCCATAAACAGTCTCATCACTGTCATCATCCCTCTGTAGCAGACTCTTGCTTTCGTGGGTGGGCATGGGACCAGGCAGGTGTTGGGTAGAAGGGCCTCCTTTGGGGTGCCTATGTGGCTCAGTGGGTTAAAGCCTCTGCCTTCGGCTCAGGTCATGATCCCAGGGTCCTGGGATTGAGCCCCGTATTGGGCTCTCTGCTCAGCAGGGAGCCTGCTTCCCTTCTTCTCTCTCTGCCTGCCTCTCTGGCTACTTGTGCTCTCTGTCTGTCAAATAAATAAATAAAATCTTTAAAAAAAAAAAAAAAGAAGAAGGGCCTCCTTTGGAAAGGGGAACCCTCCTCCACTGTTGGTGGGAATGCAAGCTGGTGCAGCCATGTTGGAAAACAGCATGAAGGCTCCTCAAGATGTTGAACACAGAGCTACCCTGGGAAGGATGGGGTGGCTGGGTGATGGACATTGGGGAGGGTATGTGCTATGGTGAGCACTGTGAATTGTATAAGACCAAAATGATTCACAGACCTGTACCCCTGAAGCAAATAATACATTATATGTTAATTTTTTTAAAAAGGGGGGGGAGCCCTGGGTGGCTCAGTCATTAAGCATCTGCCTTCAGCTCCGGTTATGATCCCAGGGTCCTGGGATCGAGTCCCACATCAGGGTCCCTGCTTAGTGGGGAGCCTGCTTCTCCCTCTGCCTGCCACTCCCCTTGCTTGTTCTTGCCCTCTCTCACAAATCGATAAATAAAATCTCTTAAAAAGGGGTGGGGGCTTCTCTGTGGGGCTGGGAGCTCAGGCTTGGACCTGGATAGCTCCAGGCTCATGCCTGGTGAGAAGGGGCCTGCATCTGTCCAGATGGGCAGATGCCCTTTACATGAACGTCTTTTCCTGTGGTCTGCCTCAGCGTCTCTTTGGGTACCCCAAGGACGTGGAATAAAAGTAGATCTGCTGGTATCAACCAATGATAATGGCTTACCCTCGTGTGCTCCTTTCCTAGCATGTGAAGTGTTTGACAGTTATCACTCTTCTGCTGTTGAGCGTTTTTCTGAGCTCTGCCATGTGCAGAGCCTCCCCCAGCCTCCACAGTATAAACACCCTGGCCAGGTCTTCCCTGGCCTTGACGTGTCATCTTAAAAGTCACTTCCCAAGAAAGCCCTCTCTCCCTGCTTCATTAAGTCATTTCTCCACGCTTATTGTCTAACACAACACTCTGTTTACTTCCGTTACGACATTCCCCATCCTGATCTCCTCAAGGGGAGAGGTTGTGTCAGCTTCTGTCGTCTTGGGAGATCCTGTGCTCAAGACCTAGCATATCACCAGGCCCCAGAGAGGCGTTTAAAAACGCTATTTATTGGAGGAGAGGAATGGACGAATGACACATGCTCGCAGAAGAGAGAAAAAGATTCCGTGGCTGTACGGTGTGATGGATGCCAAGGCCAGGAAATGGCTTGAGGGTGTAAAAGACAAGTATTTAATCAGACTGCACGCCTGCTGAAATATTTACTCCTTGCAGGCAGAGAGCTGTCTCAGGCCAGCACTGTCTGTGAGTTGCAGGGTAGATCTGCCAAAATCTAGGGTGCAGAATTTGGAGGGCTCTCTGCTCACAGGTAGAGATAGGCTGCATTATCCAAAATCAGCTTTGTTCATAATAAACATAATAGTCTGGTCTCCACATGCCATACTTTTCTTTTTTATTTTATTTTATTTTATTTTTTTTGAGAGAGAGGGAGCAAGGGGAGGGGCAAAGGGAGAGGGAGAGAGAGAGACTCTCAAGCAGACTCCCCACTGAGCATGGAGGGGCTCGATCCCATGACCCTGAGCAGAAAACAAGAGTCAGATGCTTACCTGACTGAGCCACCTAGGCACCTCTCCATATGCCAGACTTTTTATTGTTTACCTCATGAATGGTTCAGACCTTGGGGAGGGAAGAAACACACTATTTGTTGCCCCCTTCTGTACTTTTTTTTTTTTTTAAAGATTTTATTTATTTATTTGATAGAGGTCACGAGTAGGCAGAGAGGCAGGCAGAGAGAAAGAGAGGAAGCAGGCTCCCTGCTGAGCAGAGAGCCCGATGCGGGGCTCGATCCCAGGACCCTGAGATCATGACCTGAGCTGAAGCCAGGGGCTTTAACCCACTGAGCCACCCAGGGGCCCTCCCTTCTGTATTTTTTTTTTTTTTAAATTTATTTATTTGTCAGAGAGAGAGACCGAGAGAGAGAGTGAGCACTGGCAGACAGAGGCAGAGGGAGAAGCAGGCTCCCCGCCGAGCAAGGAGCCCGATGTGGGACTCGATCCCAGGACGCTGGGATCATGACCTGAGCCGAAGGCAGCTGCTTAACCAACTGAGCCACCCAGGCGTCCCTCCCTTCTGTATTTTTTAAATGAAGTATCCACTGCTGGTAGCTCTTCTTCTTCTTTTTTTTTTTTTCCTTTTTTTAGCTTTTATTTATTTATTTGACAGAGAGCAAGACAGCGCAAGCAGGGGGAGCTGCAGAGGAAGAGAGATAAGCAGGCTCCCCACTGAGCAAGGAGTCCGAGGCAGCACTTGATCCCATGACCCTGGGATCATGACCTGAGCCAAAGGCAGACGCTTAACTGACTGAGCCATCCAGGCGCTCCCTTCTTATGATTTTCTTAATCACATTTTCCTTTTTCTAGTTTACTTTATTGTAAGAATATATACTATATATATAACATACAAAATACATGTTAATGAACTGTTTATGTTATTGGTAAGGCTTCTGGTCAGCAGTAGGCTATTAGTAAGTTTTGGGGAAGTCAAAAGTTCTATGTGGATTTTCACCTGCACTGGGCTGACACCCCTAATCCCCAGGTTGTTCAAGGGTCAACTGTATTCAACTGTCTACCTTTGGAATAGTGGGTTTGTGTTTTTTTAACATATATTTTTTTAATGGACCTAATGTAGGACTTGAACTCATGACCATGAGATCAAGGCCGGAGCTGAGATCAAGAGCTAGACGTTTAACACACTGAGCCACCCAGGTGTCGCTGGACTAGGTCCAGGGTCTTGTTGAAAGAAGAGGAGTGTCTGGGCTAGAGTTCAGGGTAGGGGACTGTCTGTGAAGTTAGATAGGAAAATATATCCTGTTTCCACTCACCTCTCATGGAAAATTAGCATTTCCTTCCATTATAAATGTGCACATCACAACACACTCATATTAGCCATGCTATGACTTTGTCACCCATAGAAGTCATGACTATTTTTGTAGCACATTAGAACACTGTTGCAGATATCTCAAAATATAATTTATGCTCATTATTATTTGAAAATTACAGTAATTATTAGACCCGCCACTAGATCTTGTTATTTAATATGTCAATAAAGTAATAACTCTTATTATTATATCACATTTCAAAAATATTTTGATAACTGTATTTCAACATAATTAGATCTCTTATACTCCATATGTTTTATTTTATGCATTGAAAAACATTATTCAAGGGCACCCGGGTGGCTTATTAGGTTAAGCGTCTGCCATTCAGCTCAGGTCACGATCCCGGGGTCCTGGGATCCAGTCCCACATCGGGCTCTCTGGTCAGCAGGGAACCTGCTTATCCCTCTGGCTCTGTCTTTCTCTCTGTCCTTCATGAATAAATAAATAAAATCTTTTTTAAAAAAAGAACCCTACTCTGAGAGCATAGCATATACAAAATTTATACCACACTCTCCATGATAACATATTGCAATGGAAATTGCAAGTGTCACCCAACTCCCTTTCTGTCAAACAGGTACCACTTCTTTTTAAGATTTTATTTATTTATTTATTTATTTATTTATTTGAGAGACAGAGAGCCTGCACGTGTGTGTGCAAGCATGAGCAGAGGGAAGGGAGAGGGATGGGGAAAGAATCTTAGGCAGACTCCCCGCTGAGCATGGGGCCAATGTGGGGCTTGATCCAGGATCTTGCGATCATAACCTGAGCTGAAACCAAGAGCCCAGTGCTTAACCGATTGAACCACAAACAGGTACCGCTTTTCCTCTCCCCATGCCCCAACTGGGGGCATTCTGGTCTCTTTCCAGTCTCTTCAATTGGACAAACCCCTTGTTCACATGCTTTTGGTGAATTAATTTTGATGAATTAATTTTGGTGAATTAATTAAATTTGGTTAAATTAATTAATTTAAATTTAATTTAATTTAATTATTATTAAATTATTATAATTTATCTGGCTATATAAATAGCCAGTCTGACCTCTCTCTGAGCCTTAATCATGGAGTATCAATTGTCTGTATTTCTTGTGGCACCCAATATTATCTCAAGTTCTCCATTTTTCTCCACAAATTAGCTCTTTTTCCTTAGATTTCTCCTCTCTTATTCTCTCAAGAGCAAAAATGCACCTTGGGATTTTTGCATACAAAATGTATCAGCTTTGAGTGCTCTGTCTCTTAAGTTTCTGCTGGTTGGACAGCAAAGCACTTTAATGCTCCTAGATCTCTGAGTTTCACAGTGTCCAATTGTCTGTAGGATGATTTACTTTCAAATGCTTTAATATTAACAGTGATGTATGTGTGTATACATTAAGCTACACCCTAGACGCTGTGCACATTTGAAGTGCCCTAATTAGGAACCCACACTCTAGGGGGGGATTAGTTAGCATTTGAAGTGCCCTAATCAGAAATTCATTCCTTGAGGTAGTTACACAAGCATTTCAAATCCATTATTGATTTACAAATGAAATGATATGATGCCTGGGATTTGCTTCAAAATAATCCAGGAGGAGGGCCAAATAGGGATGTGGACTGAAACAGGATTGACTTTGGATTGGTAGTTGTTGAAACTCCTGATGGTTCATTAACATTACAGGCATCTTATATATATTTGAAACTTTCCATAATAAAAACTTTTGAAGTACATGAAAAAATTGCAATCTATAAGCGTTTCTGTTTAAGATAATAAGCTGGGGCGCCTTGGTGGCTCAGTCGCTTAAGCGTCTGCCTTCCCCTCAGGTCATGATCCCGGGGTCTGGGATCGGGCTCCCTGCTCAGCAGGAAGCCTGCTTCTCCTTCTCCCACTCCCCCTGCTTGTGTTCCCTCTCTTGCTGTGTCTATCTCTGTCAAATAAATAAATAAAGCCTTTAATAAATAAATTGATTGATTAAAGATAACAAACTGAACACATGCCATCTATCTTCCTTGCTGAACCCTCATTAAAATGGCTGTAAAGGGATCTTTCCTTTTAAAAAAATAATAAATAAAAGAGGCCCAAGTACATAAAGTTGGACAGAAGAGAAGAAAAGATGAAACCATTTTGGAGGCTGGGTGGCCAATGGGTGAGTGATAAAGGGGGAGCCAACCAAGGAAATGGGACCAACCTGTTGTATGCTACAGAATCTACCCCCTCCCCCCAGCTGGCCATCGATTGTACCAGATTCCTCTGAAGGCGATGGTAGAAGGAAATAGGTAAAATAAAACATACTGGTGGAAAAATAGGTTAGGAAGAAGTCAGGTAGGGCACCTGGCCGGCTCAGTTGGTGAAGCATGTGACTCTTGATCTTGGAGTCCTGAGTTTAAGCCCCGAATTGGGGTGGAATTTACTTAGAAAACACACACCCAAGCATCTAGATACCTGTCTCACCCACCCTACTCATAAAACACTGGAGACGTGTTCCAGAGAGGGTAAAACAGAAGGATGGGGCTGGGGGATACCAGGCTCTGCACTAATAACAGAGAGATTAAATGGAAACTCTCAAAAGCTCTAGATCTCTCCTCTGAAGATACTGAGATGCTTCTTGTGTTATCCGGTTCACCTTCCTGAAGACGTCTTGCCTGGGGGCTCTTCACCTGCTCTGGGCTGGCTGTCCACTGCACATGGTGATTACCTCTCCTCACCTCTTCCTAAGGGGACCCCTCTCCCGTGTTGCTTATAGTTCTTCCTATACTGCTTACGTCTTCCTCTTTCTTTGTTGACCTCATCTTTTGCTGAAGCACATCCTCTAATAGCTTTCTGAGGAAGAAAGTATTGGTTAGTTCTTGCTATCACATGCTCTATACCAACCAACCACAAAACCTTGCGTGGGGGCCAGCCTTCACCATGGAGACTAGATTCAGCCGTAACCCTTTAAGCTAGTGATCCTGAGTGGTTATGAGAATCACCTGGGGTGCTTGTTAAAAAACCTAGCCTCCTGCGACCCAGCCCAGATTTTCTGATGAGAATCTCTGAGGTAGGAACCTGGAAATTTATTTAATAAATTCTGCCATCTGGGAAGTATGAGAGACACTCCTAGGAAAGTTGGTTCCATAAACCCAAGTCTTTGGATGTGTCCCGGGTAGGCATAGAGGAGTCACCTGGGGAGTTTGACAAAAATACAATGCTGCTGAAAAGAAAAGAAATCCAAATGCTGCTGATTCAGCCCCAGACATTCTGATTTCACAGGGTGTGATACGAGTCTTGGGAATCTGAAGTTTTAACAACCCTCCCTCCCCAAGGTGATTCTGAAATGCAGCCAGGAGCCAGGGACCAGTGCATGAGTGACTGTGCTACCTGTTAATCCAATTACTGATATCTTTCATCACTTTCCATTGATATTGACCTTTACGATGTTCAAGATACTTCCTGTTATTTGCAGATCTACTGTGGGAGGTAAAGATGACTAAGTTATGATTGCTAGCTACAACAGCTTGGGTCTGGGGTGAAAGACAGGCATGAAACGATTAGCTAGAAGTCAATGCAAATCAGAAGTCGGTATATTTTAACCCAAGAACCACATGTAATTTATTGAGTGCCCATTTTTTGTGCTAGGCACTGTGTAGTTTGAACACTTGACACTCCTCCAAATCCATGTATGAGTTCTGGGGACGTGAGCTTTTGTGTGTGTGTGTGGTGGTGGTTTAATTGCAAAGCAGTCTGAATCGTGATTTCTGGTTCTGATGTTGTGTCCTCTGTTTGGGGGGAAATCACTTGATTAATTCTATTTTACTGCAGGTGATATATGGAAATGTCAGGATATTTACTTGAAATTCTCTCTAAACTCATTATGGAATGTTACCACCCCACTCAGAGGGTATTTGGAAATGTGTGTGACAGGAGGATAGTCTTTGCTTTATGGTTGTCTCCATGACTCACAGAGGACAGTGGTGTTGCTAGGGTCACAACTGCTAAGTCAACACCTTGTCATACACACAAGAGTCCGGTATGTTGAAGAATGGCCCTAAATGCTAATATTGCCCCTGCCGAGGTACAGTGGTAGCGTATCTCTTCTTTTTCAATTTTCAATTTTTATTTATTTTTCTTAAGTAAACTTGAAGCCCAACATGGGGCTTGAACTCATGACCCCAAGACTGAGAGTCACATGCTCTACAGACTAAGCCAGCCAGGTGTCCCTCGGGTCCTTCTTCTTGATTTCCTCACTTGGGGGACACTGACAGCTCAACCCCAGGTACTGGGCTGCTCAGCCTCCTTTCCCAGTCTTGCATCCAGCTCAGGAGGAGGAAGGATCCAACTCCTGATCTCTTTCTCTCTCTCTCTCTCTCAGTCCTCATCACCTTTGCAAACACCAGCTCAGCAGACTCAAGTCTGTAAAATCATCCTATAATCTGTAAGCATAGTGTGGGCTGAATCCAGATTTGGGTAGGAAGGTCTCCCCTAATAGAAACATAATTTACTGGAGCATGGTCCTATAAGAAGATAATAACAGAACACTTAGCATCCCTTCCTGAAGCATCACAGTTCCGTGGTCCCTGAGAACAATGAGGATGAATTTGCTTCTATGTGCATAACTAAAAGAGCCCAAAATAGATCACACAATTTCTCCAGAGTGATTGGTTTTTTAAGAGCAGTGTTGATAAGTTTTTTTTTTTAATTTATTTATAAGAGAATAAGTGGGAGAGCGAGAGCTCATGAGCAGGGGCAGAGGAAGAGGGAGAGGTGGGCTCCCTGTTGTTGCTGGGCTTGCCGACCCCCAGGACCCTGAATCCCTGGTTCTGTGATGAACTGTGTCTTGTGCATAGATTGTTTACTACCTTGTGCCTTTGTTTCCTCAGTTGACAGGGACTGTAAAACTTTACCCCAGCCCGTAGGATTGTTGCGGTATGTTGTAGAATATGAATAAATGCACATACTAAACATGAACTAAATGCTTATGCATACATCTCTCTTGTAGCCTTAAACATTGCGTAAGTAGGCTTCAGTGAATTTCTTGTCGAACCCCTATGTAATCCTAGGTTTTCTCTAAGTTCATGGTGGAATTCAGCATAAAGAAAATCAGAGCAGGGGCGCCTGGTGGCTTAGATGGTTAAGCGGCTGCCTTGGGCTCAGGTCAAGCCCTGCATTGGGCTCCCCGCTGGGCTGGGGGCCTGCTTCTCCCTCTGCCTCTACTGCTTCTCCTGCTTGTGTTCTCTCACTCTCTGTGTCAAATAAATAAATAAAATCTTAAAATAAAAAAAAGGAAAGAAAGAAAGAAAAGAAAATCAGGGCAGAAGGTAGCTTCACTGGTGGTGAGCAGAGCATATGTGTAAATTTGTCAAATCATTATGTTGTACGCTAAAACTAACGTAACGTTTTGTGTCAGCTATACTCACATTAAAGAAGAAGACAGAAAAGGAAAAGCAAAAGAAAATCAGGACAACTGTTCTTTATATCAGGGTTTCCAACTTTCCTTACCTGTAGGAGTTGTGCTTATTTATTTATTTAGTTACTTACTTACTTACTTGACACACACAGAGAGCGCAAGCAGGGGGAGCAGCAGGCAGAGGCAGAGGGAGAAGCAGGCTTCCCACGGAGCAGGGAGCCTGATGCCAGACTAAATCCCTGGACCCTGGGATCTGACCGGAGCTGAAGGCAGATGCTTAACCACTGAGACTCCTGGGCGCCCCAGGAGTTGTACTTTTAAAGCACATTTGAGACTGCATAAGCCATAATTTGTTTGTGGGTGACAGTCTATTTTTACTCTTTCTCCGAGCTAGGTATTTTAATCAAACTATGGATTGCAGATGAATGCGAGCTCCTTCATGAGAATGATCTATGTGTTAATAGGCTTGCTTATTAAAACAAACAAACAAACAAACAAACAAAAACCCAACTTTCGTCCTGTCCCTTCCCTTCCCCTGGAACATGAGCTGAGATGTACAGTTGTGTCAAATTTATAATGCACTTCTGACCTTATGAGAAATAAACCCTGGAGACAAGCGCAGATTTCCAAGTTGTCTAGTTCCTGTGAAATTATAATGGGTAGGTTAGGTTTTAGGAGAACTGTCAGTTAAGGCGCTTTCCCCCCCTACAGTATGACTAATAATGGTAGTTATTAACATTGAAGCCAAAATACCTAGAATTAAGATTTTGGCAGAACACACTGAGACATTCCATAGTTTTGGACATTTAAGTATATGCCTTGATG